>NC_081558.1:201813841-202157731 GCF_022355385.1 Mustela nigripes | reverse complement strand
GTTGCTTTGGGATGAAATATTCTGAATATATCTGTGATGTCCATCTTATAGAAACCTTTGGTTAGGTCATAAAATTTCCTTCTATCCTTGGTTTCCTATGAATTTATTTACAGTGAATTGATGCTAAGTTATACTCACTATTTTCCTGTATCTTTTAATACAATTGTCACATCTTCCCCCTTCAAATTGTTAATGGTAGTAAATTGCATTCACTAGTTTTCTTGTATTAAACTTCTATTGCACTTGGACACCAGGGCAAACAGTATTTATCTCATTTTTTATACATTGCTCAGTCAGGTTCGCTAATTTTGGCTAAACATTTTTGCATCATTGTCACAGAAAAATAGCCTGAAATCTTCCTCATTCACTCTTTTGGTCTAAAACATATGCTATTCTTATTTAATGAGTTGGAATGTTGTCTCTTAGTATATATTCAAATCACATTTAAGTTGTTGACGAGCCTCCCAGGGCCCTGTCCCCAGAAAAAAATTCCATTTGGAATGATGTGCCTTTTTTCATGTACATATTTTAGATTTTCCTTACAGTTTATTGCAGGCAAATTCTTTTAGGTTTTATCTTAAAATGCCACTATTTTGCCTCATTCTTGTCATATATCTAGTACACTATTCTGCACTGATAGCTATTTTTTTTCAGTATATTTAATGCATTATTGCATTTTCTCAGTATATTAAATATATTATTGTACTTTCTTTCACTGTTGCTGTTAATAAATCCTCTCAGAATAATTGTGGTTAACTCTAAAGGTTACTGTCTATCCTACTGGCAGACGTTTTTAAACTATATCTTCTGATCTTCTGAAGCTGTATTCTTCTGTTTTTTACCCTATGGGCTCTCGTACATTCATGGAAATTTCTCCATTATTTCTCTCCAGTTCACAGATTTGCTCTTCATCTTTGTCTAATGAACTGATAAACTCATTTTATTTAAATTTTATGTGCATTTCTATGGACCCTTACTTATATTTTATATCTATTAATTCCAATATCTAATGTTTTTGTAGGTTTGATGCTGTAATTTGTTTGTCTGGTTTTTGTTTTAGTTTTGATTTGTTTTTTGTGTGTGTGTGTGTTTTTTTCCCCCTGCTGGTTCTCACTTAACATGGTTTGCTTAGTTTGTTTTATTTTGTTTTGCTTTGCATTGTTTTTTATTTTTACTGTGAGCTCATATTACTGAAGATGTTATTTGAGCCCTGAGTTGAAATGTTTTTGTTTTTTGTTTTTTAATGAGAGAAGGCTTTTGTCCCACCAGTCCCAAAGCCTCGCTAATCAGGGACCACTGTACACTGAATATTTGTATGTTCAACATTGAGACCACCCAGGAAGTATGAATTCAGTCAGTAAAACTAAAGTCAGTTGGCTGTGGTTACTAAGTAGAAAAGAAAGATTTTATTCCTCTCCATACAGTATCAAAGTTCAAGGAATTAATTTTCTTGTCCTCTTTCAACAGGTGAAGGTATGGTGTATAGAGATGCAGTTCGCTGTGAGCATCCCATCTTGTATATACTTAGGGTTTAGCTGTGTTGCCCACTTCCAAACAGTTGCAGAAAACAAACTTTATCCATACAGAAAGCTCCTTTAAGGGGAACTGATACAGGGGTTTGTTTTCCTCTGTTTATTCCCTGACTTCTAAGAATTCCTTACTTTCTTAACTCTTCACAGATGCATTCAGAAAGATTTTATTTTTAATATTTCCTCCATCTCTCTTTAGTTGTTTTCAGCAGAAGGGGTCTTAAGGCAATCTAATTCATAACACTGCCTGAAATAGAAATAAAATCCTGTTCACGTTTAAATCCTATATTATAAATTGACACACCAACTCTCAGTCATTAACTCTTGTATTAGAAAGTTCTTGTCAAAACTGAGGGTCACCAGAGGGGAGCTGGGGGATAGGGAAAAATAGGTGATGAGGATTGAGGAACATACCTGAGATAAGCACTGGGTGTTGTATGGAAATATTGAATCACTATATTGAACACCTGAAACTAATATTACCCTGTATGTTAACAACTGCAATTTAAATAAAAACTTAAAAAAAGAGAGAGAACAGACCAACAATTGAAAAACAAAAAAAAGTAAAGAGCTCTTGTCTACAACAATTGAACAGTAACTTAACAACTATTGTTTTAAATTGTGAAAGATCAAGGAAAACATTTAAAAATCTGGCCCCAAGTAATTCCCTCATCATAAAAGAATTCATTTAAAATATCCCCCTCTTTGCCTCCCATCATGGGCAAGCATCATTTGTATATTAGTCTTAATAGTTTTCAGTTCAGTTCACCTGAAAGAAACATTTGTTGGCTAACTGTCTATAATTTTAAAGAAAGAAAGAAAGAAAGAAAGTTAGTTGCAGGGAAAGGACTTTACCCTCCAGTGAGAGATTCGTATAAGTAGCCAATTACCAAAATTTGATACATATAAAGAGTAACAAAAGAACTATGGATACAGTAACAAAAATAGAAGAAGGGTGCTTGTTATTACCTCAGTGTGTCTTTTTAGATGTGGGGGAGGAACTGGCATCATCCCGCATTTTTTCACCATGGAGTCGTCATAGAAGCATATTGAAAGTAAACAAAAATTCTCCAGCTCAGAAGAGGCTAGAGGGTGTTTGGAAATCCAGGAGCGTCAACTAGAACGGAGAAAGGTACAGAGATAGAAAGCAGCATTGTGTGTGCAGGAAACTACAAATAGTGTTTACCTTGGATTCAAATGGCAAAGAGGCCTGTGAGAGATGAGATTGTACGCATTGCCATGGGTCATGGGAAGGAATGTGAATTTTATCTGCCACATGAGTAGGAAGCATTGTTTTAAGCAGCAAAGGAGCAAAACACTTTTGTAAAACAGGTATGTTAATTAGGAAATTTACGCAGGACGGAGGAAAGAATATGTGGGACATGCCTATGTGGTTTTTCCTTCATTCTTTATTGTATTTCTTTGTTTTTGGTTTAGCATTTTCTACAGATTCTTCTATGTATTTCTGTAATATTTACTTATCATTATAATGGAAGTATATGATTTTATCACCTAGAAAATTGATTTTATACACACATACACATGCATACACACACCCATTAGAAGTTTTATATATATATATGTATATCTACATACACACACACACACATATATATATATATCCTATCTACCTATACATATCTATAGATGGATGGATAGACCGATATTTATATATAAAGTTTCTTTTATGCATGTGTACATAATTTTTTAAAGTATACAGTATAAAACACACACACTTCACAATGTTTTGTAAACTTTTTATTAGCTTAAAAAAGATACCATGAAAGGGACATCTGGGTGGCTTAGCTGGTTTAGCATCTGACTCTTAATTTCAGCTCAGGTCATGATCTTGGGGTTGACCACCACATTGGGCTCCATGCTCAGTGTGGAGTCTGCTTGAGATTCGCTCTCTCCCTCTCTCACTGCCCTCTCCCCAAATCACACTCTCTTGAAAAAATAAATTAGTAAATACGTAAATAAGTAAATAAAATCTTTAAAAAAAGGTACCATAAAAATTTGCCAGATCTTTAAGATTTTTTTCCACAATATTTTAATGCTACATAGCACGAACTCATATATCACTATTCTAATTTATTTAAAAGTACTTTTATTGGGATGCCTGGCTGGCTCAGTCAGTGGAGATTGTGACGTTTTATCTTGAGGTTGTGAGCTTGAGCCCCACATTGGGTATATCTAAAAATAATTTTTTAATTACTTCATCTAATTGTATTACTTAAAATAATTTTAAAATCTTAAAAAATAAAATAAAGTAAAAATAAAATTGCTTATATTGGAATACATTTTGATTTTTCATGATTGGTAAAAAAAAAAATCACACAGGGAAACACTATTATATATAAATGCTTTAGCATACTTGTAGGTATCTCTTTAAATTACATAAATAAAAATGGAATATTTCCCAGCTAAAGGTGAAGAATGTGTGGAAAACATTTGTGGCACTTTGCCGAATTGACCTCCAAAATATTATGCACGTTACGCTGCTCCGAAGAGTGCCAGTTTCTTCATACTGTCTTCAATACGGGAATGTAATTTGAGATTTAATTTAAATTTATTTGGTTATTAATAAAGGGTTTCTTGATATTTATTCTGAGGTCAATTATGTTTCTTCTTCAGTGAATTGCTTATGTCATTTTTTTTTAAAGATGTTATTTATTTATTTGACAGCGCACAAGTAGGCAGAGAGGCAGGCAGAAAGAAAAGGGGAAGCAGGCTTCCCACTGAGCAGAGAGCCCAATGCGGGACTAGATCCCAGGACCCCAGGATCATGACCTGAGCTGAAGGCAGAGGTTTAACCCTCTGAGTCACCCAGGTACCCCTGCTTATGTCATTTTAATTTTTTTATTGCAACACCCAAATTTTAATAATTGTTTATAAATGAGCTTTGTGTTCTAAAAACATGAATACTTTGTCATACATGTGTTAAAGAAAAAATATGATTCAGCTAATAAAGAATAGTGAGGCAGCCTTTATTCAGGGGACCATAGCAAGAAGTGTAGGGACCCCTGCAATCAGGTTTTGTGCTGGTGAGAGAGATGAGGTTCTACTGCAAACACAGCAAGGAAAAGTAAGAATTAGCACCAAGGAGTCCTGTAGGGCTCCGTGGATGGAAAATTACCCAGAGGAAACAGCAGGGGCGAAAGGAGATTTGGTGTAACTGGCCCAACAGGATTCATTGCTAAAGGCAGGGTGGTCAGACATCACGTGGGGGGTGGTGAGGAATGAGGAATCTGATCAGATAAGGAGGTTAGGGGATTTCTAGCTAAACTGACTTAGCAGGGTTCTTGCTAAAATTGGGCATTCCAGAGACAAACATGGAAGCCCCCAAATGAAGGATTACATAGAATTCAGAGAAACTTGTGTAAAGTTTGGTCAAAGAAGGACCTTTGTCCGTTTTTTTTAATATTATCTCAACTATGATCAATCTAATTTTTTCTTACATTTTTTGACATATGACAATTTTTTAAAGATATTATTTATTTTTTTGAGTGAGAGAGCACAAGCAGGGGAGGGGCAGAGAGAGAAGGGGAGGAGCACAATGGGAGGGGGAGTGGCAGAGGGAGAGGGAGAAGCAGACTTTCCGCTGAGCAGGGAGTCCCCCTCCCATTGTGCTCTCTGTCTGGAACAGGTGTGTGCACTCGCTCTCTGTCTCTCTCTCAAATGAATAAAAATCTTAAAAATAAGTAAATAAATAAATTAATAAATAAATAAAAATAAAAGGGAACAAAAGTCTATAGAGTGAAATATGTCCTCCCATTTGCTCCCAAATATTGAAGTCTCCTCTTGGAGAGACAATCAGTATTAATTATTGTGTATCTTTAAGGTATATTTCACATATATATATTTCAAAATTCTAATCTATTTGCCTTTCTAGTGATGTGAGAAACAAAAGCAAAAGAAAAATCCAATTTGCTCACCTCTTACAGTCAGTCCATTGACAAGTCCTTGAAACGGGCAGAGTGACCCTCCTCTAGGAACTCAGCTGCCTCAGAGTTAATACTCTACTAAGAACAAAAGGCAATCTTAGCCTATAAAGATCCTGAAAGTTTACTTTACCATATAAAATTCCTTTGGAAATGTCTTTTATCTCTATCCCCCAAGACACATGTTGGCAGTCATCCCCAAACATAAAATCCACTGATATACATGTGAAGGGTCTCAAGACTAAGGTTTTATTAGACAGTAAGAAATGACCTTTTCCCACCAATACCCAGCCCCCTCAAGGTCCTAGAAACCTTGCTTCCAAAATTACTTCGAGATTTACACTATCCCTAACCCCTCCCAACTTGAAAGTATATTAAGGGGCCACTCCTCAAGACTCCTTTATCTGCCCACATGTCCTATCCTTGTGTTTTAATGAAACCACCTTTTTGCACCAAGGAAATGTCACTAATTATTTCTTGGCTGTCAGCTTTGAACCCCAACATCTTTTCTATATCACTACCATACAGGTTTTTTTTTTTTTTCCTGTTTCTTAGAAAAGCATGGATTTCTGGGTTGAAATATTTATTTCCTTTTTCAGTCCAGGAAACATGTCATTCAATTCTCTTTGGGATTATATCGCTGCTGATGAGAATTTTGCTGTAACTTTGATATTTATTGCTCTGTATGTAATGTCTCTTTTTCATTGTGTGCCTGCAGGATTTTCTCCGCCCCCCCCCCCTTTTCTTTGGCGGTTTACAAGGTATCTAGGGATTTTTTTTCATATTCTTATTATTTATCACTCTTGGGGTTTTCTGTGTTCCTTACATCCATGATTTTTTTTTTTTTTTTTTGCCTTTCATTAATTTTGGGAAATTCTTGGACATCTTTTTCTTCAAAGATGTCTTCTGCTTTATCCTCTTTCCCCTAATGGCAAGTGCACTTACTTGTATGTTAACAGTTAGAATATTATCCCACAGATCTTGGATGTTCTAGTGGTTTTTGTTTGTTATTTTAACATATTTTCTTCCTATTTTAGTTTGAATAATTTTTATTGGCCTATTTTCAATTTTAGGGACTCTCTCCTCAGCTCTTTCAGTTTACTGGTAAGTCCATCAAAGAGTTTCTTTCTATCTTATGCTGTGTTTTTATATCTTGCATTTTCATTTTGCTTCTTTCCACCTCTCTTTTGATGTGACACATAGTTTCGTGCATGCCGCCTAGATTTATTCATAGTTGTTTTGAAGTCCTAGATACCTTAAAGAAGTGTCATTCTGGGTCTGGCTGTTTACTCTTTTACCTCTTCATTTTTTGCTCTTGTTTTTTTAGGGCACATTTTCATTTTCCATTGAATGATGGTTATTGTGTACAGAAAAGTAGAAACCAAGGTAACTGGAATTTATTACAAGAAATGGATACACCTTTTTTTTTTTTTTTTTTTTTTTTTTTTTTTTTTTTTTGGTTCAGTCATTGTATGGGGGTCAAGCTACTTAGTTAGCTTCTGTTACCTTCAGTGTGTAGGGTACTGAAGAGTTTCTATGTGTTAGGTCCATAATCAAAGAAAGGAGTGAGACTGATACAAAGCAAAGGTCAAGCAAAGCTTTATTTTGCGCCAAGCATTGAGAATCAAACTAATGGTCAAACCGACCGTTGGGGGCTGCCTCTTACAGAGAGGACGACCCCTCCCTGCCTTACAGACTAACTTTTATAGAGCAAAGAGCATGTGGTTGGGCCTGGCCACACACAGGTGGCCAATGAGATTCCAACACACAGAGAAAGCTGCACAGTCATGTTAGGTCGCACATGGGTGGCCAATTGAATTACAATTTACCCTAGTAGATATTTGAACTAGCCTATCACATTGGTCAGAACTGGTGCCCAAAAGGCGGGACCCACACTCCTTGGTAGCTAGGGAGACAGTATGCACGCCCCACTGATTGGATGTCTCCACCTGGCCTGATCTGCCCTTGTATTTGGGCCTTGTTACTTGGGACTGATTTCCCAGACTTGTTTTTAAGTAAGTTTCCTTGGGGGCGGGGCAGGGTCAGTTTAAGTTTTATTGCATAAACAACAAAATCACTGTTTAACCGGATGGAATTGCTCTGGCTAAATAGGCCCTTACACTATAATGTTGCGTCTTCCTTGGACACGGATATGATGTTATTTGACCAAATCATTTTATATCTTTCAAGGGTTGTTCTAAATTTGTTACATTCCAGTGTGTCCGGGTGGCTCAGTTGGTTAAGTGTCTGCCTTTGGCTCAAGTCATAATCTCAGAGTCCCAGGATCAAACCTCACACTGGGCTCCCTGCTCAGTGGGGAGCCCGCTTCTGCCCCTGTCCCTCCCCACTGCTTCTGCACTCTCTCTCTCTCTCTCAAATTAATAAAATCTAAAAAAAAAAAAAAAAGAAGAAGAAGAAGAAAGAACACCAGAAATATTCCATGGACAACATCAACGATTACATGAACTCTGTCTTAGCTATGGAACACCAAGCAGGTTGATTAATCTCTCTGAGCTGTTGATAGTAATAGAATATACCACATGGGGCTATTTTGAGGGCAGATGAGCTAATGCACAGAAAGTCTTTAGTGTAGTGCCTGGCAATCCAAAAGTTGTCTATACACATGAACTGTCTTCATTTCTACCACCACCACAATTGCTATCATCATCATCGTCACATAGCCAAATCAATTTCATTCATGTATATTTATATATGTTAATTTTGGATTATACAATATTTTGAATTATTTATGTCTTTGACTCCACCAAGGAGAAAAACTTACATTTGATCATGATTATTTTCTTAGTTATTTTTGATGATTTGGTGACCATTCTGGGCCTGTACATGAAGGTCTACTTCAGCATTTACCAGAGAGTGAAGGGAAAAAAAGGAGTCGTGTTGAATAAGTGTTTTGTTTATTTTCTTTAAAGATTTTACTTATTTATTTAAGAGACAGGGAGTTTGAGAGAGAGCAGGAGTGGAGTGAGGGGCAGAGGAAGAACCAGACTCCCCACTGAGCAGGGAACCTGATGTGGGGCTCAATCCCGGGACCCTGAGATCATGACCAGAGCTGAAGGCAGAAGTTTAACTGACTGAGCCACTCAGGTGCTCCAGTAACTGTTTCATTTAAATGGCACTTAAGATACATTTTTAAAAATATAAAAGTGCCAATTCAGAAAATGGGCTCAAAACTGCAGTATTATTACAATTTGTAAAAATAAGATTGAAGGCGTATATTGATTTCTTTAATATATGTGTATATAGTATCACACCAGGAATTAGTTGTAGGATAAAAATTAAATTATAGTTCGCAAACTATTTTTGTTCCTTAGTAGAAGCATTTTCCTCTAATCTGAAAACAGATACAAAGGAATCTATTTTTCTTAGGAATATAAGATTCTCTTCATAGTTTCACTATTTTGTTCCACCATTAATAAGAATCATTAGGAAAGGGAGGAAATGCCGTGTAAAGAGCCCTAAAACTTATTCCTATTACTTTACTCAATCCCTTTTAAAAGAACAAATAAATCACGTGTAAAGGAGAAAATATTAGAATATGAAAAGTATTTAAAATTTTTAATATTAAATTTAAGTCTTCAAGCTTAAAGGTTTGTTTTATTTTGTTTTACAATGCTCCAGTCATTCTTTACACCAAATAATAACATTTTATTTTAGTCTTATAGGTATCCATAATCTTTTTTGTTCAAAAAACAAAGAAACACTGATAACATTCCTGAATGATACCAAAGATAAGTTTTGCAGAAATGCAGAAAGTTAAACAGTACAAATTACTCAGTAAAATTTCAAAATTAGATCTTAGATAATTTTCTTTCTTTTTCCTTCCTGCTAAATGAATCTGAACTGAATTTCTCAGTAACTAATCCCCTTTCTTCTGTGACTATCTGCGAGTTATCATACCAATTCTATGTTCCTTCTATACAAAATGATTAATAAGGATCATTTAGTGGAATGCAGAAACTAAGCCATACCAAACAAAACATGTTAGGCCAAAAGACAGAAAATAAATAGAAAAACTATTTCTAAAGTATATGACCCTTTTCATAAGAAGACAATTTTCCCATGCTCTTTACCTTAGAAGAGGCACAGCAGTGGTAGCACTATTCCCATATGATGTATTTTTATGATGTTTCAAAACAATGACAAGAAGAAAATTAGACTGAAAACTCCTCTTTTGTGACCTCTTCCCTGCCGCTGCCCCCTGCCCCTGGACAAGGCTATGCCTCCACCTTCATGCCATCCCCTCCACCTTATCTATATCCCCCGTGTAGCCCTAACGACGCTGGGAGCAACATCCGTATACGATACATTCATATTTATTTTAATTTAAAATAAATTGAATTAGCCAACATATAGCACATCATTAGTTTCAGATGTAGAGTTCAACAATTCCTCAGTTGCACAGAACACCCAGTGCTCATCACATGGTGCTCATCCCGTCACGGGGCCTCCTTGTTGTCCATCCCCCGGTGAGCCCTCTCCCACCCACCCTCAGTTTGTTTCCTAGAGTTCAGAGTCTGTCATGGTTTTTCTCCCACGTTGATGACTTCCCATTCAGTTTTTCCTCCCCTCCCCTATGACCCCCTGTGTTGGTTCCTATATTCCACATATGAGTGAAACCATGTAATTGTCTTTCTCTAATTGACTCACTTCACTCAGCATAATATCCTCAGTTCCATCCACGTTGATGTAAATAGGAATGGCTGATAGTTGAGTAATACAGTCCATTGTATATCTACACCACGTCTTTATCCATTCATCTGTTGATGAACATCTTGGCTCTTACGACAGTTTGTCTATTATGGACATTGTTGCTATGAACCTTGGGGGCAGGTACCCTCTCCAATCACTGCATTTGTATCTTTGGGTTAAATACCCAGTAGTGCAATTGCTGGGTTCATAGGGTAGCTTTAAAACAAACAAATGAACTAAAAAAAGGAGGGCACTTGATTTAATGAGCACTGGGTGTTATATGCATTGGTAAATCATGAAATTTTACCTCCGAAGCTAATTTTTTAAAAGCGCTTTCCATTAGGAATCACAAGTGAATCAAAATTAAAATTTAACTTCCCTTGGGTTCCTGGGTAGCTCGGTGGGTTAAAGCCTCTGCCTTCAGCTCAGGTCATGATCTCAGGGTCATGGGATCAAGCTCCACTTCCGGATCTCTGCTCAGCGGGGAGCCTGCTTCCCTTCCTCTCTCTCTACCTGCCTCTCTGCCAACTTGTGATTTCTGTCTAATAAATAAATAAATAATTCAGAAAAAAAAAAAGTCGACTTTCCACATTTACAAAATAATGGAGAAAACTTACATTGCCTCAATAGGTTAATAAAATGCACAAGATAAATAAATGTATTTGTATAAGATTCTCAAAAGCCATTATTTAAACAGTCCTGTATAAGACTGAAATTTCAGGGTGCTCGGCAAATATCATAATGCCGGGTACAGCAACTGACACAGCAGATACGTGATAAACATTGTAAATTTAAAAAGGAGAACACAGAGAGAAAGACCGGGAAGTGGGAGGATGTATGGTGAGAAGATTGACAGTCGCACGGGAAAAACTTGATACAATTGTTAAAAAGCCATTTGAATTGGTAACAAAATTTCTTCTCCCATTTCTTTGGCCTGGATTTTATGCCTACAGAGAATGACTTGGAGCTTTCACCAGCCAATTAAAGCGAGTAATATTCCTGGAAATAGCAAGACGGCTATACTTGTTGTAATAGAATCAAACGTAAAATGTAAAAAGGGAACGAAAAGTACCGATATAAAATCCTAAATCTTCGGAAAGAAATGGCTGACGAGCTTCAGTGAGATCTTCACATTGTGCACTCACTTCTGATGTGCAAAGTACGTAAACAGAGATATCTCTAATTTGACGTATTGCTGATGGGGGGAAAAGAACTTTTTTTTTGTTTTGTTTTCGGTCTTTTTGGTTTCATGATATGAGTTTTATACTGTCCCTAAAATCATCAAGTCTGTTCTTAGAATTCAGGTAAGAATTGCTTCACCTCATGGTACCTGGGCTCAAAAAGCAATGAGCGATAGTCTCAGTGTTCTGTCCATATCCAAAGTCCCCAGCTACTCAGAAATGACATCTGGGTTAGAAGATTGATTCATTATGTTCTTTAAGATTGTATGATTTTGCCTTATACTTCCTGCTCATTCCATGTCATGTCACTAATCTCCTTGTGTTTTAATTTCTAATTTTCCAAAAGAGGAACAAATGCTTGACTTGTGCCTTCTCCCTCTCTGTAGGATGTTTCCGCATCACCCAGTGAGCTTGCCTGACCCGGGCACCTGTGCCTAACAGGTGTGTCTCTGCAGCTCTCTCGCAACGTTCTCTTGGGTTTCACCTACTTTCTTTTATTTGATTTCTAATTTCGAATGAGACATATATATAGTTTATGCAGTTGCCATGAGTTTGGATGAACATCAGTTTATCCATTAAATCCTCTGTCTTCAGCTCTGGTCATGATCCCAGGGTCCTGAGATGGAGCCAGGATCCTGGGATGGAGCCCTGCATCTGGCTCTCTGCTTGGTGGGGAGCCTGCTTCCCCCTCTCTCTCTGCCTGCCTCTCTGCCTACTTATGAACTCTGTCAAATAAATAAATAAATCTTTAAAAAAATTAAAAAATAAAATAAAATTAGGAAGGGCTTTTTGGTAGAGCTGTAGTAACATGGTTCAGTCTCTGTACCTGAGTATTCAATATATGTTAGAGACGAGGATGGTGTGGATAGATTCCAGAAAACATTACATTTACCTACTCAGAATCCAGTGTGCTTATTTTAAAGTTACAAAGCCATAAAACTGAAGACTTTGTATTTTCTGACTTGGGGGTACAATATGGAAATTTGGAATCTATTCCTTCTTTCTGATATATAAATATATATACACATCCATACATAATATTTATATTTATACTTATATGATGCACATATACATATATGTCATTTTCAACCAGGTCATAGAATCTACAAGACGTAGCACTGAATCCTTTGGAAACTACGTCCCTTTATGCCATCATATTCCCCAGTTCTTTTATAGGATTAATTCTGTAAGACAAAATCATCTTATTTGATGTCTTAATTCATTACATCTTCACACTGGTGACAAAAATACCATTAGTCCACAGTGGCTTCATAGAAAAAGAAAAAGCAGGTCTGGTTTTCTCATATGAACAACACTCTAATTATGTCAAGATTTCATTGACCTAAAATTACTGAATAATTACCTCATCGAGGACACAACATATAATAAATTGCTTGCACGGCAGAGCTATACCATAAAACACATATACAGCAATTTGGATACCTACTGTCATTCTAAGTGCTAAAATTGCCTTTAAATTACAGAATAGTGGAGCTGGCACTGTCCAACCTGCCCATTTCACAGATTTAGAAGCTAAGTTCCAGAGAGTCTATGACTAAGGTGAGTGAGCAGGTGGTTGCACATCAGCAATCAGTTGCCCTGACTCCTACCCAGTCCTCTTTCTTCTATACTCTCACCACCCTTAACAAGTTTTAACTAGAGTTGTCTGCATATTGTGCTTGATTGTATTAAAGGCTGAAAGAATAGATTACCTGACTCTATCAGTCATTGGCTGTGTGAGCTTGGCCAAATCCCTTAACTTTTGCTGCCTCAGCATCTGTGAAGCAAAGATAATAAGAACAATGAAACTACAGGTGAGGATTAATTAGCTTAAATATGTAAAATATACATGGCACACAGTGAACACTAAAGAAATGCCACACATTACTGTCATGGGAAAACCGAAGAAAATGTGAATTCTGATATAATGTCATTCACAACTGGCTCCCTTCCCCTGCCTATATATATTTTTTTGTTTCGTTTTGTTTTGTTTTTTTTCTAGCATACTGGAGCTCTTGAGGAACAACATTTAAAAAGAAAAAAAAAAGGCGCAGCTTATCAGGGAACAGCAGGCAGCCCCTTTTCAGAAAACAGGGAATTGGAAATGGAATAGGAGTTAGCCAGGGGTGCCTGCATGGCTCAGTGGGTTAAGCTTCCAACTTCTGATTTCAGCTCAGATCATGATCTCAGGGTGGTGAGATCAAGCCCCCGCATGGGACTCTGTCCTGGATGTGGAGCCTGCTTAAGATTTTCTCTTCCTTGCCCTCTGCCCCTCCCCCACCTCTAAAAAGAAAAAAAAAAAAAAGAGTAGGGGTCACTTGTCTACACACGCATACACACACACAGACCATTGGTGTTCTCCTAGCCCAATCTCCCTAGATCTGAAGGACAAAGACAAAGCTTCCTAGAATCATTACTATTAGCCTAGCCTAGAAATCTCAGACAGGAACCAGACGAGAACCATCCCCACGGATAGGAATCCATTGTGGACAACCATTACCAATTCTCAGAGAGCAGGTGGGACTAATCTGTTTTTGGTTATCTCTTCTAGACCCCCAGAATTTCTTGTTAGCTAATTGCATATACTCCAACAAGCCACACCATTCACCTTAAAATAAATACAATTCTGCATTTTCACTGCAGATTTTGTGCATGATGGCGAAATTTTTCACAACGGTACGACAAACTCTTCCATAATGTCATACATATAACCAAATTGTCTTATAACTGTCTTAATCAAATATAATTTGACAGTTTTGCCGTTACTATTGCAGTGCTTTTGACTAGCATTGTTTCCACTCCTAGATTTTAGAAAAAAAAAAAAAAAAATCGGGGACCATAATTTGTACGACCATCGTTTCTTCAAAAATTTCCTCCAGGAAAGAAGAGCCTAGAAATGCAGGAGAGGGAGCAGACATTAATGAAGGAAAGCATCTTTCAGAGAAGGGCTGCTGAGAACTTTAGGGTCTCTTGGCAACAAGAGGCTGCTCTGTGGTATCAAAGAGGCGATACCTGCCTCTGACAATCTGGAGGGCTCAGAAGAATGTGGAGCGTCTGGATTCTCAGGCTCCATCTTAGGTCTCCATCTCGTGTCTCAGGGCCCCACATTTTTCTATGAGGACCCTGACTTCCGCATGAGGCAACTATCAGATGAGGCATTTCAGATTTTCAGCGGTGTCTGCGCTCTGGCTGCAGGAGATAAGGATGACTCAGGACATGCCTTAAACGTAAGAATCAGAAAAACAACCTCTCTTCTCAAAAAAGTTTTCAAGGCTTCTAGAGCAGGAGTTACCACTTTTTTTTTTTTTTTCGTAAGGGGCCAGATAATGAAGTTTTGGGGCTTGTGGGGGACATTGGCCCCTTTTGCACTTGTTCAACTCCACCTTGTCATGCAGATGTAGGCAGAAACAACACCTAAACAAACGACAGTGGCTTCCTTCCAGTAAAATCTTATTTATAAAAATAGGTGGCCGGCCCACAGGCTATAGTTGGCCAAAGCCTGCTCTGAAGCAATTGTCAAAAGCCATCCAACCACATGCTCTTCTTAATTACTCTTTTCCTCAATCTCTCTAAAAGCCTGGCTGCAAAGACCTGCCACCTCAGACCACAGAGTCTTTGCCATTAGAATGCCACTGCCTGACGCAGGCGACACCACCCCACCAACAGCAGCGGTCCCATCAGGGAGCAGGCCAGCTACAGCAGCTTCAGATACTCGTGGTTTGACATGAGTCGACATTCAGTGGAGGCCAGAAAGCAGCCTCGGGAAAGGGCGTGAGGGCATATAGTCTTTGAGGAGGTCGGAAGGGCAAGGAGCAGGTAAGCTCGCTCAGGAAGCAGGGGAAGGAGACAAGGAATAAGGTGGGGAAGGGACAAAGCCAATGCAAGGGTGCATTAGAGACACTTGGAACTTGGTTCTATCAGGACCCTCTGAAGACACATGTATAATGAACCTTTATACTGTCTCCAAGGAAAAGAGGAGGACTACAGAGAGCAAGATAGAGTCGCTCATGTCAAGCAGAGACGCAAGCACTGAAGCATGTTCCAGCTAAGATCATTAATAGAGGAGACCCAGCAGCATGGTAAAACCATCCTTCTGCAGCTCAGACGGGCTCCAGATGAGAAACTGCCAGGACATGGGGTGCAGCTGGGAAATACCACTAGGTTACACCTGCCCAGAAGTGTTTAGAGCAGCAATGGCCAGAGTCGAGGGCTCAGTTAAATAAGGGCCAGGAGAATGGGAAGTAGGCAGCAATCCTAGGACTTTGAAGATACTCAAATGTCAGTAATTGTGAGCTACTCATTGCCATGGCAATGGTGAATTATCAGTAAACCACAGAACTTCATAATTAGGTCATTGGTAATTGATAAAATACAAAGGAGCATTGGTAAGTCGTAAATCCTTCTTATAGGAAGGAAGCTTATAAATCTTCAAATTTGCTCTTTGGAATCTCAAAAATTACTTTCAAAATATCTGGACAATTGATTTTCCAGTCTCTGCTTAAATAGCTGAGGGGGGGGGGTTTGCAAAACCAAAACAAAAAAGCTTCTATTTCATTGAGCTGATCAATAAATTATAAGCTAGGTGGGAATAGTTTAAATTTCTTATTCTGTGGTCTCATGTGCCTCCTACTGACTAAAATTGTCCACTTCTAGTTCCAGAATTTATTAAAATTAATACGCTAGTATTAATTGATTTTAAGTAATAAAATACTCTTGATACAATTTTAAGTTCCTGTGACATTTGGAAGTCACTTACATTTGGGGTGGTCAAACATTTGCATGAGGTACTGGCCCATAGGACTGATTTTAAATTTTATCCTTTGTCACCACCTGGTGGTAGAACATTTTCTCTTCTCCTTAGAATTTTGCGCTTGAAGTTCTTTTTTGTTGCCAAGGAAAATCTCTAAACCAAGAGAGTAAGTTTAGCAAGTATGAAACTTTAGCCTTGATAGTCAGGTATAAATGTATACTAACCATACTTACGCACTTAATAATAATATTTGCTTAGTGAATGATTTTTTGTCTTAGTAAGCTGCAATGTCTACGATTTTTCATTTGAATTGTAAAAAGCCCTTAAGTGTGACGAATGGAAGTTATCCACAGTATTATCTTATGAGGTAGTTTCCTTTTTTTTTTCCCTAAGCTTAATTGATTTTTGGTTTAAACTGATGGAGCTACATGATTAAGGACTTAGCTAAGGCATTTTAATACTGTTTTAAGTTTTATTAACTACACTTAAAGTTACAATATTTAAAGGATATTTTCCATGATACCAAAAGGCAAGAGGCAGCTGAGTAGAAATGTATTAAATAAGATTGCAAAGGTGTTAAAAACTTTAAGTTCCAGCCTTGAACTCTTTGGACAACCGGCTTGAACATCATTTGTTGTAGAACGTTGCCACCTCGTGGATAAAAAAAGAAGTACTGAAGGCCGTGGAGTTTTTAAGGTGGAAATTTCGTGTTGCCAGAAAGTTCCTAGTTAGAGTTTTAAATAAAACTTAATCATTGGAAACAACAGTAATGACAGATCTGACAACATACTTACTTACCAAAGCAATTAATTGGTTAAAATTCCCAAAGGCATTTGATGAAAAATAATGAGCCAGAGTTATTTCTAAGTCTCCAATTTGGCTACATCTTAGGCAAGACACTTAACCTCTGTGAGGCTCAATTCCACATCTGTCAGACAAGGGCAGTGGATTAGACAGATCTTACTCTTCGGTTTTTGCAAATGCATGACTTTGAGGTCATAGCTATTTTAAGTCCAAATGCAATTTACAACAATTTTTCTGGTTTGTTTTTTTTTTAGTATTTGTATTTCTGGGTATGTAACTGGCTTAACATAAATGTTTTCTATCTATTTTCTCATTTATAATCAAATAAAATGTCCACTGGTCCAGTGTTACTTTGAGCCGTATGTTTCTTCCCAAAAAACACTAATGTTAAACAGTTTTCTTTTCTAATTGGTAAATCCTCCTGTTGGAAAATATGAAGAGCATTACATGTTTATGAAATATGTATATCATTTCTGTACACAATGTTTACACTAGAATGCTAATAGCTCATATATTTTACCAGATTCCTTCATTTCATGGCCATTTCAATACTTAATTTGGTGTAGACTTCTAGAGAATTATAAATTGAGTATTGTGTCTGTAGTATATAAATATATGAAACACATACAAACATGTAAAGTATAAATAAGAATGAATAACTGTTTATTTCTTGTACTTTAAAATGCACAAAACTTTTTCTTTTCTCTGTTAATAGAGGACACAGATGCTTTTAAAAGGCCAAACTATTAATTGTAAAAATACTTTTATGTCAAATATTTTAACTTTTATTAGGTCATCTCTACTAATAATAAAAACTGGTTAAGGTCTATAAATTAGAGCATATCAAGATTTATACTTCCATAAGCACATATGTATTCTATAAAGAGGAAACCAGAAATATGGTAGGGGGGAATTCAGCATGTGAGCATTGGGTACACGTTTAAATCGTTTAAATCAAGAAGCAAACGTTTTATGAGTGGGAGTACAAAACTGACTAACAAGGATCCAATATCACATGTCACTTTTACTAGCACCATGTACAAATTTGATTCCTTTGGTCTTGTTTCTTCTCTAGTAAAGTATGTTTTTCAATTCACAATTTTGTTTATAAATATATGTATATATTCATGTCACACCACAAACTCCTGAACAGAGTGCTGGTCCTTAAAAACAAAGAAGGAAGTAGATTAAATGTTCTACTGAGCATGGAAGGACTTTTTCAAGCTTAGTAATTGGCAACTTCTACATCCATGCCTCTGTTGAAGCGATTAAAAAAGAATCATTTCCCAGAACTACAGGTGCACAACAGATTGGAGTCATTATGCAAAAGAACAGAAATCTGGAGAGAAACCCAGTGAGTAAAAAAGCCATGTTCCTGGCCATTCTTTTGCCATTAGTTCTCTGTTTTTTCAGTTCTATTTGTATATACAACATGAAATCTGCAAAAATTATAACAGTTTTGAAGTAAACCATTCAAGATTAGAAATGTATGCCTTGAATTAAACAAACTTCCCATAAGAAGCGCACTGGAGGCAGAAAGAGACTAAAGGCCCAACCTGCTCTAATATAAAAGCTAAATTTTACGTACGGGAGTTCAAAGTTGGGAATGTATTACACGATTTTTTTTTTTAACTACACATTTTTTTCTGCTGATTTTCTGAATTTCCCTGTCCCCATTCAAGCAAATCACATTGAACCTTACTGCTCTGGTAAGTTTTTCAGCCCCTAGACCACCTCAGGTATCTGAAATCTTCATCTCAAAACCAGTCGGATCACCACCTTCTGGTCACCATCTATTGTTTCCAGAACCCTCCTCTAAGCAAAGGGTCTGAAAACTTACCCATGGCTTTGCCATCGTGTTTTCATGATTCCATAGTCAATATCTTGTAGGTGGAAAGTGATTATTTTTCCTCAAATGTTCTCCCAAGTGTCTTACCTTCTTTCTAGGTAAAATGAAAGAACAAATGAATTGAAATCATTAAAAGGCGGCACGTTTAAAAACTAAGAGGAGAGAGATGTAAAAATGAAGAAGAAGGAGAAGGAAGAAGAGGAAACGGAGGAGGAAGAAGAGGAAGGAGAAGAGGAGGAAGAACAAAGTCTGGAAACCAAACCTGGAGAAGCAGGGCTGTTTGCATAGGAAATGACACTTAGAAGCACAGCGAAGTGAATCGCTTATTTCCAAGATGAACAGAAGCTTAGGATGGACTTTGTAGAAATGGATGAGGCCACTCGTGAGTGTAGGTTGATATGAAATTTGAAGGACAAAGGGAACCGAGTAAATGCGCTGGGAAGGGGGGCTGGATGGGAGGAGAGGGGCAGAAACACAGCCTTAAAATGTTAGCTAGATGGTGGGAAAAGTGGAACAGCAAAGACAAGAGGGACACTGGTCATCGACACACTTTAACCTGCTATTAAAATGTATTAAAACATCCTTCTCGGGTGGATCATTCAGCATTTAACTATGACACTGACCTGAGCCAGAGAAAACTGCATTCCAGAACGTATCTGTCCCTCAGCGGGGTGGGGCCCCTGGTGACTGCCTTAGCAAGTGCGAAGCCCCTGTGCTTCCCTGTGCCAATCCTTCCCATTGGAGCTCTCCCAGAGAGAGGCAAGCAAGGCTTTTGTGTTTGTGTTTGCCAGCAGGCCATCTAGAACTCTGACAGGAGAGGAAGCTGGAAAGTATTCTGAAACCAAAAGTTGTAAGAGGGGTGTGTGGGAGGACTTGGAGGGGCGCTTCGGGCTGGGGCCGGATGAAGTTGGGAGGGTCTGGGGAGGGCAGAGGAAAGGGCTGACCCCAAACTTGGTGCAAATGAAGGGGCGGGAGCGGCGAGACAGGACCCCGGGCGAGGAAGGAGGGAGCCCGCGCGCAAAGGGATACAGGTCCGTCCGCCTTGAGGCGGCCGTTCGCACCATTGTCCCCTGGTTTTCCGCCTGTGGAAGCATTATGAAACATTTCCTTCCTCTGTGTCATTGAGCCTCGCCCTCCCTCTTTTTCGATGGAAGCGCGGCTCAGCTTTTTCTTAGGAACCTAAGAGGTGGAAAGAAGGCTCATCTTTGCTCGCTTTCAGAACGCGGGTGCAGACTTTCCCCTTCCCGGTGGGAAGAGGAGGGAGGGGTCGGGGAAGGAAGCGAAGCTCCCAATTTCCCCACCGCACACTTTCTAGCCTCAGCGAGCCCGCGGGTCCCTGGGTGGAAAAGTGGGGTTCCTTCACGTTCCGGCCCGCCTGGCCTACGTTCTGCGGCAGCTATTAGGTAGAGGAAGGCAGACTGGGCGGGAGTTGATTCTTTCTGGAATGAACAAGGGAAAGCGCAAGTCCCTCCTTAGGCTCTAGGGAATTAAAACGCGTTCCAGATCACCTATTCCGGAAGCACGAGCCTGGTCCCCAAAGAGAAGTCTTAAAAGTCAGGAGATAACACGGGTGGTGGTAATAAAGTTCAACGAGAACGCATTTTGGAAACCTAGAGCCCGGGAAGTGACCCCCAGACCTAGGCATGCTTTCTAGGGAGGCACTGACCAAACACGCTTTCCCCCAGAACTGTTGGGGCGAAGAGAGAGCAAGCTGCACAAACCGGCCGAGGCAAGCCAGCGAGATGGAGAGGTGGGGTGAGGTATTTTTCTGGGAAGGCTCATCTCACAAAGTGGGGAGTGAGGGGTTGCGGGAGGGGGTGACGTAGGCAAGGGGCATAGTGACAGCCCCCAGGCAGGGAAATCTTGGAGAAGGGATTCAGCTCTCCACCCCCACTGTCCCTTCTGGGAACTGCAACCCAGCGCGCGAACTGCGCTCCCGCACAGGGGCGGCGAGAAGGGAGGGGGGGTCCGGAAAGCCCACGAAGAAGAAGGCGCAGTGGAAGGGGGTACCTTCTCCCCGCATCAGCCCCAGACGCACAAAGCGCTGGTCACAGCGCCCCTCCAGCGTCTTCCGCCCCCAGATTGACGAGGCCTTGGCGCCCTGCCACCGCGGAGGCCGTCCCCTCCCCCGCCCGGGCCCGCGGCGCTGAGCGCGGTTTAGCACCGACTGAGTTTGGGGGCGGTGTCTTTGGGATGGAAAGGAGGCCAAGAGGGAGAGAGAAGGGGGGAGGGAGGTGGAGATGCAGTCAAGACTATAAAAGGGCTGCCCCGGCTGCCTGGTGCTCGCACTCGCTGGAGAGCGGCTCCACGCCAGGGGCCACTGCAAAGCCGGCGCAAGAGTAGGGCCGAAAGGACCGAGTCTTGCGCAAAGCCAGCCGCCCTGCGGCCAAGGCGGAGACCGAAGAGGGGCTCCAGGCACCGATCCTCGCGTTGCCCGTTGCCCGCTGCCCCGGAGGCGTTCCAGGGCACTTCTAGTCTCTGCAGCAGCCTCCCATCCAGCCCCTGCTGCGAGGTGCCTCCAACTCTGCGCCAGAAGAAAAACTTCCCGCGCTCCCGCAGAACTGCAGCGCCTCGTTCCCAGTGGCTCCGGAGTCCTGTACGCGGCCAGCTCTGCGCGCACTTTCAAAGAGTAACAGTAATCGTTAACATCCCAGAGCGAGGCCAGCGAGGCTCCGTGCTCCGGACCCGAACAATAGTCCCCTCGCCCGGTGCACTGCGGCGCGCGGTGCCTCCCGGGACTCGGGTGCAGCGACCGATCCCCGCAGGGTTTCGAAGGCGCACAAGAGGCAGCGACATGGGGAACGCGGAGCCAGCGCGGCGGCCTCGGGGCTCACAGCCTGCGCCCGCGCTGCTTCTACTCGCGGCGGCTACGACTCTGCTGCTTCTGCCGGGCGCGCGCGGGCGCCCCGCAGAGGAAGACGAAGAGTTGGTGCAGCCCGCATTGGAGCGCGCACCGGGACACACCACCACGCACCTTCGCCTGGACGCCTTCGGCCGGCGGCTGCACTTGGAGCTGCAGCCCGACCGCGGCTTCCTGGCGCCGGGTTTCACACTGCAGACCGTGGGGCGCAGGCCCGGGCCCGACGCGCTCGGTCCGGACGCCGCCGGCGACCTGGCGCACTGCTTCTACTCCGGCACGGTGAACGGCGACTCCGGCTCGGCCGCAGCTCTCAGCCTCTGCGAGGGCGTGCGCGGCGCCTTCTACCTGCAGGGCGAGGAATACTTCATCCAGCCCGCGCCGGTCGCCGCCACCGTGCGTCTCGCCCCAGCTGCCGCCGCCGCCGCCGCCGCCGGGGAGGAGCCGCCGGAGCGACCCCAGTTCCATCTCCTGCGGCGGAGGCGGCGGGGCGGCGGCGGCGCCAAGTGCGGGGTCACTGACGACGAGACCCGGCTTGGGAGGGGCGAGGGGCCGGCGGGCGAGGACGCCGGAGCGCAGTGGCCGCGGCGGGACCCGGCGCCGCAGCGGGCGGGACAGCCGACAGGTATCGATCCCTGGAGAGTTGCTCTCACTTGTCTCTCCATTCATCCCACTTTGCCCACCGTCTCTGTGCGGCGCGTGCGGAGGGTAAACTGTTCGCAGGCAGGAACCGATGTCAGGGGACCGGATGGAGGCCTAATGTGGGTTGAGGTTTGGGTTGGTGAACTAATCCCATCCTTGCTAGAACAGAATCCCGTTTGCCCGAATAATGAATGGTCAAGGGAAGTCAGACAAATCCACGATTTTCTGCTAAGGCGCAGCGTTTCGACAGGGAAGGGAAGAGCTGATAACCCTACTCCTTCCACCTTAGTGCAGTGTGAGCGCGTGTGACTTATTTCCGTCCTGCTAGTTTCTTTTTAACGCCGGTACATGTGTTCTTGGGTCGGGTTGCAACTTTGCGCCCAGCGTCGTAAGTGCCAGTGCGCGTACCCTGCGCCCGGAGGAGGGCGGAGGAGCGACGGCGACCTGGCGGCGCGCACTCCGCGAGCCTGGACAGCTGCGCTAGAATCTCGGTTCCGCGGGCCTCCGCCTTCTCCCCCTTCCCCCTTAAGAGGCTGACCCCGACCGGCTGGCGGCGGCGGGGCCCCTCTGCAGAACCTGCTTGGGAGGTCTTAGCGCAGCGGGCCCCGCCTCTCCGCGCCTCCCGCACGGCCTCCCAGTTTGCGCTCCCTCTCGCGGCCAAAATTCTGCTCTCGAGCACTGTTAGTCAATGCCGAACCTTCCTGCAACGCCTCACCCTCACTGTGCGAGTTGTGCGAGGTGATTACTGCCCTGTCCTCTTCATTCTATCGCTTGGGTGCCTCTTTTCGTCCTTAACTTTCTCACGTGTCTTGTTTTCGAATTTTCATGTTTTCCCCTGGACATCAGCTCCTGGAAGCCCGTACACGGTCAGTGTCCAGTTTAGGACTTCCCTGGGGGCTGGTTTTCAGTACAGAGTCAAAGGGCTCTTTTCTGAATAATCAAACGTGGCCCCACGGCTCAAGGCAGGAACTTAGTTCCCTGGAACAGTGGGAGTAGGGCAATAGGCTGCTGGGCAGAGTGTGTGGTCCTTGTGCCCGGATTTGGCAAGAGCAGAGCATCCCCAGGGACCCCTGGAATGAGAGAGCAGAGCAGGCCGAGATTCCTCCAGGCCCGGCCCCTTGGCAGAGGCCCCAGCCCTGCCCTGGGTCTTCCACGTGGAGTCGGATGATCTCATTCAGGATTTGAGTACTGGCCTGTGAAAGAGTGACTCAGGGGCTCTGCCTGCTTCCCTTGCTCCAAATTTTTACTACAGCTGGGCAGGGTGATGTGCACACTGCCTTGGTCAGCTTATAGGATTTCAAGGAGGACAAAAGAAATCCTGCTTAAAAAAAAAAAAAAAAAAGTACGAAGCCTCAGTGACTCACATGGCTTTTTTATTTCTAGTAAAGGAGAGAGAAAAAAAAATAATAATAAAGGGAAAAAAAAAACTTTAAAAATAACACTTTCAGTGAAAAGAGATGCAAATATTTTTGTTATTGTTGTTCCAGGCCTATTTTTGCCTTATTTGCTCTGACGGGTTAGGCTTTCCTTATATACTGTGGGAAGGTCACTATTCTTGGCAAGACTGTCTCTGAGCAAACCGTCTTTTTTGTCTCTTCACAGGAACTGGAAGCATAAGAAAGAAGCGATTTGTGTCCAGCCACCGCTATGTGGAAACTATGCTGGTGGCTGACCAGTCAATGGCAGAGTTTCACGGCAGTGGCCTGAAGCACTACCTCCTGACCCTGTTCTCCGTGGCAGCCAGGCTGTACAAACACCCTAGCATTCGGAATTCAGTGAGCCTGGTGGTCGTGAAGATCCTGGTCATCTACGAGGAACAGAAGGGGCCGGAAGTGACCTCCAACGCGGCCCTCACCTTACGGAACTTCTGCAACTGGCAAAAACAGCACAACCCACCCAGTGACCGGGATGGAGAACACTATGACACGGCGATTCTCTTCACCAGACAGGTAGGAGCAGGACCCTGCGGATTAGGACTGTCCTCTAGGGAGTCCGCTTTGTCACAAGCAAATGTGTTCAAGGCATTTCCCCAGTGTTTTTGCAGTTACTTTTTTTTTTTTAATTGGCTAGGCTGGTTCCCCTTATTTAGGTTTTCCTTAATTTTAATATCTCAAGTCTCACAGTCCTATTTGAATAGCATCACAGAAAAATCTTCATTAAAGTCACCCACAGTGGTCCCAAAAGCACAGCTCAGCAGCAGGGAATGTAAATGCTCCCACACAAATGTGGAGATACATGTTGCCAGAAAGTTAGGTCCCTGCCAAAAGGTTTGCGCTCTCTGTCCCTCTGAGTCAGGACCCACCTCTGTTCCTTTCAGGACCTGTGTGGGGCCCAGACCTGTGACACTCTTGGGATGGCTGATGTTGGAACTATTTGTGACCCCAGCCGAAGCTGCTCAGTCATAGAAGATGATGGCTTGCAAGCCGCCTTCACCACAGCTCATGAACTAGGTGAGTCCATTTCGGACTAGGAGTGGAGTCCGCTGCATGCGTTTTCAAAGGGATAAACCATGTTGCTCACAGAAGGGGGGAGTGTCGGCAGGTTTATTGCTATTTTAGGTTCCGGAGCTTTCTAAAAACTGCAGGAAGTATTTTTTCCCCCCACTATTCTAAACAAGGGCCAGCCTTATTTGGATTCAAAATAACATAGAAGGAGCTCTGGACCTTTGGAAATTTGCATATTTGTTTGCACCTTTTAAAAGACAGGCACGCTGTGTCCGAACTAGATGGTTGCCAAAGTACATTTCTTCTTCTAGAAACCCCACTTTGAGACAAACAGAATCCCCGATGGGGGAAACAAATGTTGTGAGTGATCTATTTTTTGATGTGGGTTTTGGATTGCTTCTTAGGCCACGTGTTTAACATGCCCCATGATGATGCAAAGCAGTGCGCCGGCATTAATGGCATCGACCAGAATTCCCACATGATGGCGTCAATGCTTTCCAACCTGAACCACAGCCAGCCTTGGTCTCCCTGCAGTGCCTACATGATTACGTCATTTCTGGATAATGGTCACGGTAAGAAGCTTGAGCTACTCTTTCTAGGTGTTCTCCAGCTTCCACATGGAAGGTTCTAGTTAAACCACCTCATTCTCTCTTTTTTTGTTCTTTTTATTTCTCCTCCTTCCAAGTTACCTTCATTGTCAAGAGCATACATTGTTAGGCCTTTATTTCCAATAACAGATCATTCTTCTGGCCGGGTAGCTCCTGAAGTACGTTAATTTGATACTTTTTCAGCAGAGCAATAACTTCCCATCACTGTTAACATAGAAACCCCTTTGAGGACAAAATCTTACAAATCATGTAAACCTCTCTGGCATTTTCCCCAGAAGCTCTGGTGTTCAAGTCACTCCGCTATATATATGATGTCTTAAGATACATATTTTCTGAAACCAATCTGCCTTCCGTGTGTTTTCCTCTCCTGTTTTATAATGAGTGGGCATTTCCTTTGCAGGGGAATGTTTGATGGACAAGCCCCAGAGCCCCATCCAGCTCCCCTCGGATCTCCCCGGGACCTTGTATGATGCCAACCGGCAATGCCAATTTACGTTCGGGGAGGAGTCCAAACACTGCCTAGATGCGGCCAGCACTTGCACGACCCTCTGGTGCACGGGCACCTCCGGCGGCTTGCTGGTGTGCCAAACCAAACACTTCCCTTGGGCAGACGGCACCAGCTGTGCGGAAGGGAGATGGTGTATCAACGGCAAGTGTGTGAACAAGACGGACAAGATGCACTTCCATGTGAGTTTTCCTGTCGCCACGTGTTTGCATACTCCTTTAAAATTCACAGCTGGGAAGGAACAAAGTGATACCAAAGCATCAGGTATCATCATAAACATCCCTGCCTGTGGCTTTGATGGTTGCTTTGACAGCTGATTCTCTGGTCCTTATTTTTCTCTTTTATTTCCTAGAGTTCTAATGCTGACCCCTTGTTTTCCCATTTAGACTCCTGTTCATGGAAGCTGGGGGCCGTGGGGACCCTGGGGAGAATGTTCGAGAACGTGTGGTGGAGGAGTTCAGTACACAATGAGGGAATGTGACAACCCCGTCCCCAAAAACGGAGGGAAGTACTGTGAAGGCAAGCGTGTGCGCTACAGGTCATGTAACATTGAAGACTGTCCAGACAACAATGGTGAGTAGAAATGGGGTAAAAGCCATGTGGCCGCAGGCCAACAGGTAAGGGTTGAAAACCGATGATGTCATTATATCCTTTTCTTTCTAGGAAAAACCTTTAGAGAGGAACAATGTGAGGCACACAATGAGTTTTCTAAAGTTTCCTTTGGGAGCGGGCCCGCGGTGGAGTGGACACCCAAGTACGCTGGAGTCTCCCCCAAGGACAGGTGCAAGCTCATCTGCCAAGCCAAAGGCGTCGGCTTCTTCTTCGTCTTGCAGCCCAAGGTACTTCCTTTCATTCATACTCTTGTCTAAGAAACGAGGGCTTGAACTGTGACCTTTTCACACAACCTCTGACGCAGTTTCATTAGTTTATACATATTTTTTTAAAAACATTTTTTAATTATTTATTTGACAGAGAGAGAGAGAGAGATCACAAGTAGGCGAAGAGCAGGCAGAGAGGGGGAAAGGGGGGAAGCAGGCTCCCTGCTGAGCAGAGAGCCTGTTGCTGGGCTCGATCCCAGGACCCTGAGATCATGACCCCAGCCGAAGGCAGAGGCTTAACCCACTGAGCTACCCAGGCACCCCTTTATTAGTTTATAATATTAACGCTTTCCATTTCAAATTAGATCTCCTTGTCTTCTGGATACATTGGCAACTGCCCGCTTTGGGTGCGGTGTTGCTTTCAGTGATGAATAAAGCTTGAATCTAGCACTCGGGATTCTTATCGTTGCTTGTTATTCCTCTGATGTACAAAGATGTAAAATTCTTTATAGTTAGATAAATTTGCATGGCAACCAGCCAGTGGCTTTGGAGAATAACATAGGCATGGACAAAACTAGTAACTGGTGATTAGCATTAACATGTGCAAATGGACTTATTAAAATGAAGTCTGAGCATCGATAACTTTTGTGTTTGAGGATTTCTCTTGAAACTGTAGAAGCATCATTTTGCTCTCTTGCTGAGGGGGTAAATCTGGTTCTGAGGTTAAAAAAAAAGAAAAGGAAATGAATTTTGTTTGAGTTATCATGTGCTGTTATCACTGTAGGCTATGAAAATACTTCCCAGTTGCAGATTCAACACACAACTGACTAATTTAGTGTGTGCGATTGTTGAGTATTATTCTAGGCATGGGGCAGACCACAGTAAACACATTAACAAGCTCTGCTTTTGTTGACCTTACCTGTAAGTGATATAGCTCAATAAACAATTAATCAAAAAGAAATTATAATTTTTTCAGACATCTACATCTACTGTGGGGAAAAAGCCACCAGGAAGGGTAGTATGTGATACACGTTGAGTTCTGTTTTAATTGTGATGATCGGAAGACGATGTTAATGAGAGAAACTTTCCTAATTATCAGAGCATCCTCTCTTTCCCGTGGTAACCTGTGACGCAAATATATTTCTCTTCTTCTTCAGGTGGTGGACGGTACCCCGTGTAGCCCAGATTCCACCTCCGTCTGCGTGCAAGGACAGTGTGTAAAAGCTGGCTGTGATCGCATCATAGATTCCAAAAAGAAGTTTGATAAATGTGGCGTCTGTGGAGGAAACGGATCCACGTGCAAGAAAACCTCAGGATCGGTGACCAGTGCAAAGTGAGTTTTAAAACATCGTACTCCCAAAGATCTTATTATTTACATGTAATTTCACGGCTTTAGTAAAAGTTTCATGCTCCATTGATGGACGAGCGTGGTTTCAAGCTAATTCAGAGAATTAGCCAAGGGACTGAGAAATTCTTACATGTGTTTTTTTCTGACCCGCAGACCTGGCTATCACGATATCATCACAATTCCGGCTGGAGCGACAAACATTGAAGTGAAGCAACGGAATCACCGGGGATCCAGAAACAATGGGAGCTATCTCGCCATCAAAGCTGCGGATGGCACCTATATCCTGAACGGCGACTTCACTCTGTCCACCTTAGAGCAGGACATTTCCTACAAAGGGACCGTCCTAAGGTACAGCGGGTCCTCCGCCTCGCTGGAACGAATCCGCAGCTTCAGTCCGCTCAAAGAGCCCATAACCATCCAGGTCCTCACGGTGGGCAACGCCTTCCGTCCCAAAATCAAATACACCTATTTTGTGAAGAAGAAGAAGGAGTCTTTCAACGCCATCCCTACTTTCTCCGAATGGGTCATCGAGGAGTGGAGCGAATGCTCCAAGTCGTGCGGGCTGGGCTGGCAGCGGAGGCTGGTGGAGTGCCGTGACATCAACGGGCAGCCCGCCTCTGAGTGTGCGAAGGAAGTGAAGCCGGCCAGCACCAGACCCTGCGCCGACCTGCCCTGCCCCCACTGGCAGCTAGGGGATTGGTCCCCATGTTCCAAGACTTGCGGGAAGGGTTACAAAAAGAGAACCTTGCAGTGTCTGTCTCAGGATGGGGGGGTGCTGTCTCACGAGAGCTGTGATCCTTTAAAGAAACCGAAGCATTACATAGATTTTTGCACGATGGCGGAATGTAGTTAAGCAGCGTCCGTGTAGGGGGAGGGACGAGGTATGGAAGGGCTGAGGGGCTGACATCAAGAAGTTTCTCGATGTCGGCACCTGGAGGGACCCAGTGTACCTTGGGGATCCAGTGTACCTTGCCCGTAGGCAACAAGGCCTGTCAAGGAGTTGGGAGGGTAGAGGTAGGTAGAAAAGAAGTTAGATCGTCAGAATATCCTGCCAGTTACAAATCTGATAGGCTAGTTAATGAGGGTTATTAATCTCTGAGCAATGATATAGCATGATTAAGCCCCAGGGCATTATTATTATTCCTTTTGTTACATCTATGACAAGTTAAAAAGAAAATAGAAACAATTGTCCAACTTAGTTTAAGGAGTATACAATCCCTGTGTTGTGGTACTGATTGAATACTTTGTATATTTAAATTGTGTGTCGGGGAATGAAAAGCAGAAGAGAGAAGAGATTTGTTTAGCTTCAGACAGGGCTTACTTTACCTCACTAACAGCAGAGGGAGAAAAGGGATACAAGAAGCATCTTTAACCAGCACTGATACGGCTGCTACCATTTCGGAGAATGTTCCTGCGGTCTTTTCTACCAAGAGGTAAGAGTTCAAGACTGTCCACCACGACAGAAATGCTTAACAACCTCACATGACCCAAAAGAACTCTTTGCTTTCTTGTGCCCTTGTTATGTCTTTATTCATGACTTTATTTTGACCAAGAAACAATCCCACGTGTCTGTAAAAATGCAGGAAGTATACAAGGGTTAAAAAAGCAGCAACGAATCCGATGCTCGGAAAAACCAGAAGGCAGGATGGGTTCAGTACCTCCTACTTTTCTTTCCTCTGTGTGTAAGCCTACTTTAAGAATGTGGATGTCAAAAAACAAAACAAAAACAACAACAAAAAACTGTTCCTGTCTCAAGAAAGACTGGGTGATCACAGGAAAAGGATGTAATGCCGGTATAAGAATAAGGTGTGTAGAAGGGATCCCCAGGGTTTGGGGACATGGAGATCACTTGTCTCACAGTGGGGAGGCTACTGAGGGGTAGCAGGTCCATCCCCAGCAGCTGGTCCAGCAGTCATATCCTGGTGAATGTCTGTTCAGCTCTTCTACTATGATAGAGAATATGACTTTTTTTTTCCATATGTATATAGTAAAATATGTTACTATAAATTCTACATACTTTATAAGTATTTGTGTGTTCCTTCTAAGAAGGACTATAGTTTGTAATAAATGCCTATAATAACATATTTATTTTTATACATTTCTTCCTAATGATAAAACTTTTAAGTTATATCGCTTTTGTAAAAGGGCATATAAAAATAGAGTATTTATACAATATATGTTACTAGAAATAATAAAAGAACACTTTTTGAATGTGTGTGTCTATTTTTTTTTAATGGGAATTAATTCCTGGGAAGGAAATCTGAGACACAAATACTGAGTTTGAAGACTAAATAACTTTCTTAAATTCTATAGAAATAAGGTTTCATTCGAATGAAATGTATTTCATGTATCCTTAATGTATGTGATTGTTACCAAAAAAAGAAATCTATTATATCTTCAGTAACAGAGTTTTGTTGAACATACACCAATGGTTGGCAAATGTTTTCCGTGAAGAGTCAGATGATAAATATTTTTGGTTTTATGGGCCAGATCATCTCTGTCACAACTTCTTACCTATGCTGCTGTTGCCTGAAAACAGCCATAGACAATACATCAGTGAATGGGCACGATGGTGTTCTAATAAAACTTTATTTACAAGAACTGGGCCAAATTCGTTCTGTGGGTAGTTTGCCCACCTCAGGGATATAACACAAATGAGAAAAGGTGGGATTCCGGATGCATTTTGAATTTGTATCTCTTCAATTATATATGTGAGTAAAATTTGTGACAGCACTGAAGCCACTGACTAGAAAATGACACCTCAAAAATTACATTTGGGGATGGAGCCACATGGAGAGCCCAACCGTCCAAATGTTCCATTTGCTCTTCAGGAACAAGAGGGGTTTTGAAGAAACCCTGGAGCCCTCCAGGTGGCCTCGCATAAATCACTGTAATTTAAATACTAAATGGTGCATCAATGACTGAATGTTGAGACTGCTTCCAAAGTAACTACATTTCTCTCAGGAAATAACTTATTTACTCAGAGACTTGGATTATGTGGTTAACCACAGACAGCTCCCATGTTACATTTTCATCCTTTTTTTTTTTTTCATCCTCCGTTTTCTCAAATAGTTCTATATAACATGCTAATTTCAGGTTGAGATGATCATTTTTAATTTACCCTCAGAATTACCCAAAGCCTTCTTTCCCTGAGCAATTGAATGTAAGATGATCAGGAGCCCGGTGCCTAGGTCAGAAAGCAGGGCAGGGCAGGGGAGAGCCATGTTAGTGTCTGGTGGAGTTTGTTCCAACCTACTGGCCACTGAACTGAAAGGTGAAAGTCAAGGAAGTCTTCTTACCCTGAGAACTAGTCCTGGTCTCAGAACACGGTTAACATGGAATTTGGCCGGGGTGCCTTGGTGGCTCAGTGGGTTAAGCCTCTGCCTTCGGTTCAGGTCATGGTCTCAGGGTCCTGGGATCGAGCCCCGCATCAGGCTCTCTGCTCAGTGGGGAGCCTGCTTCCACCTTTCTCTCTCTGCCTGCCTGCCTCTCTGCCTACTGGTGATCTCTCTCCCTCTGTCAAATAAATTAGAAAAACAAACAAACAAAATAAAACCATGGAATTTGGCCAGTGCAATTCATTGGCCAAAAGTGTTCCTTGTACCAAGTACTATCATTATTTACGTGCCTGGATTACTGTGTACAAATCCCCATGATAAGTAATGCTGAGGACACACACACACAAGAAAAGTCCTTACCCTCAATTACTATACAAGCTACTTACTAAAAAAAAGATAAATAAACCAAAAATGGTCATCTATAATACAAATAAACCATTTGCAGATCTCACATAATTCACCAATGAAAGTATTTTCCCTTTCTTTTTCTTTCTTCTTTTCCTTCCTTCCTTCCTTCCTTCCTTCCTTCCTTCCTTCCTTCTTTCTTCTTTCTTTCTCTTTAAAAAGGCTTCTATTGATTGGACATGATGAGCAAGAGGATGAAATTTAAGACACAAAGATAAAAGCAGCAAAAAGACTTTCCACCATCCTCTTCTCCATCCAAGGTAATGCCAACTTTCTAAGTTGCATCATTATTTTTTTCAGCCCTCTGTTGATAAGATTTTCTTTTTGTCAACAAACCGAGTAGTTGCCAACTCCATTTTTTGCTACCCAAACCAACTCCATTTGGGTAGCAAAGAGAGTTTAAGTCCAAACACACATCTAGTTCTGTGAGCTTGACCAGGCGCCTGCTCAGAAGGAGGGAACTCTGTGCTTACTCATGTTGCCGGTGCCCGTGATGAGCAGACATGATGCTGAGTACTACGCCAGACACCTAATTTCCAAAGCATGCAGTGGGCACTCTCTAGCATTTCAATAACCATCATCAAAGCACAACTTTTGGACCACAGCATTCACTTAAAAATGGGCAAAAAAAAAAAAAATCATTTCCAACTTTGCTCTCTGTTCAGTTTGTCTTCTGGAAGAGGACACTACAGATCACAATATGACTGAGGGGCAATAGACAACTGTTAATCTCATTGGTTTTCCAAAAGAAAGAAAAAAAAATTATTCATGGAAGGGTTGGTGGTGCTAGACGCATCAAGGAAATTGGCCAAAGCTTCCTCATTATAGAAGTGTGGCCTCTTCTGCTTTCCACATACTTCTGTGACATGAATCAGCTCATATGACTGGCAGAAATGGAAAAAGGAAAACATGGAATATGCTTTGGTTCATCAACAAACCTTCCCAGCTAATAAGTGTTCTGTACCTTCTCTTAAGAACAACAGAACTGAAAATATACTAAACCATAAGCATGACAAGTCACAGAATAGAGAACTACACCCAGTGCCCACTCCCTCTACTTATCTCCATTTGGTCTCAGTCTGGGAAGACTGCGAGCGCCTAATGCAACTATATTTTTTTTTTTTTAACATATAATGTATTATTTGCTTCAGGGGTACAGGTCTGTGAATCATCAGTCTTACACAACTTACAGCACTCACCATAGCACATACCTCCCCAATGTCCATCACTCAGTCACCCCATTCCTCCCCCACCACCTCCAGCAACCCTCGGTTTGTTTCCTGAGACTAAGAGTCTCTTATGGTTTGTCTCCCTCCTCGGTCCAAGATGGGAGTTAAAGGATCTTTGTTTAGTTTGTTCTTGGCTCCATAACTCAGAAGCCTGAACCTTTCCTTACAGCTGCCTCCTATTAATCACACTGCCTTTATTTAACGGTAAGTTTCTATAATTACTATACAATTATTTGTTTCCAGTTTAGCACATTTTGTTAGCTGTGGTCACTTCTTTTTCTTAAGATTACTATCATTTTATGTTCTTAAGAGAAGGTATGAAACATTTACTTGCCAGGGCGGGAAGGAGGTGGAGTGTAATTTTATGCCGATTAATCCAGGAAAGCTTTCTTGATAAGGAGATATGTGGGAGGAAACCAGAAGCTTGTGAGGGGACAATTCTCTGAGGGATGAGATTACACAAAAGAGAGGTGGCCACCACAGGTGAGACTGAGCTCAACTTCTTGGAGGGAACAGTGGCTAGAACAATGAGCAAAGGGGGAAGAGAAGAAGTCAGTGGAGAAAAGAGAGGGGATTAAAAAGAGGTCAAATTCTGCACTTCAAGACTTTGATATTTGCAGATGGATATAAACGTGAAAGCAAAAATAAAAAAAAAAAATACATCATGGATGAGTCCAAGTTTTTGTTTCTTTTTCTATGCTTTTTGTTTGGGGTGGGTGGGTGGATATTCTGTGCAACATCAATGTATACTATAAAGACAAACAGAAATTAAAAATACAAGATTTTTAGTTAAGTATTGAAACTAGCTTTAGATATATAGCGAAATATAAATAATTGTTAAAAATATGGTTTCAAAATTAACTGGAAATATAAAAATAATAATGAAAACAGATGGTATATAATGTAGAACATGTTAATAATAATAATTCAAGTTTAAAACCATATGTCATATTGGCCAAATGGAGAAAGAGGATGTATGTAAAACATAACCCATAAAGAAAAGAATGGGAAGCAAAAAATAAGGTGTCAGAATACCAACAACATTATCATGACAATACATTGTTTAAGCTGTCCTATTAAAAGACAGACATCTTCAGAAGGTGTTTAAGAATAAAATTCAATGACATAATAACTTAAAGGGAGCTATCTAAGCCAAAATGGCATTTCTTCAAAAATGTCCGAAGATTTAGCAGGCAAACAGTAGGAAAAAATATAAGAATAGAATAATATATCAGCCAAAATGATATTTCAGATGGAGAAAAACACTAAGCAAAATAAAGAATAATATTTCTTACAGATTAAAGATAGAATCTATAATAAAATATGTGTCCCAAATAATAGAACATCTATATAGATTTTAACAATTAAATACTGTTAAAAGTATAAAGGATAATCAGGTAAGAACTATTCTGTTTGTCTTTAAAACCTCTCTCTAGGTAAAAGCAGACATTTTTTACTATGGAAAAAAAAATCTATAAAACTTTAGAAAGACATAGAAGAAGACTTGTATACAGCAAGAGACATAGATTTCTTTTATTCTAAATCATAAACCTCTCATTTTCCCCCAAATAATGAGTAGATTTAATAATATTCCAATCATTAGCCATGAATTAATTTTTTGGAAATCAACTACATGATTCTAAAGTTCATCCGAAGAAATACATTTAGTGAAGATAAAGAGAAACACAACTGAAAAATGAAGTATAATATAAAATATTTGTTACACTTGACTTGAAAATGCACCATATGTTGTAGAGTGACAGGTGTGAGCTGCACCTGTGAGCACAAGAGAATTCACAGAGTTGTAGATTCACTATGCTGTACATCTGAAACTAATGTAACATTAGGTATCAAGTATACTTCAAAAAATATATGTATATTACTGCAGGGCTTCCAGATGCCTCCAAAGGTTAAACATCTGCCTTTGGCTCAGGTCATGATCCCAGGGTCCCGGAATCAAGCCCCGCATTGGGCTCCCCACTCAGCTGGGAGTCTACTTCTCCCTCCACATCTCCCCCCATCCCCGGCCCTTGTGATCGCTCTCACTCTCTCTCAAATAAATGAGTAAAATCTTGTTTTAAAGACTTTATCTTTTAAAATATTTTTTTTATCTTTAAAAAAAAATTTTTATTTATTTATTTGAGTGAGAGAGAGCGAGAGCAGGAACACAAGCAGGGGGAGTGGGAGAGGGAGAAGCAGGCTTCCCATCCAGCAGGGAGCCTGATGCCGGGCTCAATCCCCGGACCCTGGGATCATGACTTGAGCTGAAAGCAGACGCTTAATGACTGAGCCACCCATGCACCCCAACAAATAAAATCTTTAAAAAATATATTACAACATTAAAACTATACTTAGAAAATAATGATACTTGTGGAATTATTGACAAGGATATCTATGGATGAGAAAGATAGCTCAGAAATACACCTTAGTAACCATAACCATAAAACATTACTATATGATGAAGTCAGCAACATAAATCTGTGAGCAAAAAAGAATCATTCCAAACATAGCCTTAAAAAAAATAGAAAACAAATGAACTAAAAATAGAGAGAGAGAGAGAGAGAGAAACCAAAAAAACCACCCACACTTAAAAGAGAGAACAAACAGATGGCTACCAGAGGGGAGGTGTTTGGAAGGATGGGTGAAACAGGTATAGGGGGCCAAAAAAAAAAGAAATTCACTTGGAAAAAAAAAATGTAGACCCTTCTTTCAGACCATTCATCAACTTAAATTCCAGATATATAAAAAGTTAAAACATTTAAATGAAATTAAAAAGTACTAGCAAATATAGAAAAATATTTATCTGATATGTCAACATAGGAACTATGAAAGACATCACACAGCCAAGACACACACACACACACACACACACACACACACAGAGGCTGACCGACTGGCTTAAAAACTTTAAACTGTGTTTCAGAAGGATCCTTGAAAAAAATGTAAGTGTATTTTCATTAAACACAAAAGACAATGAAGTTTGCATCTGAGCTTTCCCATGGGCCCCATGATTCCAAATGGCCACCCAATTAACAGCTAATCATGCTTCAGATCTCAAACTCAATATGACTTTTCCAGGGAAACCCTCCTAGAACCCTTAGGCTAGGTGAACCTCTAAAAGCACTCTGCACTTTCCCTTCTTGTCACTTTTTACAAAAATTCTCTGCTCTTCTAGCTCTGGGCCTCTTTTGCTCACTCTTAACGTCCGCAGTTCCTAGAATTTTGCCCATAGAATATTTTTATTCAATGAATGACGCTTAGAAATAGTCAAGCTACTGGACATAGAAATTTTCACTCCTAAGAATCTGTGCTAATTAATCAAAAAAGTACACAAAGATTTATATACAAATGTTACATAAATCTGAGTACAGGCATCAAAGGAATATGATGCTGAAGACTATGACATAACAAAATGTGAATCACAGACAGTAATAATGATGACCATCATCCCTGGAAGTTAATTGTGTGTTTTACATAAGTTAATTCCATTAATAAACACCCTCCCCCCACCAAAAAAAAAACCTCTGATGTAGATATTATTATTATTTATATCTTATAGAAAAGGAAACAAGCAAAGAGATATTTAATTACCTGACTGCGATAGAATAGTTAGCAGGCAGCTGAGTAAGGTTTCCAATCCAGTTAGCCAACATTAAGAGCCTCTCCACTCTTCAGCATTAAACCATATTAGGGGCTCCTGGGTGGTTCACTCATTTAAGCATCTGACTCTTGATTTTGGTTTGGGTGATGATCTCAAGGTCCTGGAATAAAGAAATAGCATGGGGCTCCATGCTCCATATGGCATCTGCTTGAGGAATCTCGCTGTCCCTCTTCCTCTGCCCCCCAAAATAAACAAATAAATCTTAAAAAAAATTATTGTTACCAGGTTGTATATATGAACACACACACACTTAAAAATGCATATACACAAAAATAACATAACTGGCCATTTTTATTTTCTTCTTTGTATTTTTATGCATTTTGCAAATTTTCTACCAAAACCACAACTGCATCTTTTTTAAAATCAGAAAAAAAGTTATTTTTAAAGGATAAGAAAACCCTAAGTGGAATGGTTTTTATTGTGTGAATTTATTCTAGTCAGTAATTTAGAGACAAATTTACATGTTTTTGTTTTGTTTGCCCTCAATAAGAACCCTTTAAAAGCTGAAGCTTTTTTTCAATACCATAACATTAAGGAAAGTCAGTTTTGTTGATACGTAGATGATGATGGTCGTTCTCAGTAGGGAAGCAAAAATCAAGAGAGAGAAATTGGTCAGTTTGTTACTAAGTGATTTCCTATTATAATTTCAGTATATATGTTACTTTCCAAAGAGATATATACTATATATCACAAAAATTATTTAAAAATTGATTTCAGGGTCACCTGGGTGGCTCAGTGGGTTAAAGCCTCTGCCTTTGGCTCAGGTCATGATCCCAGGGTCCTGGGATCGAGCCCCACATCAGGCTTTCTGCTCAGCAGGGAGCCTGCTTCCCCTTCTCTCTCTGCCTGCCTCTCTGCCTACTTGTGATCCCTGTTGGTCGAATAGATAAATAAAATCCTTGAAGGAAAAAAATAAAATAAAATAAAATAAAAATTGATTTCAAATTCAAATGTGTTTGGGTTTTCCACCTCTCTGTCCTTATCTGTCAGTGAAGAGATGAATGAGCAGTAAATCCCCAAGAATTTAGAGTTACGGACTCTAAAAGAAAAAAAAAAAAACTAATAATGTGTACCTAGCAACTAGAGGAGTTCCAGGTGAATGAAACGAATATATTCCCATCAGGCAGAAAATCCACAAGGCTCATGTATCTATGTATGTGCTTTTCATTGCGTTAGGAAGAAGTGTTTTAGTTCCCAATCTGTGCATGGTGCAAAAGTAGCCAAGTGTTAACGTTAAGGGAAAAGCTGGGCTCAAGTTGCACACTGACATTCTCAATAATCCTAGATTATATATGAAACAGAAGGATTCATCAAAAGCCAAGAGCAAAAGAGTAAACTGCAATTTTCCATATAGACATATGCATAAAGAATGAAGCCAAGATGTGACAATGGTATTTTTCTTTATTTACAAAAATTTGAGAAAGTAACTTTCACATTGCTTAAATTGTCCTTTTCAGTTGTGTTCGTTTTCCTTATGGAGCTGTCAGAGGGGCAGGGATTTTTTTTTTTCTTTCCGCCATAGACAAAAAGGATATCCCAAAAGCACTGCAACAGTAGCACGTGAAGATGGAATAATGGTCTTTTAATTCGGCGGTGTTGATTGCCTTGAACAACACAGCAGTGGAAAGGTCCTATCATCTCATCACTGAGGAGATACTTCCAAATTGTCTCTTGTTTCAAAAACTAAAGCTAGATTCTGAAGTAAAATGATATGCCTGGAATTTTCTTTAAAAATTTCAACCAAAACCAGAAAACATGGGGATGAAACAAGATCAGCGAAGCGCTAATTGTTAACGCTGAGTGATGGAGAGAGTCTCATCACCCTCTGTTCTCTACTTTTGGGTAATGAATTTTTTCTTTACTTTTTTACGAAAAGTAAACTAAAAAGAAAAACACAACCAAAAAACTAAAGAGAAGTGAGACTTCTTTTGTCCAATTTCCAAATCACGTCAGTCTTGAAGTCATTGAAGATACAACATATATTAGCCTGCTTTTCTACTCTCCCACGTGTTTGGGGGGGAAGAATAAATGTATTTAAAGTACATACACCTAAAAGCACAGAAACAAACTCTAAAACAGGTTGGTGGGAAGGGTCAGAGGCCATCACGTGGTAGCAGAGAGAAAGAAAGGAAAGGAACGAAGGAAGGGGGAGGGAGAAAGACATTCTTTTTACTTGTAGCACTGCAAAATGTAGAGGGATTCAGGGCGTTAGTGCTCTGTTCTAATTGGTGGTGCATTTTATCACTTTTCTTCGGAGGCCTGATTTACATATCATCAGAGTTTGTAAAAAAAAATTCACTATTCTGTTACAGATTTTGCATCCAGAGGGAGAAGCAAGTAAAGAGAATGAAAATGGAAAGTCCCTTTTATTCATAAATAAATATAAAAGGCAAGCTGAGTGGGGGACTATGAAGAGCCTTAGAGGGATTCTCAGTCCTAGAAGGTGAGGGAGGTGAGGCCATCACTGGTGAAACAGGGACACGGTGCAGGGCACAGACAAAAGACACATTTGGTGACCTTGAAGTTGCAGATGAGGGAACTGGGCTGAAAGAGTTAAGAAATGGGCAAGGATCAAAGATCTGTGATTTCTATCTGAAGCTCTTCACCAGATGTATTAAATTAGCGGTGTGCAGAGTTTCTTTCCTTTTTTTTCTTGAAAGTGGGCTAAGCTTTTACCAGTTCGTGCTGCATCGTACATAGAAGCAGGGAAGGGCATCAAAGAAAGAACACCAGAGCCAAGCAGCCTCCTGCAACAAGGGACATTATCATATTGTCCTGGTTTTTCACTTATTTCAAGTTGGTTTACTCAGTTCTGAATGTTCCAGAACATTTCACCTTCAAAATTTTCACCAAAGTTGTTAACTAGAGTAGAAGCAACAGGCTTGGCTTTCATTCCCTCTCTTCTTAGAGCATGCCAGAGGTGATGAGAACAATGCGACTCACTCCAAAAGATACTGGAGAGGAAAGGGAAGAAGAGCAGGAGCATACACCATCCATCGGCTTGATAAACAAGTTTTGAATAAAAAGGTCACAGATCCTCAAATGGTAGATCGTCAAAACTATAGGCAGGCTCCTCCCCTCTGGCAGATACAGAGAGATGATAACTAGTCCTCAAAGTACAAGATATTCTGGAATGTTCCCTAAAATATTAGTACAATTTCTTTTAGAAGTTGGACAACAGTGAAACCCTGTGTTTTTCTAATTAAAATACTCTTACACCAATACTGACATTCCAATAGCGTGCCTTGTTAATATCCTACAAGTAGTAGCAATGATAATAGAATTTTCTTTCATAGACCTTGAGCATGACTTTAGACTGGAGCTTCACCTTTGAGAAACAGCTGTCCAAGGTTGTTAAAGAAATTTGTTTTCCATCTAGACTCTCTTTTCTTTTCTTAAAACAAAGGCCATTGGCTTTTCTACCAAAAGTCATGATAGTAATGCATTTTATTTTCTTTAACAACTGTGTGCCTGTGAGACATTTAAAAGATCAAAATGTAAACAAAGCTGAACACCTGGGAAAGTTGTGATCCCATTCATGGTAAACATGTCTAAAATCCTCACTTTAGATTACACAAAAAATTGCAGGCACAGTGGAAACACAGGAATATTTGGTTCTTAACGTGACTGGGACAAGACAAAAGTATAATTTTACAAAAACAAAAAACCCAAAAGGCATTAACTGGGAGTCCAGAATCAGAGAACTGAGCATTTATTTTTCTAAGGGATTTTGCCATATATAACTGTGGGACTTTAGGGGGAAAAGTACCATACCATTAGTTCTGCCTAACATAACCCACTTAAATTACCAATAACCACCAAAAAGATACAATCTAAAATATGAAGTTTTGTTAATTACAGAGCATGAATCACAATCAAGTTGCTTTTGTGCAAACTGCTCGATATCATACTTATTTGATTTACAACCTACGGAAAACTAACAAAAACAAATGCTTACTTTTAAGTAATATTTTGGCAGAGAGTGTTGAAAAAATCAAATTGTCAATCCTGAAGGTTTAATGGAGCAAAAAGAATCATTCCATTTAACGATCTATGTTAAAGAAAAAAGTCACTTGTTAAGAAACGTTGCCTTTCCCTAAAATATAATTATATGTCTTTCCAGGGGTACATGCCCAAGACACACACACACACATACACACACACACACACACACACAAGCAAAAGAAAAAAATCAACTCAATATTTTCTTAAGAAAATTATAATAAAGAGAGTAAATCAGTAGGGCAGGCCATCATTCCACAGACACAACAAATATTAGTAAGAATCAGTGTGTATCACCGAGCCCCTATTTTGTAGAAAGTACTATCCTAGGAACTGAGGAGCCCAAGAGAAAAAGAAAGTGAAGGAGAAAGATAAGAGGATGGAAGAGAGGGAGAAAGACAACCTTGTCTTTAGTCTTACAATATAGCTGGATAAATAAAATGTATATGCAAGTGAAAAGTTAATTAACAATACAAGGAAGCGAGTCTGATGATTTGTATGCTTAACATGAGCTCAGTGATATGGAAAGGAGAAATCACTACAGGTCCAAGAGTCAAGTATAATTTCACAGAAGGAGCGCAGATATAAAAATGACATTTCACACACATTGAATGGAATTAAAAAATAAGCAGGGGATGATGTCTTAGCTTAGGCTGGTAATAAAGTATGTAGACTAAGTGGCTTATAACCAAAAGGAATTTATTTTCCACGGTTCTGGAGTCTGGAAATCTTAGGTCAGGGTGTCAGCCTGGTCAGGTTCTGGTGAGAGCTCTCTTTTGGGGTTACAGACTGCCAACTTCTTGTTGTATCTTCACGTGGTGGAAAGAAAGCAAGAGTCCTGTCTAGGATCCCTTTCATACAGGCACTAATCCCATTCCTGAGGATTCCCCTGTTGTAACCTAATCACCTCCCAAAGGCCTCCACCTCTTAATACCACACTGGGGTTTCAACTTATGAATTTTATGGGGACACAAACTTTCAGTCCATTTCAGACATGTTCCGGATATTAGGAGAGGAATAACAGTAGCCAAAGGGACTGATCCATGTGATTCATCCTTTCCCAGCTCCTCATAATGACAAGTGGAATGCATAGATGATCCACCAGCTTGGTTGAAGAAACAGGGAAAAGAATAAAAACTATGTGTAAGAGACCCAGAAGGATACTTTCTGCTTTGCTGGCTTCATCCCAACACACTCCCCTAGGTAGGCTAACTTAATTTGCTGAAAAGTTACCTAGATAAAGTATTGAATATTTGGATATTATAATTTTTAAATAAATAAACAGAAACTGCAGATGCAAGTAATGTAACAACTGAAGATAAATATGCCAAAACTCACATATCTAAATGAATGACCCCCTACCCCCCACTGCCCCTCACCCCAAATTTATCATTTTGGACTGTAGGTCATGAAACCAAGAGTGGCCAGTCAGAGAAGCAACCTGTAGTACTGCCTCACGGCTGTGTTCCATTTTTGACCAAAAATGGCATCATCCAGCTTAGATACCCACCTTAGTCATCATACTTGGCTGCAAAGACCCTTAGTTGGATCCAAAATAAAATCCTCCTTCAAAGAGCAGTTTGCCCCCACAGGGGATATTCAAAGAATGAACTGTAGCCTCCAAAGGCAAATTCAATGGATCCATTCCAGAAATACTGAAGCCGTGGCAGCATGACCAGGAGAGGGGTATGTACTTCCTTCCCAAATGACAACCTTAAAAGGGCCAAAGTGTTGTTGAATGTGGGCTTTGGTTTGTCCATTGTAATTAATCCTATCCCGATAATAGAATTCAACTCACAAAGATGCACATAGAGGCTAACATCATGCAGGCATTTTGTTTTAAAATGTTATATTATTTTTTTCATTTCCCTCCCATTATACTGTCATTTTAATTGTTTGCTTAAAAAAGACATACCAGATTTGGTTTAAATGACATTTTTTTTTTTTTAAAGCCCAGAATCTCTTGAAGGTTTTCACTTTTAACTGTATCATTTTTCATGTGCTAAGCTCTCCGGCAAGCATGCATTTCCCATAAAAGTGCTCATCCAGATTTTATGCTCTTTTGCTATCTCTCTCTGAGTGGATTTTATGTTTCTTAATAATAGAACCACATTTTTTATTTTTTTTTTATAGCTCTCCCTCCTGTTGAGTTCCTAGAATTGTAGTTCACACGGAGTAGAAACTAAAAAAAAAAAACTCATGATAAATATGGACATCCGGCAAAGAGCAACTGTGGGTTCGAACTTCAACAGTTACTAGGGATGAAGTGATTGCAAGGCAATCTGCCTTCTTGAAGCTGACAGATCTGTGCTTGCATATTTCTTGGGTAGCTTGCAAATTACTTCATCTCTTTTGAGTTCCAGGCTCCTCTTTTGTAAAGAAAGATCTACCTAAAGGATTGTTCTAAACTAAGGGACATTCCAGGTGGAGCTTCTGACATACACGAGTAATGTTACTATTATTATAGAGATTAATTTCTGGTGCACGTGACACTCAATCCCACAGCAACATATGGACTTAGCAGCTCAGGTGCTTTAGAAGGTTTCTCAGTAAGAGGAACTAATCTGAATTAAATTAGCCTGCGGAAGCTTCTAGAAACTGACAAGTTTATCCGCTCCAACAAAAGCATGGACAAGCTAGAGTTATCCATGCCCTGGAGGGCGCTACAATAGAACAAGTCATCCGGTGGTAAATTCTACTCCATAAGATCAACCTATTTTTCCAAGTATTGAGTTAAGGGTAGAAATATTTTTTTGATGATGAAATTTAATCGATTCCCAATTTTATGAGTGTCCTTTTGAGAAATTTAATTTTCATTATAATTAAGACCAGATGATGAGGGCAGTGGCTATCTTAGATGACCCAGGTCTTGGACTACTCCTTTACTATCTCAGTGCTTGAAATAATAATTCCATGTTCCCCTTTTCAGAATAAATTAAAAAATAAATGGCATACATTTTTGATCAATCAATTTCCTTGGAAAGTTAGAGCTTCTAGAAATATCAAATCATAATAATAACAAAGGACAAATCTTTGGGTGTTTTTTTCCTCTAAGTTCACTAGAAATGATACAAACTGTATTTCTCCTTTATTGTGATTTTTTTTTCATGTAAAGAAACACATTGTCATATCTATTCAGATACACAGGGTATTGTGACTTCCTAAAAAGATTTTTTTTTTAAATGATGAATGTTATTACCATAAAAGGAAATGTAGAACAAAAGTTTAAACATTAGGTAAAGGTACTAGGACTTTTTAAAATTTATGATGGAATCTCATAGGTACTGTTACTTTCATGGCTATGACACTTTTTAGCAATATTTTGTTATCAGAGAATCCACAATAGCAATATCTTAACTTGCCTGGGAAAAAGGTAATATAAACTGAGACCTCTAGTGGAGCGAGGTGGGAATGTCCCACTTGCTTTCACCTCACACAGGAAGAGATTTTCCCCTGAAATACGTAGGGGTTTCAGTAGCTTTTAAAACCTGTCTTCTTACCTCTTGAACAGTTAGTAGTAACATTTTACCATATATTTAAATGGTTAAGAGTGAAAATGATGATATATAAAGTTTGAAAAACCAGTTGTGCAGCGCCTGGGTGGCTTAGTCGGTTAAGTGTCTGACTCCTGGTTTCAGCTCAAGCCATGATCTCAGGGTGGTGAGATGTGGCCCTGCCTCAGGCTCTGCACTCAACACGAAGTCTGCTAGAGCTTCTTTCTCTCTTCATCTCCCTCCCCCTTCCTCCTGCACAAGCTCTCTAAATAAATAGTCTTAAAAAAAAAGAAACCCACAAAAAACATTTGTTACGATTGTAAATGTTTCTGGGAATTTAATATACAGTCTGAAAGCTTAAACATCATTTGGATGGAAAGCTCTTTCACTCCCTAGTGAAATGACTCACTGTGATTTTGTGCCCTGGGAATGAAGGGCACACTGGGAGTCTGGAATCCTGTCGAAAGGATGATGCAGAGACTAAAAATACTTGACATTTCTACACTGTTTGACATACTGTGACATGAAAGCAGTGTTGCATTGCTGTATCACTATCCTAAGCCCAAACCAAATGATAAGCACTGCAATGTACCTCCTGAAATAGGAGACCAACTTGAGAAGGAGAAATGGCAAAAGGGAGGTCATACAAAATATTAATAGTGGGACTATGAACAAAACCTAAATGTCTGCACAGATTTAAACAGCTGTACATAAGTTTGCTGACAAAGCAGTTTAGATCATATGTTTTCCATGTTCTTAAATTTATGGTTTTATTTGTTTGCAATTGTAAAACAAAAACCAGATTGAGTCTGAAAAGAGGATCCCTAAGGTATCATTCATAGATAACTCTGGTTGGAGATTATCCAAGAGGAATGAGACGATTCATCTTGGTAAACACTGTGTTCAAGTGGAATAGCTCTAAATTCAGTAGGAAAAAAAAATGCTCAAAAGATAAGGTTTTAACATGACCATTAAAATGCCAGTGCTTCAGAATGAAAAATGTTGTTCCCAAAGTCATACATAAACATAGTGTCAAAAACATTTGCCCGACACACATACACTTAACTACAAACCCAACATAAAGTTTAGAAATATACAGGAATGATCTTATACAGAGCAGGGTTGTGGTATGTTTTGTTTAATTCTTTTTGAGGGAGGGGAGAAATAGTTACTAATTATCTCTCTGTATAGAGAAGGGTAAGGCAGATAAAAGAATAAATTTCTCCATCCTTGAACTCTTCTTCGGGAAGTCAAAGTCAGATGAAACTACTAAACTACAACAAGAAACAATAACTGTGTAGTATGCTTTGCTACCAATAGTTAAGTTACAGATAAAATGGACCGTTGAGTGAGCAGAGAGTAATATAGATTTGGATACTTGGGAAAGGAAGACTTTGTGGAGGAAAAGGAATGTGAACTATTCCCTAAACAATGGGTGGGATTGGGATAGGCAAAAAAAGGCATTCCAGGATGTATGACAGGAACTGAAGCAAAATCTTAGCGGTGGAAAAGAGGTTAGGACAAGAGTTTTTTGGGGGGAAATCATGGAGGAAAAAGTCTACAAAAGAAAGAAAGAAAGACAGACAGACAGACCCACTGAACCATTTTGGACTTGGGATAAAATAGGGGTAATAGCTATAAGCTACATGGATTCCAAGGAAACCTGATGGGTGCTATGGGAGGGATGCTGGTGATTCCAGGAAGGAAGTCAGTGATAACTTGAGGCTTCAGAGGCTCCATATCAGTATTTGCTGAACAGTGAATTTCCTCTTAGTGTCTTATTAGGCGGTATTAGTAGGATATTTAAAAAATATAAATCTTTATCCAAGCTTAAAGGAAAATGTAGGTCAATTATCAAGACAAAATTTGTCCTCAAAAATACTTGGAAACACATTCTAATAACTTATGAGTAATATGAAACCTGATGAATGGCTAAGATAAGTCAGAGGCTAAGAAATGATGAACCAATGAAGTTACAGAATTTAAACTTTCTATACATTTCATCCTGTTTTTAAAGGAATTATATTATTATTATGATGGCTCAGTTTGTGTTCAAGTGAAATAGCTCTAAATTCAGTAGGAAAAAAAACTTGGGTAGGCTGAAGTCTTTAGATAGTGGACCAAACATGCTTTATATATTGCTGTGTAACTATTTTCTAGATGATATTAACATTTGAATTAATAGACTTTTGAGTAAATTATTCACCATAATATGGTGAGCCTCATCCAATCAGTTGAAGGCCTTAAGAAAAAGACTGACCTCTCCCAAGGAGGAGGGTAGTCTAGCTACAGACTGCCTTTGGACTTGAACTACATTATCAGCTCTTTGTTGGGTCTCCAGCTTGCTGGCCTCCTCTGTAGATTTGGGATTTGTCAAGCTCCACAATCCCATGGACCAATTCCTTAAAACAAATTTTTGTCTCTGTTTCTCTTTACACACACATACAACAATGAAAGCGCTAAACAAATCCCCTCATGTAGAGAACTTCATCAGATGTTCAAATGTGTTTTATTGGCCTGTTTTCTGTTTTGTCTTCTTTTCCTTGGAATGGAGGATTCATTTCAAAGAATGATCAGAAATAAAGTTAATTAGAAGAGGAAACCAGTGAAGAAATGGTCTCCCCTAACACAGGTAGTGGTGAATTGGCCCAGAGTCATATGATTAATGTGAAGCATTAACATAACATGAATGAAATGTAGCCATTAGGAAAAATGAAAAATCACATATTTTTTTATATCACCAAATAACATATTTAATAGGAGAATGGTCCTCTTTCAAAGTATGACTTTACCAGTATGTCAGTTCCTCAAAAATTTAAACATAGCATTGTCATATGATCCAATAATTCTACCTCTGAGTATATATCCAAAAGAATTGAAAGCAGGGACTCAAACAGATATTTGTGTACCAATATTCATAACAGTGTTATGTGCAATAGCCCAAAAAGTGGAAACGACTCAAATGCCCATCAGTGAATGAATGAATGAACAAAATGGGACATATAGGTATGATAGAATATTACTCAACCTCAAAACAGGAATTAAATTCTGATATACACTACAGTATGGGTGAATTTAGAAACATTACGCTAAGAGGAGTGCCCGGTTGGCTCAGTTGGTTAAGCATCTGATTCTTGATTTGGGCTCAGGTCATGATCTCAGGGTTGTAAGATCCAGCCCCACAGTGGGCTCTACACTGGGTGTGGAGCCTGCTTAAGGTTCTCTCTCTCCTTTTTTCTTGGCCCCTACCCTCCTCCCTTGACTCCTCTCCCCCTCCCCCTCTAAAACAAACAAACAAAGAAACAAGCCAACATTATGCTAAGAGAAATAAACCAGAGACCAAAGGTCAAATGTTGAATGATTCTACCTACATGAGGTACTCAGAATGGTCAAATTCATAGAGAGAGAAAGTAGAATGTAGTTAGTATGGGCTGAGAGCAGGAGGGAAAGGGCAGCTTCTGTTTAGTGAGTACAGAGTTTCTATTTGAGATGACGAAAAAGTTCTGGAGATGGATGATGGTGACGATTGCACAACAATGTGAATGTCCCTGAATTGTGTACTTAAATATGGTTAAAGTGGTAAATTTCGTGTTGTACAATTTACCACAATAAAAATAGTACCTCTTTTCTGGACAGGCAACTGAACCTACAGATGGGGCTGAAAAAAAAATAGGAGCTATCAGAGTTTGGCAGAGACATCCTGAGTTTAGGAAGAGAAAGATAATTAGACTGGGACTAACACTGGCAGAGATAAAGAAATCTGCTGAACGTGAACTTGAGGGTCCCAAGACAATGATAGTGTCTGTATCCTGTGCCAGTAAGAATCGAATGAGCCAAAATACACATAGTAGTGAGTAGCATAAGCCCCTCAGAGGATACGCCCCCACACAAAAACACACACAAGAACTTTCCATCTAAATATTTATTCATGAATAATAGTGGTGATTGCAAACAATCCTGAACTTGTTCTTGAAACAGTCCTATAATTAAAGTTAAAAAAAAAATTATTGAGCTCCAACTGAACACAGAAAGAACACGGGCTATATGGGTTTCCCATTTGTCCCTGTTTCTCATTCCGTATGAACAAGTTTAATTTAATATATTATGGTCCTTTCTACTTCTTTACTAGAGGAATTTTAATTCATTAGAAATACTCAAAATGCAAATTTCCAAGACCAGATATAACAAGACATGTTGGTTGTCTATTGCTACAAACAAAAGTCCTAAAAAAATGTAGTGACTTCAAACAACCATCAGTGAGTTAGCTCACAATTTGTAGTTTGAGCGTGACTTTGTAGAACAGACTCTTCTCTGCTCTCTGAGGCGTCAGCTGGAACACCTCCGCACAGAACCCGAGGAGCCACTTCCCAAAGGGTTCATCCCCGACTGGGAAGGTGATGCTTGCTAACAGCACGGAGCTCACCTGGGCCTGTGGGTGATTCCTCTCCACATGTGAATTCCATGGGGCTCTAATCCCAAACTGTCTGGGCTTCCTCACAATATGGGAGTGGGATTCCAAGAGTAATTGTCCCAAGAGAAGGTCTTTTAGAGGGTAGCCTTGGAAGTCCTACCAGCTGTAAGTAAGCTGGCTCTGGTCTTAGCTTACCTAGCTCAGATTCAAAGAGGGAGGACTGGACTTAACTATCCCCTCACTGCCCAATGGGATGAGTGTCAACATCACCACGTAAGCACGGCACGTGGGATAGATATTATTGCAGCCATTTAGGGAAAATACCATCTGCCACCCTGGAAATGATAAAGGAGAAATACAGCCAAATACCAATTTTAAAATTTTAGTTTAGTTAAATTTAAACTGAATATCAGATTTAAACACATGGGGTCTCCTAAAAGTGACATCCTGAAGTTGAGTCTCCTTTTGGCAATTTGCCAATTTACCAGTTCCTCCTTCTAACTCCACTACTCCCCTCGGGGCCCTGGATATTCCACAGGCCACTTCTAGAAGCTTCATTATCTCTGCCCCTGATGGTGGCCTTCTGATCATCATGGCTGATAGTATTATGTTATTCTTCCCTTATCTTTAGCTCCCTGATACTTATTTTGAACCTCATCTTGAACTTTTCAAATAATTGTTATAGCAGGGGTGCCTGGGTCACTCAGTGGGTTAAGCTTCTGCCTTCTGCTAAGGTCACAATCTAGGGGTCCTGGGATTGAGTCCCGCATCCGGCTCTCTGCTCAGGGGGGAGCCGGCTTCCTCCTCTCTCTCTGCCTGCCTCTCTGCCTACTTGTGATCTCTCTGTCTCTATCAAATAAATAAATAAAATGTTTAAAAATTGCTAAATTAATATCTGATATAGAAAACTGATAGCTTGAGTTATACATGTATGTATACACACACACATACACACATATCTATCTTTTGATTGGTGAATCTTAAAATAAGATAAAATCATGATTCCCATACCAATATAAAATGAATACATGTCAAAGGTTTTCTGTAACTCATTAATTAGTGAGTGAACCAATGAGGTGGGATGACAGGTTCCAAGAACACAAAGGACTGCACACCTATGGTAGAAATGTTGAAGTGAACTTACAGATGCCTGCCAAACTGGCAAAACTGCTCAGTACCCACAGGGTGATGATCTTCAGTTATGGTTCCCAAGGGACACAATGTATACTTGCACAGAGAGGAACTAGTTCCATTTCTATGGATTGTTACAAGTTAGCTTCTCTTTCTATGGAGATGTAAAAGAAGGTAACTGAAGATAAAGGCACGCCCCCCTGTAGGACAACTTGATCTCCAAAGCCTCCTGCATTTTCACAGAAAGGATATTCAATAATCTCTCCCGCCCATTTCTAAGTCTAACATGATCCTCCCTCAATCTTAAAGTATCATCATTATTGACTTCTAATATTTTAGTGTAAAAGTAGTAAGAACTCAAGATCAGATAGAAGGAACAGAAGGAGCACGCAACAAGGTGTACGTTGGTGGATGGCTCATTTCCAGATCCTTTCATCTCAACTTCCTGACTGATATGCACATATGTAATGTGCATTGGCTTTCCTGACATACACAGTCTTTTCCACCAAGACCGTACTCTAGAAGATGCGTGGCCACTATGGACAGGCCAATGGACGCAGTGCAAAGAGAATTCCCAACAGATGAACTTCCAGATGGCTATTAGGCCTTATGGGTGACCATGTTTCCACTCGTGCCCAGCAGCAAACAGGAGACCATTGTGGAAGTCCCAACTCAGCTGTTCAGGACTTACGATGACCTCTGCAGAAGCCAAGTCCTACATAAACAGGATTTCTGGGTGGTCATCCTGGCAGAATGAAGTATGATTCACTGAGGTAGGGAGTATTAGAGATGACAGAGGCACTGATGACCCCTACACGGTTCAAATTAAAGAGAATCCAGGAGCAATAACAAATCCAAAGAGAAATTGAAGCTGAGTATTATTTTGTCCAAATTCAAACTACTCTCTCAGCAGGGAACATAGCCCATCAACAAACATCTCTTCATTTTATTGGGCTTGACACCAAACCAGATTTCCTCATTCAACTTTCTGTTATGCTCAGGCTCCACGCCGGAATTAACATGCAGTGTTTGTCTTATTTATTCCTGACTCTTTCACTGGGAACTAAAATATTTGGATTATGGTACCCACGACAGTGAGAGTTCTGGTGGTAAAAACATGGTCACAGTCGCCAAGCTCATCAGATACAGTGTTGCATGCCATACGTACACATTTGCTTAATGAGTTAGTGTTGTGTTTTAAGTTCTCTCCACATGTTTCCTCTTTAAAAAAAAAAAAATCCTTTTATCCTTGCCATAAGTTCTAAGATAACTGAAGCAAGCACTGTCATCATAGATGATAGAAAAAGAAGCTGAGTTATAGCAACTTTGAATTTATTTTTCATATCATACATGATCGTGGGGGTGAATACGTCGGCAAAAATCACATGCACACAAGACAGGAGATAGAAGTAAACATTCTGACACCGAACCTGGTTCACCATGTGTATGAATAACAAATGACAAGGTTAGAGCACCCCTGGGGAGAAGAAATCGTGTCGCCAGATGTTTTCAACTCCAATTTCAGGCTCCTGAAATGGTTTATTTAGGTTGGTTGGCGTTTTGGTCACCAGGTTTGGAGTTTCAAAGGGGCTCTGACCTCAGACATAAAGGTAAGTGGAAATGAAAGGCAGTTTCTACAGCAGAAAAATAACACTGATGAGTTTGCTGACTTCTTATCATATTTTGCCTTTTAAAGAACTTAGAAATGGAAGAGCGGTCTGTGAACATTTGAAAAATGTACTTGAGGAGCGAAGGAAATACCTTTATGCTGAATGTTTGTCACAGAAAGTTCCTTATGACTTCCTAAGCAAAGTGCAAGTATTAGAGCTTAGCAACTTACATGTTGGAGAGAGCAAATGGAGTCTCTCATGTCAAACAATGACGCAGGCAGTTAAGGTCCTACAGCTGGGAGATAGCGCCTGGACCAATGCCAGCTGACACCCCAGATCTGAGGATTAGCAGAAACAGAGGAGGTCTGAGGAGACCCCAAACCAACTAATTCCCTTTAAAAAGGTGAGGATTTGGGCAGCCAACTGTCAGACTCTTCAGATGTGACCCTTTTTTTAGGTGACCCTTAAAAAAGGCAACCGCCATGGAGGGCTCTGCCTGATTGATCTCTGAGCAGAACCAAATCCTTCACTGCTGGAACATAAGAAGTGCCAAGAGCTGATCCCAACGAGACCGTTATTTGCAGTTATTTCAACTGCAAACCCAAGGACTGACTTTGTGGGGTTTTTTTGTTTGTTTGTTTGTTTTAAAAATCTCATTTATTTATTTGACAGAGAGATATCACACGTAGGCAGCGAGGCAGGCAGAGAGAGGGAAGCAGGTTCCCTGCTGAGCAGAGAGCTTGTCTCGAGGCTTGATCCCAGGACCCTGAGATCATGACCTGAGTGGAAGGCAGAGGCTTCAACCCACTGAGCCACCCAGGCGCCCCTGACTTCGTGTTTTGTTTCCTAACTACCTACACCTTCTGTTGCCTTGTCTGTTGTGTGGTTTGTCTTCTGCCCTGCAGTGTGTGCTGTGTAAGAAGCCACGTTTCATCACATGGTGAAACCTTATTGAGTTTAGAGTCCTGAACCTGCTTTATAATTGTGATTTAACTTTGCTTTATGATTGAAGAAAGCAGATACTGTGGAAAGACACAGTTTGTGTGTAGCCTCCATTGTGTGCTAATGACCGATAGAAGAGCAATGGCTCTATCAGATAAATATTTCTTGTTGTCCTATCTCAGATTGTGTCACCATAGGATGCAAGGACAGAAATAAAATCAGGGGTCCTTTACATCACGGTGTGAGCAAGGGACTTTCAGTATCTTGGATGACTGAACAGGTCAAAGAAACACTGCTCCTTCTAGGTATATTTTTAACTGCAGTTTAGAAAGTGAAAGTGGGGCACCTGGGTGCCTCAGTGGGTTAAGCAGCTGCCTTCAGCTCAGGTCATGATCCCAGGGTCCTGGGATTGAGTCCCACATTGGGCTCCCTGCTCAATGGAGAGCCTGCTTCTCCGTCTCCTTCTGCTTGCTGTTCTGCCTACCTGTGTTCTCTGTGTCTCTGTCAAATAAATAAATAAAATCTTTAAAAAAAGTTTTTTTTGAAAGAAAGTGAAAGTGTATAGAAGTAAGGTTGTTTTCCAAATTAAAATCCAATTTAACATCTAATACAGGTTAAAAAAAATGTATGAACACAAAGTTGGTTTTTACTTGTGTGTTTGGCTTTTGAACTAAGTGGGACTTTCCAACAGGTGCATAGGTACTTAAACGCTCAGATCCTGAACTGTTATGGCTAGAACAACACTGTCCTGTCCTTATAACAAAGCTTATGACAGATGAGTTTCAGGCACTGTTTTCATCACTTAAAAAAAAAAAAGAAAGAAAGAAAAAATGAACTATTGTAATTTTCCTCTCAGTTCTAAAATCTGGAGATTAATGAATCTTTCATAAATAGATTTGGACAGGAAAAGCCTGTCAGGACAGCATCGTCTAGGTAAATTCGAGAAAGTTTTATTTCTGATGTAGAGGATGTATTTTTCCATCCTACTTTGACTGTCTCAAGATTGACTATTGAAAAAAAAAAAAAAAAGGTGGAAGAAACGTCTAGTCAAAAGCAGGAATTGTAACCAAGCTGTTTAGAATTTGACAGTAGTTTTGCAAACTAAGAATATTCTCTACTACCAAATCAGGAATTGATGATCCCTCCAAATGCATAAAAGCCCATTGATGATGAAAGCAAACTCCCAGGACAATTTGAGTCTTTTTTTCCAAAGTGAGCCTCCACCCTAAATTTCCAGCCATAATACTTAATTTGGCAAGGGGACAGTAGTATAAAAATGCATTTTGTTCATGAATTATTTTTTTTCCTGTTCTCCATGACATTTATGCACGCCAAATATAAATGACCACGCATGTATTAAGTAACAAAGGTGTCTTTCCTTTCCAGTAGCACACATTTTATTAATAAGAATTTGACCCAATAGTCAGAGTAAAGAAAAGCTTTAAACCGGTTTCTGGAAATAAATAGCATAGCCCATCTGAGGTAAATTATCTATTTTGAAGTTCCAATTCCTTTTAGCATCTAAGAAGGTTACTTGCCCAAAAAATAAAAGTCATTTCTTGGAAGAAATGATTTATCTCAGGTGAAAAAGCAGCAAAGGTATAGCTCTCAACTTAACAAGATCTCCAACCAAAGGTTTGGGATCACAATTATTGAGTGGATCTCAAGAGTCTAATATTGAACTTACTTTGCAAGGTCTGACTGAAGCCATTGGCTTTTATTTATAATGTTATATTTGAAGGATCTTCTGATTTTAAAAGGGGTACTTAAAATGTGTTACCACAAAACCCACACCCTCACAAAACTCAGTACTAGTATATTTTGCCAGATTACATACATTTTCTGACCTTTCTGGAGGAAATCACTCATAGAGATGAGATGCTAAGCTTGGTCTGGGGTATTTATTGGTACAGTAAGTTTTAAAATATTATCTCATTCCTTCTTGTTCTAGATATATATTCTTCCCACGTAGCTTCCTTTGTGCCAGGAAACCTGAAAATCTGATTTACACATGGATGTGGGTAACTTCTGAATTCTGTGTTCATAATTCACTTTGTTTTACTTGTATTCAGTTTGCTCCATATGCGTATTTTAACTTCATTCTAGATTCTCACACCAGGGTTTAATGAGCTCTATGACATTCATTTCTCAACATTAATCTTCAGCAGCTGTTTTGTAATTACATTCTAGGGGGCCTTAGGAAGAGTAGCATTCTAGGTTCTATTTGCCTTTCTTTCTTTCTTTTTATTTTTTTTTTAAGATTTTATTTATTTATTTGTCAGAGAGAGAGAGCATGACCAGGGGGGAGGGCCAGAGAAGAGGGAGAAGCAGACTCCCCGCTGAGTGGGGACCCTGATGCAAGACTCAGTTCCAGAGCGCTGGGATCATGACCTGAGCCAAAGGCAGACACCTAACTGACTGAGCTACCGAGGCACCCTCTACATGCCTTTCTTTCTCATCTCGGAAGGTCACGCTTTGCTTCTATAGCACTCCCAGCTTTATTATCCTCACCCTGCGCAGACTGTCGTCTGGGAACTTCAAATTCCAGATTGGGAGATAGGAGAGGAAACAAAGACATAGTTTCTCTCTGTCACAAATATTCCCTAGTGACAGTTCTTTGGGCTGCCTTGAAGGAGGTTTTCAAAAGTGAAGATGATCTATCTAAGGAACTCGTCAAATTTCTTCTCCATGCAGAGAGGCATGAACAGATCAAAAACTGTAAACCGTGATTTCCTGTGTAAGTGAACCCTCCGTGACCGGTCGGGCGCATAATTTCAAGAGTATAAGTGCACTGACTTGACATAGGCGGTGGAGAGCAGAAGTGCAAATGCACATGGAAGCTGGAGTTTGAAGAGAAAAATCATTCTGACAACCTGCAGGAGGTATGGGTGTGGATGGTGATGGGCAATGAAGGTAAGAGAGGGAAAGACATATTGCACTTAAAATTTCCTGAATAGTAACTTTTTTTTTTACATAAATAAAAAGTATTTGTTCAAGGTAATAAATCCCAGCTTAGCAATTTAAACTGAATTTACCCCTTGATTTGGATAATTCAGAGGGTACTCAGTATCGGTGGGAGGTTGGCATGAAGCTTGGGAAAGATCCCTAAGATGAAAAATTACACACAGGGAAAAAAGTTAAGGCAGATGAAGTTGGACCAAGAAAAGCACCCTGAGAATTGAAAGGAGGATAAACTGGAATATGGCAGGTTTTCTGCTACTCGCAGGGTCCCATGGCCGGGTGGGAGCGCTGTGGAGTGAACCAAACTAGAAACAGAAAGGGTTTTTCCAGTTAACACTCCACAGAAAATTAAGAGCATAGAGTATGACATGAACAGGGAACTCACAGGTGATGAGAAGGAAACTCATCACTACTGAAGTTCGCATGTCTTTTCCACATGGCATCTCAAAGACAGTCACTGTTAGCTGGATTATGGATGTTGAATGCTGGGGGACAGTTTCTGCAGAGAAGCTGTATAGGACAATCTTGCCAATGACTTCGGTGATAAGAAGCAATAAGTTATGGTGGTCTTGACACTGGCTTGTACCACTTTTAGAAACATCAGACCCCTCCACAACTGATTACTATGTGAAGCCAATATAATACAAGAGGAAAATGGACATGCATGGTATATTTCAGAGCTGAGTTTGTGTACTCACAAAACATCCTCGGGAGATGTCCAGAAATATTTAGGAGGATTGACACAGGTTCCTATAGGTCTGGGATAACACATGGGTGAGAAGTCCGAGAACACTCAGGGAGACTTAGGTTGACATATATTTTCACCCAAAAACCTGCGCAGTCTGAGGAAACCCATGTTATACCCATAAAGAGCTGTTGGTGTTGGTCAGAAAAATATGAAGCCGACATTGTGAGCTGGTGTGTTCAACTTCTGTTCATTCCTGCCGACAGAAATTTAAAATAAAATTCTCATTCTGGCTTGCTGTTAAGAAATAGCAGTGTAAAATGGTGTAGCCCAATGAGTCTCACAGAATTCTTCTCAAATGATAATGACAAGATCCTGTAAGAAGAAAGCTTTGGCCATTTATTCTTGCCCTCTTCTTTCTGTCTGGAATGAGGGTTGTGATGGCTGGAGTTGTGAAAATCCTTTTGTGAACATGAGGTCAAAGGTAGTACAAGACAACCTAGAGTTCCTCAGTGGCATTGTTGACATCTGCAAAAGCACTAGACTGTCTATTCCCAGACTTTCTGGTATATGAGAAAATAAACCATTTATTTAAGCCACTATTTGGTTGCCTGTTCACATGTAGTCTACTGGCTTCTAAATTGTTTTGTTTGGTACACATTCTACTATTCTAAATAAGCTGTTCCTTAGCTGATAACAAATTTAAATTTACCGTTTTTCAGTTAGTCAGAATGACATAAAAAAAAAGCCCCCAACATTTGTTTGATCATTGTTCTGTACCCCCAACATTTGTTGGTACAGAACAAAGAGGATCCTTTGAAGGGAAACTGTTCTTTTGAAAGACAGAACACCATATCTACATTTATTGTCTTTTCTTTCTTTTCATTTTTATAGCAGGGCAATAGAAATGGAAATAAAAATATCCTAAGATATTACCTGATTGACAATTGATAAATGGTAGCTTTCATCTTTTATCTAAGTTATAAAAAGAGAGTCAAAATTCCAGGGCCTTAGTGATACTAAATTTAAAACACCAAAAAGGAAGTATTTTAATATTCCAGGTTTTAGTTCCTGTTTTCCTGTAGCGTTGTACTTTCACATGTATTATATATTATTAATCAAAGTGGTTTATTCCATATGAATACACAAAAATCGGCAGGTATCTGTGTAACAATTCCTGGGAATCAAGCCTCGAGAAAAGTTGTAAGCTAAATGTGGGGGCCTGGTCTGCATTTTGGCAAATAGACCTCAACCAAGCTTGACCTAAAGCTTTTCTAGATTATAGAATTATCTCCAAAAGGGAAGGTTTTTGTGGTATATTTTAGTCCCACCTCCTCCCCAGACCTAATGTGTAGAAATGGGGGCAGAAGTTTTGAGCCATTTGTGTCATGCAGACAAAATAAAATTTATTGCAGTTTTATTTTTTAATATCAGTAAAACCATCAAATATCCATTCAGAGGAGATAAAAGAAATGGGTAAAAGAAAAGGAAAAGGCACATCCAAGAGTTAGTGAGCCCTACTCTCCAGTGGAAATAGTGTCGGCACCTTGTATGCTCCACACACATACTGATTAGGATAATATGATCCAGATGGCCACAGCAAGAAGATTCCTTTCATGAGGAAAGTTCTGGGTGGGGTGGATTATTGTGATCAATGGAATAAACTGCAGCTGGATGAACTCTGGGTTACCTTTGAGAATTGCTAAATTAATGATGATTACATAGATTCTGACAAATTCCCCTGGAATTTTTCAAAGATGGCTGGTTGAAAAAAGAAGAAGAAGAAAGAAAGAAAGAAAGAAAGAAAGAAAGAAAGAAAGAAAGAAAGAAAGAAAGAAAGAAAGAAAGAAAGAAAGAAAGAAAGAAAGAAAAAAGAAAATGTATTTAGGGGCTAGGTTCTTCTCATGGCAAGGAAAGGCAGCCTCCTAGAGACAGCTGAGCCTCCAGAAGGATTTGAGGTTATAGGATTGGTGAGCACAGCTGAGTTTAGTGGGCAAGCCCCCCACCAGAGTGTAGTAGGCAAGCACCAATGCTGACTGATTTGGGCACTCCCTGTGCCAAATGAAAAATATTTTGAATATTACCCCTGCTTTTTGGCAGGGGTTATTGGATTCAATTTCCAGGGCAAACCAAAGGTGGGTCAATTCAATAAACCTTAAACATGTAAGTTGGGGTGGGAATAGAAATTAGTTTCGTCCATCAAGTGCTCATGGAGTGCTCACCACACACACGGGTTTGTAGGTGATGCTAGATGTTCAGTTAATAATTCTTCATTTTGTGTCACACAATAGCTTAGGCTCCATAGTGCTGGAACTCCTTAGATGTACCCCCAAATTATCTCCTTGAGTGATTCTGAATCAGTTCACTCCATTGGTATTCATGTATTGAGCCCTTCCTAGTGGTTTGATAGGGACTAAAGTTAAATGAATTAGGTGGGCCATGATTGGATACATTAATTCTTTTAAACCATTATATTTCAGAATACTTATCAGTAATATGCTTAACTAAGTAAACATCTTAACTGTGTGACCCAGGAGCTCGGCTTCCTACCATAAAGGAAGGAAGGAAGGCAGGCAGGTGGGCAAAAATCTGGAAGCCTAATTTCCCAACTTAGGGTTTATGAAGAGACTGTTGGGCAGCATCCAACATCCACAAGGTTACTCTTGATTTGGTCATTTTGGATAAAAATTTCAATAGACACCATCTTTAAAATAAAATAAAAGAATGGATTCTTAAATTTGGAGGAAAAAAAATCTCAGAAATTATGTTTACAGATAAAAAGAATATTTGACCAACACACACGCCTCCAAAACTCATTATTCTCCTCTGCCTTTATGGTTTTTTCCTTATGAGATAGCCTTTGCTATGTTGGGGGAAGATTTTTGTGGGAAAGCATGAAACATGATGAGGCGGGGTGGGGAAAGAATTGAAAGAGAGGCCATGCCCTATTACAGAAGCAACTTCTCAAACACATTCACAGATGAGTAGGTGCACAACACTTTCTACTGCTACTAAGCCCAACAGTGCCCTATTGAATTAAGAAGTGTTAATTGGCTGCTGAAGAAAACCACAAGTTTTCCCCAATTCACAAAGCCCCAAGAGAGCAGGTTATGCTAAACCTGGGTAGAAGAAGAGAGGGACACGGAGAGAAGACAAGCCTAAAGGAAGGAGTAGTAGAGGTGGGCAGAGCGGAAGGACAGTTCTCTGACTTGTATGATTGTTAATGTAATTATTGAGTTTTACAAATATTTCTTTAAAGGCATTGCTTGAATTCCAGAATTAAAGTTGTGCTGTGCCAAGTAGAGAACTGTATGAGATATTTTCCAAATGAGCACATATTTGTTTCATTCAACATGGAGAGCAATGTTAATAGTAAATTAAAAACCACATGACTACATTATCGCGAGCTGAGTAAGGTGGAGGATTGTTGAATCAATATCTGAAACTAAGACAACACTGTATGTTAATTCAATAAATAAATAATTAAAAATAATAAAAGAAATAAAATCACAAAAAATAATAAAACACACAAGTATAATATCAAACTTCAAATTCCATTGCCAATTATATGTTGTATAATATGTCATTTCTACAAGGAAATGATAACCCTTCAAGAAGAATTTTCAAACTTAATGGCTGCATACCCACAAATCTCTAGTCTAGTTTCCCACAAAAACATGCCTTCAATCCATAAGGAGCTAGGGTTGGGTCTTCATGGTACCCAAGACATGGCCGATTGGTAACTGACAATTTTTCAGTGTTGGTTCTAATGGTTAGCATGTTAAGTATAGCCTAATTTGGAAAGCAAAAATTAAATGTACCAAAGAGACTAAAATCTATAGCATATTCACCAAAAGTAAGTCATGTGTGTCCACCACATAGTTCTGACCGAATCTGGCATGCAGTGTTAACAGATGAATTCTTTTTGGAGATATTGGCACTTCAGGAAATTCAGTTGATGAGTAAATGTCAATGAACAAATAAGAGGAAATAGCAACACTTGTGATGATGATTATCTACAAGAAATGATTATGAAAAACAGGTTTGAGATCCTGGTGAAATCATTATAAAACCAAAGTTCCTATGATCCCATAAAATTAACTGCCTGGGTATGGAAAGGACCAAAAACCAGAAACAAAAACATAAGCAAACCAAAACACACACACACACACACTCTCTTTAAGGTATTCATCTAGCCACTTAGAAACGCAAATGTGGTAAAGATATCTAACATTGTCATTTGAAATATGATCCTTTTTCTGACCTACTTAAATAAGCCCAGATCCCTACTTTATGTCTATGAACTTGCGGATATTGCTCTTTCGGCTTATTTGCTACAGGGAACAATGGACACAAATAAGAAAAACCACGTAACTTTTTAGGCGGTATTTCTAGCCTAAGGATACATTATTCATTCGCTTGATTTAAGCAGTCTTTGACTTCTTAGGTTTAACTAACTAGCATGAAATCTACAGCATACACCCAGCAAATGAAGACAGATGTGAGTGAAGGGAAAGCCCCTTCACGGTTCTCATAAAACCTCTCAAGTTGAAGGCTGATGGCATTTTTTCCTTAAAAGGTATCAAAAGTTACAATTACAAAAGTTTGCATGGTGGAAATTGCATAATTCTCCCCACCAGAGCCTGTAAAAATTCTCATCATTTTCTCTCTTTTTTGATAACTGTTGGTTTGCCAAGGCGTTCGGTTTCCCTTGAGATCTTTTTTTTTTTTTTTTACTTTTACTCTTTCACATCAAGAATTGAACATGTAGGGAAAAAAAGTATTTTAAAATTTAAGGCTGTAACATTTTCTTTTGAAAAGTTTTGTCTCTCAGATGGAACGTGTGAATGCTAATGAATCACTGGAGCTTTCCATGATGTTCTGAGGCTGTGGTACACAGGACACTAAATTAATCATTGTAACTGCTTTTAATTTGAGATAATTGCATCCTTGCTTCACAGCAGTTTTCTCCTGAAGTCTCTCTCTGGCTCGTAGCAGATGTTGGGATGCTTGAAACTTGCTCAAATGCATTTCTTCTCCAGGGCTCTGTCATGAGAAGGTCACTAATGAGAAAACAGAATTTAAACAGAGCGTGGGACCCTGACCTGGTTGTGTACTTATCTGACCATTTGCGCAGATCCATTTTCTATGGGTTATAAAACTAGATGATGTTGAGTAAACTCCCAAATTAGCATTTTCTCTCTCTCAGTCTTCTGGAAACTCTCCAGATGGATTAAAATGAAAGTAACATCATGCATGACCATGTGGTCCCGGAGACAGATAAAGATAAGAAGGAGAGACCATAGAGTGGATCCCAGGTCTGTGATAAAAATGAATTCATCCAATATAGACTCTCAATTCCTAATTTAAAAATGCAGGTATGGGTGCTTGGGTGACTTAAACAGTTAAGTGGCTGACTCTTGATTTCAGCTCAGGTCATGATCTCAGGGTCCTGAGATCAAGCCCCGTATCGGGCTCCATGCTGGGCTTGGAGCATGCCTAAGACTCTCTTTCCCTCTTAGACCCTTAGACCCTCCCCCACTCCCCCACACCCCTGCCTCAAAGGCAGGGATATAACCCATCCTTCTATTTTTGCCACACTGTAAAGCCATAGCTATTCTACAAATTGATTGTGTTCATCCTCTTCGGCTAGGTCACTTAGAAACCAAGTTCTAGCTTTACAGTAGTCATCTCATGTTTCTATCTTCCTCATTCTGTCTGCTCCTGCTACCAGTGAAGTTTAAGTCATAAAATGAAAAACAAAGAACTTGGCCTCTGCTCATGGCATGTCCAGGAAATACGAGTAGATGTGGCTGGGTTTAAGGGGAGGGATGTGATGAACAATGGAGTAAAGCCTGAGACTAGGAAGGGGAGACAAGGGAACTCTTAAGTGAAGCAGCACAAAATACATACCAAACATAAAAGGGCTCAACTCACAACCCCTGTCCTGTGTGTGTGCACCTACACATCTCCATACAATACATTACACATTGCTGCCTCTTTCTAGACTTCCATGGGGTGAGCACTCCAAAAGCCAGATAGGCTCTTAAAAAGCAGTCAGGTCTGGGCACCTGGGTGGCTCAGTCGTTTAAGCATCAGACTCTTGGTTTCAGCTTAGGTCATGATCTCATAGGTCGTGGGATCAAGGCCCTCATCAGGCTCCATGCTCAGCAGGGAATCTGCAAGAGTCTGTCCTTCCACCCCTCCCCCCACTTGTATGTTTGCTCTCTCTCTCTCTCTCTCTCTCTCTCTTTCTGTCTCTCAAATAAATAAATCTTGAAAAGAAAGGGGAAAGAAAAGAAAAGAAAAGAAATGAAATGCAGTCAGGTCAGCTGCCCCTTCTGCTCTCAGGTCTGATGGGGGATGGGGGTGTTGCCCAGAATGGGTGATAGCACTTTCCATATAGGACAACTGAAATATCCAGACGGGGGACTCCATGTTCTATTCTCACGCTTTTCTCAGGAACAGAGGGTGGGAGGGAGGCGTAAGCAATTCAAGCAGTGGGTCTGGAGAGTCTGGATTGGAGGCATTCCTAAATGTGCGCCCAGAATAAACCACCCACATCTGGCCTTGACCTGCAGGAAGCAAGTGTCTTCTCAGGAAGAAGTCATGCTTGTGTCTATCTGCAGCTTTGAAAAGGGGGCAGTTGAAAGGAGTCATTTCTACTCAATCGATGCAGAGGGATATAATCTCTTCTACTTCTTTCTCCAGTTGTTTTTTTAATGTAAGATGCAGAGGGGTTGATTTGAATATAATCCTCATTCCATTCCTTTCTGATAACTTCTCTTCACGCATGATTTATAATATGTAACGGGACACGGATAGTGATAGCATGGGACTTTCATACAAGCAATTTTCCAGGATCAGAAAAGTAAAGGAGCCTCCAGAGCTTGTCTTCAAGGTCTGCCTTGTCTATCTCTGAGTCTTCCTTTGTCACACGATACGTGGTGAGGCACAGGTGGTGGTGTTTGTTCATGGTGTCATAATGAAGCAGAACAAAGGGAATTCATCAGACAATGAGCAAGTGTGATGCTGGAACAGTAATCCAAGAAGTGTTAACAAGCACCATTCACTCAGTCCCATGGAGAAGCTGGCTGTCGTAAATGTGGAAACTGAGCAGGAAGATCTCTGACACCTCGAACCTTGACCTTGGAGGCTTCAGGCTTCACCTTTGGTGGAGTGTCAACTCCTTTCTGAACGGGATAAAGACAAGGAACCCTTTCCTCTGCTCTGCCTCCAAGCACACAGACACACAGACATGTCCGAGTGGATATGCACTGGCCAGGAAGTCCCAGACTCCTGGAGCCACCGCACATGCCCTCAGTTCAAGAACTCTTGTCCCGAGAAGCCTTTATAAAGCCTCTTTGGGGATGTTTATAAAGGCTGGTTTGTTTGAGAGAGGATAATGTCATAGCTCATAGCTTTGAAAGCTTGTCTGAAATCAAGATTTCCTTTTGTGGAGTGTCCTTTTCATGCTAAGCACTTGATAAATATTTGCTGAGTGATAGAAATAAAACAAGTAAGTGAATATTCAATAAAATTGCATTTATCTATGTACTGTACAGCAGAGGCTAGTTTAAAGCCCTTTGTTGTATCTTGTTGACTGTGATGGTGGCATGGCGCTATGTGGCTGCCCACTCCACGGGGGCACAGACACGCTCCCTTAGGGCCTGGCCTGTTATTACATAGAGTTTAATGCAGCAATGAACGGAGAGAAACAAGTGAGACCGTCAATGTGCTGAGAATACATTTTCTATTCAGATTTATAATCAGTCATACCTCCTACCCTGGTGAGCAGAATAATGCCCTGCCTTCCAAAGCTATCTATGTCCTAAACCTTGAAGCTATGAATCCGTCACCTTACAAGGAAAAAAAGAAAAGACTTCGAAGGTGTGACTCAGGTTACGGACCTTGCATTTATTCTGGATTATTCTGGCGAACCAAGTGAAATCACAGGAGTCTTTAAAAAGCTGAGAACCTCTACCAGCTGTGGGCAGATAAAGATGGAGAAGGGACCAGAGAGACACATGTTGCTGGGTTGGAAGATGGAGAAAGGGAGCCATGAACGACAGAATGCAGGTGGTCTCCAGAGCAGAAAAAGGCAAGGAACTGGATTTTTTTTTTTTTTTAAGATTTTATTTATCTCTTTGACAGAGAGAAACACAGCCAGAGGGGGAGTGGAAGCAGGCTTCATGCCGAGCAGGGAGCCTGATGTGGGGCTTGATCCCAGGACCCTAAGATCATGACCTGAACCAAAGGCAGACGCTTAACAACTGAGCCACCCAGGTGCCCCAGGAACTGGAATTTTCTATCAAGCCTTTGGGGAGAAAAGCAACCCTGCTAACACCTAGACTTTAGTCCATTGAGATCCATGTCAGCATTCTGATCAAGGAAAATGTTGGATAACAGCATATGTGTTGTCTTAAGCTCCTGTGTATAGTGATTTGTTACAGCAGCAGTATGAAATCCATACACTCTCCAGTGACGGTGGGTGAGATTTCATGACCCCTGATGCTGTCCAAAGCATTCTACATGAATTGAACCAATTCTTATTAATTCTTTTGGGCATGTACTAATATTAACAATATATTGCAGAAAGCAAGAAGAAATAGCTTTGAATGACCCAGTCTGACTCCAGGGAGTTACACACTTCCCCAGGGAATGCTTTAGGGAAGATGGTGATGGCTTAGGCCAGAGAGCTAGATGGGAGTTTTTGAAACTTTACTGTGAAGGATGAACGTGTCTGAATACAAGAGATGAGCACACATATCTGTGTTGGGGTGAACTGTGTGTTTTCCTGTGTAGCTGTCTTAGCATCTGTGGGTACGTCTGTGTATGCTGAGAGTGCAGCTAACTCAGCACAAAGAGAAATAAGTGACAATTTATAAAAGTTAAGAAAATGGCTATTGCATCTCCAGGTCTCTATCTATTGGAAAATTATAAACACCCTTTCAGGAAATGGAGATAGCACATCTTGGTAGCAACTGACTTGCAAAAAAAAAAAAAAAAAAAGAGAGAGAGAATTTAAAAAAAATGAAAGTCATCAGGCTTTTCAGGGTTTAAAACTTCCCCTCCCCCTGCTCTTTACATGTTTAAAGGATCTCTAAGGTAGAATTTCAAACACCAGTTTATAGTTGGAGTAGGAAGAGGCCAGAGAAGTCACACTGTGTTTATAGACTCATCTTGCATCTCTGGATGAAGTTAGAGTGGAATGTATCGTTAGTATTTGCTATGCTTTTTTCCTGGAAAAGGATCTCTGCCTCCAACCACTGGAGTCCTTTCTGGAACTGCTGTGTAATGTCAGATTTCCAGTCCTGGCCAAAGGAAAGAAAGTCCTGCACCATCAGGCCTAAATCAGTACATCAGTGAGTGCTCTGCAGGGTACATTTGTGACTTTTTTTTTTTTTTTTCCTTGAAAATCTGGTATTGTTCTAAGGAAAGATTTAGGGAAAAGAGAGGACATCTTTTGATTAGCTTTCTAGAAGGAAAGCTGCCATTTTAAAATGTTATCGCATGAAAGCACTGAATAAATGTCAATAGAAGAAAGCATTTGCAATCACGATTTGATTTCTTATTTGTGCAAATTCCAAGATCTATTTTTGGCATAGTTTCATAGAGATACTCTTAAGCAAATGGAAATATATGCTGTATTTATTACTACAGAAAATTTTCAAAATATTCTATAATCGTTGACATATACTCTCAGAAAAAGAGATGGAGTACGTTGTAGATGATTTTATTAAAAACACAATGTCCATTAGGATATAGTTTGCATATGATTTATTTGAGTGAATAAGAGACATGTGTCTTCGTTCAGAAATCTTCAATTAGAAACTCCATGTGTTTCACAGGTTTAGGAACTGGTTTGATAAGCATTTTCTTGAAAAGTTAAATGCCAGTTTCTGGGTATTGCCTATCATTTCATATTAGTTTCTTCTTGTCCTAAGTGTGTGCTGTTTTTGTCTTAATGTTTCCCAAAGAAGATAAAACTGACCATCTTTAGGGACCGGTCATCTGAGCCAAAGTAGGGCTCAATCCAATAGTTTTTCTATGCTTTCAAAACAACCAGAGTCATCATCGGCCCCTCTCCTACGTAAATAAGGCCTGATGGACAAGGTTTACAGCATCACAAAGAATGAATCACTGTTTTATTTATTTATGTTCTCTTTCTAGCTATCTCTAGAGAAAGAATTCTTTGGGCAGCCTTCCCACTACTTTTTCATAACCCCTCTCCACCAGCCTCCTCCAACCACGCACACTCATACACAGGCAAGGACATTATGCTAAGTGCGATGTCAGACAAAGACAAATAGTGCATGATATCACTTCCATGTGGAATCTAAGAAAACGGAGCTTGTAAAAACAGAGAGCAGAATGGTGTGATTACCAGGAGCGGGGGATGGGGAAACAGAAGAGATGTTGAAGGGTCTAAACTTGCAACTAGTAACAAATTAGTCCGGGGGATTTAAGGCACAGCAGAGTGATTATAGACAATAATACTGTGCCATAAACATCAAAATGTGCTGAGAGACTCGCTCTTAATTATTCCCACCACAAAATAGAAATAATAAATATGGGAAATGAAGGAGGTATTAGCTAAGGCTAAAATGGCAATCATATTGCAATCTATAAATCTATCACATCAACATATTATATACTGGTATATAAATATATCAAATACCCCTTAAATTTACACAATGCTACGTGTCAAATAATTTTCAAAAAACAAATACACAACAACAATAAAAAAAAAACTCCAGTTGCTTCTCTATGTCCATGCTTAGCCTTGTTCCCTTCTGATACTGTGGCCACGGCGTGGTCATTACCCACTCTCCTTTGTTGTTATGGCTCTTCCTTCATAAAGAGGTGGTTTTCTGTCTGGAATTACTTTTTTTTTTTTTTTTAAGATTTTGTTTATTTGAGAGCGAGAGCAAGGGGTGCCTGGGTGGTTCAGTCCTTATGCATCTGCCTTCAGCTCAGGTCATGATCCTGGGGGCCTGGATCCAGTCCTGCACTTTGGGCTCCCTGCTCGGCCAGAAGTCTGCTTCTCCCTCTTCCTCCCCTCTTGCTTGTGTTCTCTCTCTCGCTGTGTTTCTTTCTCTCTGTCAAATAAATAAAATCTTTACAGAGAGAGAGAGAGAGAGAGAGAGAGAGAGCAAGCTTGAGCAGGGCGATGAGCAGAAGGAGAGAAAGAGAGAGAGAGAGAAGCAGACTGCCCACTGAGCAGCAAGCCCAACGCAAGGCTCGATTCTAGAACCCCAAGGCCATGACCTGAGCAGAAGGCAGATACTCAATCGACTGAGCCATCCAGGTGCCCCTGTCTGTAACTACTTTTTAGCCACTTTTTAAATGCTTAAAAAAATGTTATCAACAGCTTTAAAAATAAACCTTTTTATTGCTGAGAAATTTTTCATCTCTCCAAAGTCCTGCGGTTGAGGAGTCCTGGTAAAGAAGTCCTGGTTGAGAAATTGGATAGAAATCTTGGAAGAGATCCTCCCCTAAGCAATCCCCTAAGCTAATGGAGAGACATATATCCCCAGAGGACAGTTTTTTCAGGAGAGAGCCATCTACCTGAACTGAAATTTGGAAGGTCCCTCATGGAATTTGGAGGGAGAAAGGTCCCCATGCAACAGCTTTCCGAGGTGACTCTGCACCACCAAAAAACAGACAGATGCACAGTCAAATTATCATCTCTCAAATCTCTGACCCTTAATTCAGCATTCCTAGAGATGTGACTCAAAAGACATGCCCATGATCACTTCACAGTCCCTGTTTTTCTTGCCCATCAGAAACATTTGACACATTTGATCACTCTTCTCTCCTTGAAAGTATGTCTTCACTTTGATGAAGTCCCAGAACCTAAGTCAGGTTCGGTGGGGTGAGGAGGTTCGGAGCCGACGACTAAAGAAAGAATTCTTAAGACGTCGTTGGTACAAAATGGTGGTTTATGAAAGCACGGGGACAGGGCCCGTGGGCAGGAAGAGCTGCTGCCCCGGGTTGTGAAGGTGGGCATGTTATATACCCCACAGTTGGGGGGAGGTGGTGAAGGAATGGGAGGTTTCAACAGAGTTCTCACATGCTAGGGAGGGTCTACAAGGTGCCGGGGGGGAGTCTGTGCCCTTATGGCCTGATCAATGTCGTCTTTAGGTCAGGCATTAACATCAAGATAATTGGGAGATTCTTGGTGGGGTATTATGATCCGGCTATCATTTACATTCCCTTCTACCCCAGTCTCCTCCAGTTTATGGTGGGAGGGGGACATTAGGGCTTCAGGAACCAAGAGTTATTTGCCTCTGGAAATTTGTGCTATTGATAAGGTAACCTCCCTGTTTAGGTCTCTAGGACATCTTTTAGAGCAAGGGAGATTCCTGTTCTGCAGGATTGCGATCCCTGCAAGTTAACCATTTATCGTTTTATGGCAGTCCGGGGTGCCTGAGGAATGCCACACATATGGAGGGGAGCGGGAGAAGAGGGGGTGCAAGGTGCCAGCTTTTGCTGTGTCCTCAGCCAGCCTCCTGCTCCCTCATCAACTTGGCTTCCAGGAAACAACACTCCTGAATTATCTCCTACTTACTGGCCACCTTTTCTCAGTCTCTTATCCCTAATCTATAAAATCTGTGGCTTTCCCAATTTGTGTCTTTCACTAACTCTCTTCCTGGTTTTATTCTGTCTTTAGATATTAACATTATGTTGAGCACTCTCAGATTTATGTCTGCAGGTTAGAGCTGTCCTCTGAACTCCAGACTCCTAAATCTGATGACCATTTAGATATTTTCCTTTGAATGTCTAAAAGCATTTCAAAGTTAATATGTACAAAACGGAGCTCCTAATCTCCTTTCTCTTGTCACCACCATTCTTACTTTATTAAAACACACACACACACAGACACACACACACACACACACATACACACACACACACGGCACCCGGGTGGCTCAGTTGAACATCCAACTTGATTTTGGCTCAGGTCATGCTCTCAGGGCTGTGGGATGGAGGCCTGGCAGGCTCCCCGCTCATCACTGAGTCTGCTTATCCCTCTCCCTCCACCTGCTTGTGTTCACACACTCTCTCTCAATCTCTCTCTCTCTCTCCCTCTCTAAAATAAATAAAATATTTAGGAAAACAAAAAGACAAAGACTGCTTGTAGTATATTCTCCCCCACCTCAGAAAACGGCAGTCCTACCTTCCATGTTTCCAGTCTTAAATCAGTGGAGTCAACTCTCACTTCTCTCTCTTTCATGCACTCCACACGTGATTGATCACAAGCAAATTCTAGGGTCTCTGCCATGAGATATTTCCATCCTATCATGGTTACAACTTATACAGACACCATTCTGGTCCAAGCCGCTGTTCTCTCGCACCTGGATTCTGGCAACGGCCTCCAGTGGGATCACCCAGTCTCTATTTGTTCTCCCTGACTCTGCTTTATTCTCGGATTTGAAATCAGAATGATCCTGTGAAAGTGTAAGTAGAATCCTGTCACTTCTTTGCTCAAAATCCTCTTTTCTAATTCATTCGAAGTAAAAGCTAAAGTTCTTACCATATCCAACAAGGCTTCACCTGATTTGATTACCCTTCTCATTACTCATCTGACCTCACTTTCTGTATTTCCCCTCCTTATTCACTGAGCTGCCTCTACAGTTGCTACAGAAAGCATTTAATAAGCCAAGCATGTTCCTCCCACAGGTTTTTTATTTGTTTGTTTTTTGTTTTGTTTTTTTGCCCCTGCTTCTTTGTTTTCCCCAGAGGTCTGCATCACCAACTCCTCACCTTCTTAGTTCTTTGTTCATAGGCCATCTTCTCAGTTATCTCAATTTCCATTATGAAATTTCTCTTCCACACCCCCTTTGTGCTTTTGTATTTTCTATAGAAATCATTGCCATTAGTATACTATATGCTCAAGCTACCTTAAAATGTGAGCTTCAATAGAGAATATATTTTAGACTCTTTTATTCATTGTCATACTCTCAATTTTGCCTTGGTCCCACTGCCTGCTTCATGGTAAGAACTCAAAAATATTTACTGAATGTTGGGAAAAATAAACAAATCAGGAAACAAGATTAGCACACGCATCCTACTTCAGAATAGAATGTATGATTTTCCCCCTTATATTTTTGCTTCTCAACCTGGTGAACAGGCTAGAGAGGACATTGTTTAATTATAAAAATATCCTTGTTTAAAGGCTGGATGGCATCCAGACATAGATAAAGGTACCCCTTACCCCAGATCCCACCATTTCCTAAAGAATTTTGTGGAGACTGGGGTGCCTGGATGGCTCAGTCGGTCAAGCTCTGTCTGCCTTCAATTCAGGTCATCATCCCAGGATCCTGGGATCAAGCTCTGCATTGAGCTCCCTGCTCAGCAGGGAGTCTGATTCTTTCTCTACCCTCCCCCACACCCCGCTCATGATCAATCTCTCTCTCTCTCTCTCACTCTCGCCCTCAAATAAATAAATAAAATCTTAAAGAAGAAGAATTTCATTAAGACAAGGGTCCTCTCGTGCCCAAAGCAAACATAACTCCATTTAACCACACCAGCAACAGAAAGAGCTGAGGAGGAACACATTTTTTTTTTAATTTTTAAGAAGATTTTATTTATTTATTTGACAGAGAGAGACACAGCGAGAGAGAGAACACAAGCAGGTGGAGTGGGAGAGGGAGAGGCAGGCTTCCTGTCTAAGCAGAGAGCCCGATGTAGGGCTTGATCCCAGGACACTGGGACCATGACCTGAGCCAAAGGCAGATGCTCAACCACTGAACCACTCAGGTACCCTAGGAGGAACACATTTTTTTTTTTTTTAAGATTTTTTTTTAAGATTTTATTTATTTATTTGTCAGACAGAGATCACAAGTAGGCAGAGAGGCAGGCAGGGAGAGAGAAACGGGGGAGAAGCAGGTTCCCCACTGAGCAGAGAGCCCGATGCGGGACTCGATCCCAGGATCCTGGGATCATGACCTGAATCAAAGCCAGCGGCTTAACCCACTGAGCCACCCAGGTGCCCGGAGGAACACATTTTTAACCTGTTCTTCCAACACAACCCTTGAAGCTCTGCACCTAACTGTGTGCATTATCTCCTTTATAACTCTATTTAATCTTTGATTACTATGAGAGATCATCTTCGTTATTATATACTGGAACATGTGTAAGTTTACGTCAAGAGGAAACACACCAGTGTTCTTGGGCGGAACAAGGGAAGCAGTGGATGAAAGACGTAGTAGACAAGAGAAAGGAAAGGAAATGGGCCTGCCTGTCTAAATGGCTTGAAAATGTAGTTATTAAAATTCCATTGCTTCAAAACTCAAGGAATCAATTTCAAAGTTAAGAGATAATTTGAGAGCTTTCTAGCTTTCATTTTTCTCTGTCCTAAAAATTAATATTAGACAAAATCATCCCAGATGATCAGGTAATTCTTTTTATTCTCAGACAAAATTTCTAACAGAAAGACATGTAATAACTCTGATGTCCTTGATCTCACCAGCCCATGGCTAGAAAGTGAAATTACATTTTGATTTTGTGCAATGAGCAGGATAGTGAATGAGAGAGGCATATCCTAGATTTGAGAAAGAACAAGATCAAGAGCTAAATAAAATGGCTATGCTCTAACTCTCTTAAGTTCTGCGATGGCTTGTTGCAAAGAGCTTGCTCATACAAGGACTGCACCCAAGCTGGGTCTACTATTGGATGTAACATCAGGGTAGTTGACTGAAATTGGGAGGGAAGTTAAGGAGCTAATAAAGTGAGCGGTACTTGCTTCACTGAGGGGACAAGGGCACAGTGGACCCAAAAAACAGGAGAGGTACAAATAGAATTAAAGACTGGGTTGGGGCGGAATGGAAGTAGGAAGGAGTAGAATAGCAACAAGATTAGTTATGAGTCCATTATTGTTAAAGCTGAGTAATAGGAACACTGAATTCATTAAATTATTTTGTAAACATTGTGTGGTTTGAAATTCTCCAAGATAAACAGTTGAAAAACAAGCGAAGAGAGAGGTTTGCCAAGCAAATCCCCTCAAATTAGTTTCTTCAAGGTAAGAAGCTTGTAATAACTCATATTTCCCCACCAGATATTGGGCCTGTTAGAAAGTGAAGGTCTCTATAGTAGGCTTTTTGTTTATAATATTTTCAGGACCTTTCGCAAACAATGCATCTAACATTATTTTCCTTTAAGAGATATCCTAATGAAGCTTTATCCTCATTCGCATCTCTGAAGAGAATAAAATATCGGTTTCTTTCCACAAAACAAAAAAAGAAAGACATTTGGGAACTAACCACACAATCATTCTTTATATCCTAACTACTAGGCCTGGGTATGGAATGATAGGGCTGTACATGAAGGTGGGAACTGGAGCAGAGAAGTCCAGGGTTGGAGACATATTTTCCAGAAGGGTCTCTGGAGAGGTAAAAATGAAACTATGAGGGTGAATGAAACAGTCATCAATGGAAAAGATGAGCAGGATTTCTGAGGACTGACACTTGTACCACACTTTCCTTGAGGAAGTGGGAGACAGAAGCAGTAGAAACAAGAGACAGAGGGCCACAGCTGAGAGTAGAAGGCAACCTTGAGAGCTGGGTGTCCTAGAAGAGATTTCAATCAGGAGGGCCCAGTCAACATCAGGGATGCTAAGAGAGGTCAAGAGTAGGTCAGTGGGGAAAGGGACAGTAACAGGAGAAAAATGTTTTCTTAGCTGCACTGAACTTTATTCTGATTCCCTACTGCTTTTTTAATATGATTATTCCAAAATTGTTAGGCTTTTCCTGTGAAATGAATCATCTCCCTTTTATCTGTACTCCCAGTTTTGGCAGGAACCATCAGTCCATTTAGTGAGGACTTTCTTTGCTGTATATCATCACCCAGTTTGCTCTGAATTAGGAAGTCACTGGTAACCGTACAGAATTAAATTTGTAAATATTGTTATTCCAAAACAGATTCTAGAAAAATAGACTTCAAGGAAATAGACTTAACTTGTAAGAAAAACAAGAGAAATAAAACTGAGACTAAAGAGGGCAAAATGTTATTTTCTTTTAGTTGGTGTAGTTGTGATCTGTGCCATGCCAGACCATAATGGAGCCTAAGACAAAAGGTAGAACCAGTAACATTCTGATATACCGTTCACCACAGCTTTTTTGCATTAGGAGACTGTGGACTCTGACAAACAAACTAAGGGTTTGGTTTTTGGGGGTGAAGGGATGAATGAGCCTGGTGGTGGGTAATAAGGAAGGTACAATTACATGGAGCACTGGGTGTGGTGCATAAACAATGAATCTTGGAATACTGAAAAAATAAAATTAAATTTAAAAAAAAGAAAAAATAGAATCACATTTGGCTGTTTAAAAATAAAGTTAGATCACAAAAACAAAAAAACAAAACAAAACAAAAAAAAACTATTGCATTAAGGGTCTTGGGTAGCTCAGTTGGTTAAGTGTCTGCCTTGACTCAGGTCACGATTCCAGGGTTCTGGGGTCAAGTCTTGCATCTGCTCCTTGCTTGGTGGGGAGTCTGCTTCTCCTTCTGCACCTCCTCCCTGCCTGTGCACTCTCTCTCTCACAAAAATAAATAAATAAAATCTTTAAAAATATATAAAAGATTAAAAAATACATTTTTTGATACCCCTTAAATACTTATCTCAAGCTGAATGGGATACTGGTTAGAAATGTTCACATTTGATGGCAGAGGAGAAAATAACAAATATATGTTGTAAAGCCAGCCTGGAAATACTCATAGATCCAAGTAAATGAAGTTATTCAATACTCTTCATGGCCTTATGTATCAATATTTATTATCATAGAACCTTGTTCATCTAGCTCATAAATGATCAGACTAAAATGCATCAGAGAAAAACATTGAACAGGGTAACTAAAGCCTGTGAGGTAACTCATGGCAGAATCTTCTGTTCAATCAGGTATGGATTATATCTGATAGATTCTAACTTTCAGGTATCTGAGTTAAGAATGCACAGAGAATTGTTTAGTTAGCAGTGAGATCAGAGAGTGAACAAGTCCATAAAGATGGGTCATTGTTCTCAAGAAAAGACTATGAGGAAGCATTAAATACAAGAAAGCAGACTGTAGATAGTGAAAGAGCCAGTTGGTAGGAAGAGATAAGAAACAAGATGAAGCAGAAGCCCAGAAAGAATGGATGAAGAAAGCTAATGGTGGAACACCAAAGTTTCATGGCCTCCTGCCTGAAGTCAATGTTGCCGACTCATAACACTGCTGCCTTCGCCTAAACATATAAAGCTTCTACTTTCTCTACTTTCATATTATTATGGGCTGCCTTACATTTTCTTGAGCTATTCTCATGAATCTTTGTTGCTAGCAGTCACATCCTAATTAAACCTCCAAAGACAAAACAAAAGGGAAGATAAAAGAAAGGGACAATGATGAAGGGGGAGAACAAAAGCCTAGAACATTCAGGACCGAACACAACCAGAGAGCCAATGAGTGAGTGGTGAGTGCCACTGAAGAAGAAAGACACTTTCACATCTGCAACAGAGAGGAAAATAAATCAAGGGTAAAGCCAAGGACAGTTTGTAAGCCAGAGAGAAGAGTAAGGGAGAATTTCCACTGGATGAAATCAGTCATTTGGTACTGGTAGGATCGGAAAGGAAGCTAGGTGGACCTTGAATAGGTTTAAGAGTATGTGGGCGATACATAAGAAATGTATAAAACTGGGGTCCATGGCTGGCTCAGTAGATGAAGCATCTGCCTTCTGCTCAGGTCATGATTCCAGGGTCCTGGGATCCAGTCCTGAGTGGAGCTCCTTGCTCAGAGAGGAGCCTGCTTCTCCTTCTGCTCCCACTCCTCCTATTTTCTCTCTCTGACAAATAAATGAATAAAAATCCAAAAACAAAAAAAACAACAACCTTTAGAAATGTATAAAATTATCCATTTGCTGTTCTACATATCTATTAGTGGCCTTTTGTTGTAAGGAATTTAATTTGTCCTGTAGACTTTCTCTGTTTTAATATCGTACCATCATATCTCCTTCAATGCATTCATTTGTTATATATATGAGGCTCCGAGCTTTTTGTTCTACCAGACAACCCCAAACCAGGCAGGCGTTTCCTTTCTTTATTTTCTCTCTCCTCCTTTCCCATGGTCCGACGTGAGGTACTCCTCTTAAACAAATCCCGAGCCAAGTGCTATTTTCAGTGATTGCCGGGCCAAACCCTCCCCCACGCACTCCTGCTCAGTTCCAGTTGCATCAACACTGATTTCCACGGCAATTGTGCAATTGTGCGTAAGAAAACGAAGGCGGGAACTGACCCCAAGTTGTGTGCCGCAGTAACTGACAGCCAGCGTTTGGCCCCAGCTGAGCACATCTACTTTTAGCAGAGTCATTTGTTGATAATAGCCTTCGCCAACTTGACTGCTAACGCCAAGGCAGCTCAGGTTGGGAACTCTTATGTAAATCATGGACTAATTACAAACGTGGACCAAAATATAAACAAGCGTAACTGCTCAGACGATGACCATTGTCAATCGACGTTAGGGAACACGTAAAAAAAACAAGTGAAGGAAATACAAAGATAAGTTTGTGTAACATAGAAAAGGGTTTTCAAAGAAAATAAAAATAAAAGCAGAAAAAGATGATGGTTCAACGCTATAGATAGACATAGACAGCCTATATATTATCAAGTTTGCTAAGAACGTAATACGTTACTCAAAGTAGTGTTAATAGCTTAAATAATTAATAACTTAAATTAGTGTTACTATGACTCCAGTACATTTCAAGGCCAGGGAAGAAAATTTATTTTTCTCATATTACTTCATCCTAAGGAAATGATCTAAGGGTTCCATCCTTTAAAAATAAAAGATACAAAAATTACATTTCTAGAATATTGCCTGTCAGTGATGCTTTTATGTAAAATTACCTGTCAAATAGAATAATTCATGGGAAAGTAGAGAAAAATCAAAATAAAGACATAAGAGTCTGCCACACAGACTAAAATCTAAAATCATTAACGTCACGAGAGCCATCCTTATCTGTTAAGGACACATCTCATTAACTTTATGTTTTGTTCAGTAATAACAATGTACATCCTTAGAAATTTATTGTTCCATTTGTTGTAGCAAAGCCAATAGGATAGTCTATTATATTCTTTACGATTTCCTTTGTTATTTTAGACTAAACTAAACAAGTCCTCACATCTCAAAAAGAAATCATTTTCACAAAACAATGGATGAGACACTCATGTATCATGTTACATCAATAAAGATAAAAATAATATGGAAGATGTTTTACGTTAGTTCAGCCAATTGCTGGATGTTTTTAAAAGGAGAAATATTAAAAACCATGTAGATTGTATTAATATTACTCTTAATATTATAGCTCTTAAACTATAAAATATTTGACTTAGGTGTGTGATGTATCTCAAATACTTAATTAGGAAATTTAGCCTTAAAAACAAATATATATTTTATTTTCTCCTAATTGTTTTCCCCTTCCTGACCTTTTAGTTTAATTTTTTCTCAATATGTGAGATATAATTTAGACATAGAATGTGTCTGAAGAAATATAAGTCTTTGGTTTTCTTAGTTTTCATTTATTATGACTTCTGTAAACATCAGTAAAGGAGAATTTTATAGAAAGTAGAATATATATGAGATTCTCTTGGATAAAAATGACTAGGGCTATTCTGGGTTGGCTAAGAGAGCAAAATCTGGACTAAATAGAGAAATTTGGTGCTCAGTCCAATGAAAAATCTTTACTGACTAGAACTGTTTTGTAAGTAATGAGGTTCTGGAAATGTTCCAAGAAAAGGTCATGTGATCATGGGTCAAAGTATGCAAGGGCAATTTCTACAGTAACTTAACTTCTAAATGTTTCTTCAAACCCTAGAATCTTTGTTGTATAACCTCTGCATTCACAATATAAATATTCGATTATATTGAGGATAATGTTTATGTTAGCAACTGACTGGTTGGTGTATTCAGAGGGGTAAATTACTATTCAAACCTTGGTTATAATTATTGGATTCTGAATCTGTTGTTTATAAAATCAGCATTTGATGAATCATGCATCTAAGGGGGAAACTGAGTGAAATTATATTTGAAAATAAAGAAAAATCTGCAGCAATTTCAAATAGAACTAATGAGGAAGACACTTTCAAATTTTAAGTCAAGATCACATAACATGTAAGCAAATAAAAGAAACTGAGGTGTAAAGTGAGTGAAGTCTAATTTCTTTAGAAATTTCATTTTATGTTCCTATAAAATAAATTTATAGAAATAGAACTCCATCCAATTTTAAGCTGTTCATGGATTGAAAAAGAAATTCTAAATTTAAGTATATATTGTTTTGCACATGCCATGGAATTCTGTAGCTATGTTTTCCTAAGGAAATGTTCATAGAGTCACAAAAAATTAAGAGTTATTCAGTGATTATAATTGCACACATAAATGATCTAAGTAGATAAATTTTTCTCTTTTCGTATATATAATTTCCTCAAATGTGAACTCATTATTAGCACACATCTAATAAGTCTTGAGTATGGACTATAATGGTAAACTCGAATGGTCTGATTCCAGTCAGATTAGCTGCTCATTTTGGAATTAGGAGGTGGAAATCTCAAAGGCTGAAGAAACTTTTTTTGTTGTTGTTAAGATTTTTTGTTATTTATTTGAGAGAGAGCATGAGAGGAGAGAGGTCAGCAGGAGAAGCAGACTGCCTGCTGAGCAGGGAGCCTGATGTGGGACTCAGTCCTGGGACTCCAGGATCATGAGCTGAGAGGAAGACAGTTGCTTAACCAACTGAGCCACCCAGGCGCCCTGAAGAAACTTTCTAAACACAGTTTAAAACATGTGGTTTTTTAGGATTACTTATCGAATGTTCTAGAAGCTGAATAAAACAAATCTCTGTGTAGACAGAAGACAAAATTCCTAGGAAAGAAATCTGAACAGATCCATTGAGGCTTAGAACAGCATGCCAGCAGAAAGCACAACCCATAGTTCTCCAGGGGGGCTTTCCAAACACCTAAACCCACAAACGGTTGTGGTCTGACAGAGTTATTCTCTGAAAGTTCGCCCTTAATGTGTCTCTAAATGGCTGTAATTGATAAGAAGTTATTAAGCATGCAAGTCAGCTGAGATGTATGTGCTCTGCACTGGACTTTACTAACTAAAGTCACGTCTAGAAAGTTTATTTTTATTTGTTTTTTGGTTACTGAATTTGTTCCTGAATTTGTTACTTGAATGTTGATAGATAAACTATTTTTCAGAATCCCTCTGAAAAATAGTTTTGTCCCCTCTCTCGGGCAAAATTCCAAGTTCTAAGTTCTGAAGGTGGGATATAGGCAGAAGTGGGCGACCACAACAGGAAGCGGTCATGGAAAGAATACGGTTAAAAATCGGCATGATAAATGCAAAGGAGAATGCTATAAGGAAAAGAGACAATCTCATGACTCTTTCTTCTCATCTGTATCCCTCACAGTTCCAGTGTGGAAAAGCCCATCTCATAATGTGTTTTTAGCAATAGGTCCAAAGAGAAAAGGACTTTGGAAAGAGACAGATCTGGGAAAACACAAACCATCTTGAGAAGAGATGGAGAAAAATAGAGGAGAGGCTAAGAAGTGTAACAAAAAGATGAATGGGTTTAGGAAGCCCTAATTTTAATCTGGAGTTCCCTCTCTGGATTCTTGTTGGTGACATAGGGAAGCTTGGGCAAGATTCGAAAAGGTTTTGTATGCGGTAGGTCATGTCTCAAGGGGTTATTCATGTTGCTCTAATGAAGTTCAGATGACATGGGTTGTCTGGATTTTCACTGCAGGGACACCAATTTTGGCTTAGTGAGGACGTCCAGTTCTTCCTGGTTTCTTCCTCTCTTCGTAACTGCAGGATCTGTCCAGAATTGCAGTGGCTCTGTGGCGTGATGTGGAGTCCATCTGGCCTCTGCTAGGAAAAGGTGATCCCAAAGATGTGTTCTCAATCCCATCAGCTGTGATCTTATTTCAGAGGCAGGATAGGGTAGTAGATGGGGGGAATATAATGCTGATTTTCATGTTCAACGCATTACATTGATTCTATGTTAATGTGGACAGGTGACCCAACCTCTGTTCTCAGTTTCCTAGTCTGTACAAGGGACAAAATTAGAGTATGCCAAGGATTATTAGTTTTATACATGCAATGTGCTTAATACAGTGTTTGGATTATAACATATTTCACATAAGTGTTAGTTGATCATGTTATTATCAGAAGGTAGAACAAGGACTTATTTCTCCCTGGAACTATGCACATTCCTGGCTCCATGAGCCTTGCTAGTGTTCCCTCATGTGCCCTGTAAACTAGAGTCTTCCCTAAACAATGGCTCTGAGTCTTGTATGTTCTATAGGATAGGAAATTGATGGACTCTGAAATTAAAGTGCTTTCTTGAGGGTTACTGCTTTTGTTTCTTCTAGGAAACTAAGCAAGGAGGAAGATTTGCCAAACAACAAACAAACAAAACAAAACAAACACATGTTTCAAATGCTCTTTATTTTGCTCTCATTTCCAAAGGGACAGTTTAACTGTTGAAATATCTTTGTAAAACTTGATTTTTTTTTTTCAGACTATGGCCAATGCACTCATAATTTTTCTGGCAAAATCAAAGTGTATGTCCCCCTACTCAGGCTCCCACTAACCAACCCTTGGATAAGAGATGACAGACATAGTTAAGAAACAAAGAAAGAAACCATAACAGCTTATCTCTATAATGCTTTAGATAAAATTCCATTGAATAAAAGTTAAATTCATGGGCAAGTCAGGGTATATGTTCTTAATATTTATTAGAATCTTTTTGAGAAAGTCTCCATGATTCATTTTGGAATCTCTTCTTAGGCATTTTCTGACAGTGCCAGTCTTCTTACAGACAGCCTTGAAAAGGAAGTTCTCTTTCTGAGTGGTGTTTTCTATAAATTCTCTTCAAAATTTTCCTACCAAGAAAATTCCCTAAGACAATGTTCCTGTGAGTAAAATCATACTTTGACTGCCAAGAATCATCATTTTGGAAAAAAAATAAAATCTTAGCAACAATCTTCTTCTAAGTCTTAGAATCTAAGGGAACATTCCAGAATATAGTCAGTATAACATACTTAAGTGGCTTCATTCTAGTTATGGCACATGATTAAAGTATTAAATAACACTGTTTTGAAGATTAAAGAGTAATTAAGGGGGTAACCTTTTTCTAAGTTAAAAAATGTCCAACTATAAACTGTGTGTGTGTGTTTGTGTGTATGTGAGTGTGTGTTCATGTGTTGGTATCTGGTATATATCTAAGTATACTGACTATTTTAAATCATGTTTGTTCTCTTGAGTCAGGCACAACTGAATTCCAATCTGGTCTTGCTACTCATCAGTATGTTCTTGATTAAACCACTAAAGCTCTGTAACTCTTTGCTTTTTCATCTGCAAAATGGTACCCCTGAGCAAAGTTGTTATATTTATCATTATGATTATGATCAAAATATATGAAGTCTTCTCTGTCATGCCTTTCCTATAATAAGTACAAATGTGAGTTAGTTATTTTTTCTTACTAAATAATTCATTTCTAACAGAATCAGAATATTCTTTTGAAAGATTTTAGCAAAGAATGTTGTATAAGAAATGACATTTAGATGAGAAAAACTTTTGTTTAATCCTTTAAATTTATTGATGCCTTAACTGAGAACAGACCAGTTTTGATTAAATACAAATATCTTTTCAATGGCGTGTCTTTACTTTGGATATTAAACTATATACATTTATGGTGTTTGTGTGCAGCATGAAAGGCTTTCTATCAAAAATTCACCACAAAAACGTCAATCTTTAAAAATATTATAAGTGCATTTTCACTTAAAAGAATGTTGCTGTATTCAAAATCATTCTATTAGGCATGAAATTGTTGAATTAGCTGTAAAAGTCAGGCCAGATGAATGCGGGAAGAAGGTGATCAGATTGAGCAGTTCATTAGCTCTTGAGAAAGAGCAGTTAGTGTTGTCATGTCTGGGCCGAGACAAAGTTGGTCAGATTGTCCTGCCAAGGAAATGTCGTGGGGAGGAATTATATTGTCCGGGAAAGAGTCCTAAGAGGAATGTTCCTTTAAAGTCCATGCTAAAATCTGCTATTTTGGGTATTAAGACTGTACTCCACTAAAAAAAAAAAAAAAAAAAAAAAAAAAAAAAAACTGTTACAGCTGTGACATTTTACCAATGGAAGCCATAACACTCTCCCATGAGTGACATGCTCTGGTTTGATCATAGCGAGCCTGAAAATGTCAAAGGGAATGAGGGTTAGGCATCAATTATTTCTAATTGCCATGTAATTAGTCTCCCCCGAACTTAGAATTTGGGATCTCAGTTGGTCTGTCCTGGAAATTTCCCTGAAATATTCTCCACCAGCTGCCCAAGAAGCGCTGGATGAGCTCTTGGAAAGTTATGGAATTGGACTCCCTGAGATGGATCAGTCTGGGATTTGGCTGCTCTTCCATGGACTGAGTCCAGGGAGTTTCAACCTCTTGGGTGTGACAGTGACTGCAGTTTGTCAGTGGATATAGACACTTTGAATCTCTGGAGCTGAAGTTGATGGAGGTCCATTCTTGGATTGCCTAAGAAGTCATCTCCCAAATCCTTGAGAAGTTACAGCTGTTTCATTGCAAACCCACACACTGAGGGTAAAAAAGAAGAAATTAGAGAACCCCAACAGTCGATCCAGTATTTTCAGTTCTGTGAGAGACACTAAAGTGAACTGAAGTTGAGAATTAGCTTTTGGAAAACGACAAGAATCTTATTCAGGTGTGATGCAAAAGGAAATGTGATAGAAGCTCCTAATGGAAGATGTCTGCTTGGGCAGGAGCAGGCAAGTCATTAGCTTAACACAACTTTCTAAGATGAAGGATAGAAGTTTGGGAAATATGGAAAATTGATTCTTTTTGTGGTCACAATTAATTACTATTTATGCCCTTGTCAATGAGATCTTGCATTCACTCCATAAAGTGATGGAGTCTACATCTTCTTGTCTTGATTCTTTGGACTCACTTTGGTCAGGACACTGTCAGAAGTGAGTGTATGTCAATTCTTAGCCTAGTGTTCAAGAGGCCTTTTGAATTTCTTCTTGCCTTCTTGGAACTTCAGCCTTAGCTAAGAAACAAGCCTGGGAGAGTTTCCAGTAAAAAGTTAACATAGCAGGTCTGAGGTTACTATCCTTGGAAGGACCTGCTTGCTAGATGGGCCCTAAGCTGTCATCTGCAAACTTGGATTTCTCAAATATTCTTACCACTGAAACTATTAAGATGGCTCACCATGCTTAAAATATTTGTTTAAACAGTATGGTTTTTGTTGAATTCCTGCTTTTGTTCTGAGAGTATAGGATTCTGGTATATGCCAGATAGAAGGTGCTTATATGATCAGCCCCTAACAAATTGTGGACATTGAACCTAATGAAATTCCCTGGTAGACAACATTTCAGATGTGTTGTCACAGTTCATTGCTGGAGTATAGCCCTAGGTGACTCTACTAGGAGAGGACTCTTAGAAACTTGTACCCTGTCTTCTTTGGACTTTCCCCCACATGCCTTTGTTTCTGCTGATTTTGCTTTGTATCCTTTTGCATAATAAGTCATAGCCATGAGTTTGACTACATACTGAATCCTAGGAGTTCTCCTAGTGAATCATTGAATCTTGGAAGTGGTTTTGCGAACCACTGGCACAAATGGCCTACTGAGGAATGAAAGACCACATGAAACAGAGAAAATTTTCCCACTTGAGGTTATCTTAAATCAATGAACAGTCAGCTGACTGCCAGATATGTGAGTGAGTCCCAGATGAACATCCAGAGATGGGAGCAATTTTGGATTATTTTCTGATTTAAGGCAAGACTTTAGTGTTGGCCAGACAACCCTGGGCAAGGTCAATAGACGTCACCAGCCAACCTGCAAACTTGTGAGAAATAATAAATGATTATTGTTTGGGGGACAGTATATTTGGAAGTAATTCATTATTCAGTAAAAACTAATAGCCAAAGGAAGTTTATGAATTAAGTAAAAGATGATCGAAAGTCTTCAGAAGAGAAATTAAAATGTTACTGAAAAGGGAGAGGTAGAGGAGGTTCTTGCATTTACAGAAACTCAAATCCTTCACATGTAAGTCAGTAGGTTGAGTGACTGAGACATTTAAAGCCAAAGAAATAGAATTGTTTTTCAATATCACAAAAATGTGCTCCACAGCTTGAGCCGGTATATGTGGAATCACTTTCAGTCAGGGCACAGATGTAAATAAGACCTTCCTTTGGTCAACTTTTACATTTCAAACAGTCTTCAGCTTTGACCATGAAACCTGACTTTAAGGATAGGTCAGGTGGTTGGGACACCTGGGTGACTCAGTTTTTAAGTCTCTGCCTTCAGCTCAGGTCATGATCCCAGGGTCCTGGGATTCAGACCCATATCCGCTCCCTGCTTAGCAGGAAGCCTGCTTCTCCCTCTCCCACTCCTCCTGCCCGTGTTCCCTCTCTTACGGTCTCCCTATCTGTCAAATAAACAAAATCTTAAAAAAAAAAAAAAAAAGGATAAATCAGGTAGTGTTTCTTGGGTGACTTTAATAGCCACTAATACTTTAAACTTATCTTGGGCTCTGTTTTGTTGAAGCATTATCAGATCAAAACAAATCCAAACTACAGTTTCTTCACTTTATACCAATGGATTTGTATAATGGGAATTAATTTATGCTGATCCTTCAGATGATTTCTAACATTCCATTGAAGATGGAATGTTTGCGTTCTTATGAAATTTTTCTGCCAAAATTTAAAATAAACAAAAAGAATAGTAATATTCTCTGATTTGTTATTTTGAACTGGATCAAAAATGTGTATGATATAAATATATCATTTTTAAATTATTCTGAAATGAAAACAAAATAGCTAATCACTATCAATAAAGAGCATTCATGAAATAAAATACATACTATGAACTGCAAAACAGAACCTGCTAAATACTGCTGCAAATCAAAATGAGGAAAACAATTTCAATTTTTCACAGAAGATACATTTGCTGTATATTGAAATCTGGGAAAAGCTATTAAGTGCACAGTGTCTCATAAATTTTATAAAAAGCACTCTTGACACTAAATTAATTAAGACAAATAAATAGTAAACTTCCTGGATTCACCCAAATGTGTTGTTTTAATAATTTAATTATTTCACATAGATTAATTATACTTTACCTTCAGTAATTTCAACAGTTCATTTTGACCCAGGACATTAAACATATTTTTCTCAGCAAATGTATAAGAGATGAATCAACAACACTGAAAAACACATTGGTGAGTTTGTTAGGGAGTACTTTTCAAATTAATGGAACAGAAATAAGTTATGATGGCCATCAAATATGTAAGATTTTCTATATTTTAATAGATGATTTTTTCCTGGATCTATATCACATGAACTAGATAAAATTCATCTGCACTTTTGGTTCTTGTTGCTCATTTTAGGTTGTTTTTTAATGGATTATCTTATCACCTCTTCCCTGGCACACAATGGGTACTAGTTGGGGATCAAATATGTAGCTGGTTGGCTTATATATTTAGTAATGTGTGCTAACATCAGTGCTGTGATGAGAATTTCTTCCTTTATTTTTTTTTTAAAGATTTTATTTATTTATTTGAGAGAGAGAAATCACAAGTAGATGGAGAGGCAGGCAGAGAGAGAGGGAAGCAGGCTCCCTGCTGAGCAGAGAGCCCGATGCGGGACTCAATCCCAGGACCCTGAGATCATGACCTGAGCTGAAGGCAGTGGCTTAACCCACTGAGCCACCCAGGCGCCTGAGAATTTCTTCCTTTAAAATCAAATAACCAGGAAGAATTTCTTCACAGAAATAGCTTGAGGAACCATCACAGCAAAACTAGAGATAAGCATGTAGTCTTCCTTTGTCCAGGGCAGAATCAATCCAGTGCCATCACACTGGTGAGTACAGGCACACTGGTGAGTAGATAGCACTTAATTAAGATAAAGTTCAGAATGAGCCTCAAGCTACTACTACCCCAAGACCTCTGTTCCATCACCTAATGAAACTTAGGCTCCCACACATATGAGAATAGAAATTACAGAAAATGAATCAAAATGATAGAGATGAGGATGGTTAAAATTAAATAAAAGTGTACATTAGTATATGATGTTCCTGTCATTTGAATCAATATTTCCTTCTTTCAAAAAAAATTTATAGATTTGATTTATTTTTTTGACAAGGAAAGCAGTAGTGAGAGAGAGAGAACAAGCAGAAAGAGCAGCAGGCAGAGGGAGGGGGAGAAGCAGACTCCACACTGAGCAGGGAGCCTGATGCAGAACTGGATCCCAGGACCTGGTATCATGACCTGAGCTGAAGGCCGATGCTTAACTGATTGAGCCTCCCAGGTGCCCCTCAATATTTCCTTCTTGATCTCAGAATTCTACTATTCTTCATTACAGGATGATAATGTATAAGGTTTAGGGAAGAAAATCATATATATAATTTTATGTCTTTTTGGATGATCTGAAAAGGAAGACATCTAAATTTTTCACAGAAATCAATACATATAGACAAAATGTTTTAAAATTATTAAAATGTAGGGAAAGAAGTACATGACTATATAGCTCTTCTATAAAATGTGAAAAATCTGGCATGTGTTTAAGATACAAAAATATTATTTCATATTAATTTGAGCCTATTCTTCAAGAAAAAGTCCATAATTATCATTATATGAACTTATAACCATAAAATGTTATATCACTTTTTGTTCATTAGTCCAGGTTAAATACATAATTGATATGGATTAAAGTAGAATTACAGGGTGCCTAGATGGCTCAGTCAGTTAAGTTTCTGACTCTTGGTTCTGGCTTAAGTCATGATCTCAGGGTCTTGGGATCAAGCCCTACATCAGGCTCTGTGCTAGGCATGGAATCTACTTGTCTCTCCCCCTCTGTTCCCACCTACTTTGGAATAAGTAAGTAATATATTTTTTAAAAATTACAGAGAGGGTGGAGGGGTTTGAGAGGTACTCTTGCCCAATGTCTCTTGATGCTCTGTGGAAGTGACTGAATTGTAAATGAAAGAAAAATCACTCTTGAACAGACATGAAGTTTTTGTTTTGTTTTGTTAATTAATTCCCCAGTTAGGTACTGGGGAGAATGCCCAGTCTAAAAATTTAATCCAGTCCAAGGTAAATGTGATGGTTAATTTATGTGTCAATCTAGATGGCATTTTGGATGAGATTAATATTTTAATTGGTAAATTTTGAGAAAGCAGATTGCTTCCCATAAGGTGAGTGGGTTCATCCACTTAACTGGAGGCCTAAATAGAACAAAAAAGACCAGTCTCCGTGAGCAAGAGGGAAATTCTCAGCAGACCTGCCTTTGGACTTTTTCTGCACCATTGGCTTTCCTGAGTCTTCAGCCTGCTGGCCCACACTGCAGAATGGATTTGCTAGCCTGCATAATTGTGGGATCCAGTTTCTTGTAATGAATCTCCTTTTACTTACATATATCTGATTGGCTCCGTTTCTCTGAAGAACCCTAACAAATACAAACTTTGGTATTGAGGGGTTCTAGAAGGACAGAACATTAAGAATGGAGAAACCTGACAAATACATTGTTAAATAGATGGAATTTTGAAAGCTTGAGCCAGACCTGTGTGCAATTAACTAAAAAATGACCTTCAAAATGTGGGAGGTCTATAATGGACTCCAGGGATGTTGTAAAGTAGGTCCTGGGCTTAAGCTGAAGACATAAATAGGAACAATTAAGCTGATGCTACTCCACATAATGGGAAGTCCATTGTTAGAAGGCCTGGAATACTGAGTCTTTTTTATAAGCCCTCGCCAGCAAAGACCACTTACCATCCCCTTAGTGAAGCATGAGGCCACTCTACCCTTTGCTGCTTCTGTATATCTTTCTAAAACAACAGAAATGAGCCAGGCACGGAGTGGATGTTCAGTCACTTTCACCAAACCCTTTTAAAATGACTTTGGAAACCTATATATAATTCCTATTTTATGTCTCATCTTAAGTTACCCCAGTCCTGGTGCCTCGTGGTTCAGTCAGTTAAGTGTCCAATTCTTGATTTCAGCTCAGCTTATGATCTCTGGGTTATGAGATCAAGCTCTGAAATAGGCTCCACGCTGAGCAGGAACCTGCTTGGGACTCTTCTTCCCTCCCTCTGACCATCCCTGCCCTTGTGCTTGCTGGTGTGCTTTTGAAAGAAAGAAAAGAAGAAAGAAAGAGAGAAAGAAAGAAAGAAAGAAAGAAAGAAAGAAAGAAAGAAAGAAAGAAAGAAAAGAAAAGAAAAGAAAGAAGATTAAATTACCCCAGTCCTTCCATCCATTCTTGTGCACCAGGAAAAGTCACATAATCCAAATAAAAAAAGTCTAGCAAAGTCAAAATGCTCACAATGTAAATTGGAACCACTTTCTATGATTTCTTTCATGCAAAAAATTAAAAAGTCCCATTAATACATGCTCATTTTCCCTTGAAAAAGTTAGAGACACCTGATGCTGGGCAGCTGGCAGCATTGGTAGAGGTACCGTTTGTGACTCTCCATGGATCTCCATGTAAAACTAAACAGAGCAATGAGATTGCAAATTTAAAATCCCATGTACAACCCTCTCAATAAAAGTACCAAGGTAACCCCAAAATTTAAGCAAGTGAAAGCAAAATGTTTCACAGGAACAAGACTTCAGGGTTTCAGCATTTGTGTAGAAAAGAGAAGAGGGAAGAGATAATGTCTCCCTTACCTGAGAAGAGAAAAATGTGAAAATAGTATTTATGGAAAAGCAGACAGAGCCAATGTGCAAACAAAAGCTGAAATCAGGAAGGATTTTTGTCAGTGGTGGTAATGATGAGTGCAAGGGGTCCAGCATACAAAGAAGAAGGCTCTGCAGCCGTGCGGCCCCCAGAACTGTTGAAACTCACCATCCTACAGCTCCCTTCCAGGACCCTGGCCTGGTAGAAGTGGAATAAAAATTGAGCAGCACAATGAGAATAGAGGAGTTACAATGCCCAGATACAAGCAGGAAGGAGACAAAACGGAGAGTCTCCAAAAAACAATGGCTGTATAACTAAATGAAGGAGCTTGGGAAGTTAGAAAAGCTATCTGAAACCCTGCCTCCTTCAAAAGTTCAGAAAAATTAAATTTCATGTAAAAACAAGGAACAGAAAGTGATTTCAAAGTCAAATCCCATACAAAGGTGTTTTGAGAAAATGAGAATCAGTGGCACCGAGAAGGGCAACATCCTTTTTTTCACTGTGAAATACATGTGACAGATGTATGCCCCAAACTGATCAAAACTATAACTTATTCAGTCAAAATAAGCTAGAAAACTTAAAGAAAATGATACAGGTTTGAAGAACAATATAAATTGGTCAGAACTCAAAAAATGTTAGAAATAAAAGAAAAAATTATTTCAGAATTTAAGGCAAAGTTTGAAGAACTTTGAAGAAATATAAGAACGAACAAACATAACTGTTAATGACTTTAAGAGACTGAAGAAAAGAAAAATTTAAAAAATCAAAAGGTATCTTAATCTCACAAAACAAACTGAGGGTTGCTGGGGGGAGGGGTGTTGGGAGAAGGGGGTGGGATTATGGACATTGGGGAGGGTATGTGCTTTGGTGAGTGCTGTGAAGTGTGTAAACCTAGTGATTCACAGACCTGTACCCCTGGGGATAAAAATAAATGTTTATAAAAAATAAAAAAAATTAAAAAATAAAAAAATAAATCAAAAGGTAAAGAGGATTTGAAAGAAAATGATAAATACTGAACATTAGACAAAGATTGAAATATGGATAACATTAGCTTCTGAAGAACCAAACCATATAACTGTGTATATATACATAGTTATAAATGTAGATATGATGGAAATAATAGCTTTTATCTTGGTGTTTTTATTTCCTAACTATTAACAGCATTAATTTTATTTTATCTCCAATGTATTTATTAAATTCTCTCAGTAATTTGATAATATTTTGACAATCCACTGGGGTACCCTATCGCAACAGCCATGAGAAGTGCTAATACGAGCAATTTTATGTTTTCCTTACCAGTATTTAAACTTTTTTATACATTTTTCCAGGTTTGTTATTGCTTTCATTATAGTTTTAAATAGTTGAAACTGTAGTGAGTTTTCTTCAAATTTAAAAGGAATGCTTTTAATGTTTCATGATTAGTGTTTGCAATATTTTATTTTATTTTATGATTTTATTTTACCTTATCTTATCTAAAAATTTTATTTATTTATTTATTTGACAGAGAGAGACACAGTGAGAGAGGGAACACAAGCCAGGGCAGTGGGAAAGGGAGAAACAGGCTTCGCTGAGCAGGGAGTCCATGTGGGTCTCTAGCCTAGGACCACCTGAGCTAAAGGAAGAGGCTTAACGACTGAGCCACCCAGGCGCCCTATGTTTGCAATATTTTAGATGCACTTTCAAAAACTATATAAACTCTCTTCTACTCAAGTTTATTATTATTATACTTTTGTCATAAATGAATGTTAAATCTATTAAATATTTTTTCTTTATCTGTGCAGACATCACATACTTTAACCTCTTCAGTCTGTTAGTAGAGTTAAATACACAATTTAATTTTCTAACGATAAACTAATGCTGTGTTGCTGGATTAAATCCAACATTGTTGTGTTTTTTCTTGTTTATTTTGCCAGTTTGGTTTACCAATATTCTGCTTAGGATTTTTGCTTTGATCGTCATGAATAAACTGACCTATAATTTAATTTTCTTACACAATCCTTTTTTGGTTTTCCTACTGAGGTTATGCCAGCTCCATAAAATAAGTTGAAGAGATTTCATGACTGTTCTGTCCTCTTTGAGATACTACCTCCAGTTGAGAACCATTGAGTTAGATAAAGAGCAGAAGATTAGACCAAAAGAAAGTAAAAATATGACATAACAGCAAAAATAGGAATGAGATGAGAGCAAAATGTAATACAAACAAGTGATAAAATTCAAAAGATTTTTTGAAAACTTGTGATTTTGAAAATACTAATAAAATAAGTGGCAAGTTTGGTCAAGAAAATAGTAGGGAATATGCAAAGAAAGCAGTATATGAAGTCAAAGTAGTCTACATAAGTATAGACTCAGCAGAGACTAAAATAATTACAAAAGAATATAATGCATAACTTTAAAAATTGGACCAATATGACACGTTTATGCCACCGATCACTCTGTCTTCCTGAACCTTCTGTCACTTGAAATCTAGAATTTTTCTTGCTTCTTTTCTTCTACAGCTAATTCAGTGATCATTCATTCTTAATTTTCTTTGCAAGATTCTCTGTTTTTCCCAAACACTAGCGACCCTATTTTGCCTCAAAATCCCAGAAGGATTTATCTAATCCAAATGCCTTTTAGTTTAATCTTTCCACAATTGACTCATCCTCAAACTCCCAACTAATATATTTATTTGTCTACTTAATATATTCACCTGGGTACCTAATAAGCAGCTCAGAAAACCCAAACTCCTTATCTTCTACTTGAAAGCTGTTTCTCCCAGTACTCCATTTCTCTATATATGGTAGTCTCATTTGTCCAATTTCTTGAGCCAAATGCATTATAGTCACTTTTGACCCCTTCATTTCTTTCACTTTCTACATCTTAATCCCTCAGCAAATCCTTGGACAGTATCCAGACTCTAACCATTTCTCATTATCTGCCCTGCTACTAAGCTGGTCGAACCTACCATCAGTTCTCACCTGCAACACTGTGATGGTCACCTAACAGATCTTTTTCATTGCCTGACATGAATCTACTGCACATGATCCAAAGTAATATTTAAAAATCAAATGTCAGATCAGCCCACTCTATCTTTCTTTCTTTTTTTTCCTTCTTTCTCTTTCATCCTTTTTCTTTCTTTCTTTCTTTTCTTTCTTACAGAATAAAGGCCAACTCCTTATAAGGAACCATCAGCCCTGTTTAATTTGCTCTCTGATACTTCTCTAATTTCATATCCTGCCAGGGTTCTGCTTATTCATTCTGCTTTAGCTACATTGTCATCTTTTTGTTCTTCAGAGATATCAAACATGCTGCAACTTCAGTATTCTGGCCCTTTCTATTTCTGTTATCTTAAACACTATCACAGTTATTTGAACTACACGCTATCAGAAGGGTCTTCTTCAACAATCTTCCCAAAATAGTGCCTCCCTATCCCACTGTCTTATATCTTAGCACTTGCCACCACTGACAGGGCACACGACACATGGCTAGATTGATCTTCTTCTTTCAGCAAGCCATAATCTTTTTGCTAGTGGAAGGTCTTGCCTTGATATTAATGGCTGCTGACTGATATTGATGGCTGCTGACTGATAAGAAGTTGCCACAAACATCCCAACCCTTAGCAACCCTTAGCAAGGTGGCACCCGGGTGGCACAGTCAGTAAAGCATCTAATTTTTGGTTTCAGCTTGGGTCATGATCTGGGGGTCCTGGGATCAAGTCCTGTGACAGGTTCAGCATTCAGCGTGGGGTCTGTTTTGGATTTTCTCTCCCTCTTTCCCTCTGTCCCTCCTGCTCATTCTCTCTTTCTCTCTCTCTCTCTCTCTCTCTCTCTCTCTATATATATATATATATATAATTTTTAAAAAAAATACAGTAAAGTTTGCCACATCAATTGACTCTTCTTTTCATGCACAATTTCTCTATATCATGCATTGCCATTTGATAGCATTTTACCCAAAAAACTTCTTTCAAACTTGGAGTAAATTCTCTAGGAAATTGTTGATGTTTTATCAACTAAGTTCATGTAGTATTCTAAATCGTTTGTTGTCATTTCAACAATCCTCAGATCATCTTCAGGATGTGGGAGTAGATTCCATCTCAAGAGAACACTTTCTTGGGCACCTGGGTGACTCAGTGAGTTAAAGCCTCTGCCTTCGGCTCAGGTCATAATCTCAGGGTCCTGGGATGGAGCCCCGTGTTGGGCTCTCTGCTTAGCAGGGACCCTGCTTCCTCCTCTCTCTCTGCCTGCCTCTCTGCCTACTTGTGATCTCTATCAAATAAATAAATAAAATCTTTTAAAAAAAAGAACACTTTATTTGCTCATTTATTAGAAGCAACTGCATCTGTTCAAGTTTTATCATGTGATGGTAGCAATTCAGTCCCATCTTCAGGATCCACTTCTAATTACAGTTCTCTTGCCATTTCCACCACATCTGTACTTCCTCCACTGATCTTGAAACCCTCAAAGTCACCCAAGAGGGGTGGAATCAACTTCTTTGAAACTCTTGTTAATGTTGATATTTTGACCTCTTCTCATGAATCACAAATATTCTTTCCCAGTAAATCTTTTCAAGAAGGGTTTTCTTTTCTTTTTTTTTAAGATTTTATTTATTTATTTGACAGAGAGAAATCACAAGTAGGCAGAAAGGCAGACACATAGAGAGAGAGGAAGAAGCAGGCTCCCTGCTAAGCAGAAAGCCCAATGCGGGGCTCGATCCCAGGACCCTGGCATCCTGACCTGAGCTGAACGCAGAGGCTTTAACCCACTGAGCCTCCCAGACGCCCCCAAGAAGGGTTTTCAATTTACTTTGCCCAGCTCCAACAAAAGAATCAGTATTTATGGCAGTGATAACCTTATGAAAGGTATTTCCTAAATAATGAGATTTGAAGGTCAAAATTACTCCTTATTCCATGGGCTGCAGGATGGACGTCATGTTAATAGGCATGAAAACAACATTTATCTCATTGTACATCTCCACAAGAGCTCTTGGGTGAACAGAAGCCTTGTTAATGAGCAGTATTAAAAGTAATCTTTTCTTGTTTTTTAAAAAGATTGTATTTATTTATTTATTTAGATAGCATGAGTGGGGGAAGGGCAGAGGGAGAGGGAGGGAGAGAATCTCCTGCAGACTTTGTACTGAATATGGAGTCCAACATGGGGCCCAAGCCAATGACCCTGAGATTATAACTTGAGCCAGAATCAAGAGTACAATACTTAACTGACTGGACCACCCAGGCACCCCAAAAGTAATCTTTTTTTTTTTTTTTCCTCAACAGTGGTCTTAAAATATTCAGTAGACCAGGTTATAAACAGATAGCTTTCAACCAGCCTTTGTTGTTCCATTTACAGGACACAGGCAAAGTAGATTTAGCATAATTCTTAAGGCTCTTAGCATTTCTGGAATGGTCCATGAACGCCAGAGTCAACAGAGCCACCAGCTGCATTAGCTCCTAGTAAGAGTCAGCCTGTCCCTTAGAGCTTTGGAGCCAGGCATTGATTTCTTCTTTCTAGCTATGAAAGCCCTAGATGGCGTCTTCTTCCCATAGGAAACTGTTTCATCTAGATTGGAAATCTGTTACTGTTTAGTATAGCCACGTTCATTAATTATCTTAGCGAAATCCTCTAGATACCTTGCTACAGCTTCTACATCAGCACTTAAGGCTTAACCTTGTACTTTTATGTTATGGAGAAGGTTTCTTTCCTTAAATCTCATGAACCAACCTCTGCTAGCTTTAAACTCTTCTTCTACAGTCTCCTCACCTCTTTCATCTTTCTTGGTATTGAAGAGAGTGAGGGCCTTGCTCTGTCTGGATTAGGCTTTGATTTCAGGGAATGTTGTGGCTAGTTTGATCTTCTTTCCAAACCACTAAAACTTTCTCCATACCAGCAATAAGGCTGTTTCACCTCTTTTTTTTTTTTTTTTAATCATTTGAATGTCCACTGCAGTAACACTTCTAATTTCCAGAACTTTTCCTTTGTATACACAGTTAGTGTTAACTGTTGGATGCAAAAGTCCTAGATTTTGTCCTCTCCTGGCTTTTCACAAGCCTTTCTCTCTAAGCTTAATCATTTCTAGCTTTTGATTTAAAGTGAGACATGTGTGACTCTTCCTTTCACTTGAAAATTTAGAGACCATGATAGGGTTCTTGATTGGCTACATTTCAATTTCACTTTGTCTTAGGGAATCCCAAGGAAAGAGAAAGAGACAGGGAATAGATGAATACATGTGCATTTATTGATTAAGTTCGTTAAGTGCACATGTAGATGTGTCTTGCCAAAGCATTTACAATAGTAACTCCAGAGATCAATGATCCCAGATCACCATAATAAATATAGTAATAACAAAAACATCTGAAAACATTTGAAGTAATGTGAGAATTGCCAAACTGACACAGAGACATGAAGTGCGCAAACACTGTGGGAAAAACGGTAGACTTGCTGATAGACTCAGCCAACACATGGCTGCCACAAACTTCAGATTTGTAAAAAAGACAATATCCGTGAAGTGCAGGAAAGCAAAACATGATAAAATAAGGCATGTCTGTATACTCCTGTACCTTCCAAAGTTCTGTTCCAGATGGAGGGTGGAGGGTAAGCCTTCTGTGTTTTTTATTCTAACTCAACATATATGTGATTTCTATTAACTTGTTCCTCACCTACTTCAGGCCTGGGAAGATTTTGATTACAGATCCCCTCCTCAGGGACCTTACATCAAACTGTGCTGCCTCTGGACCTTTTGACAGAATTGGGGTTTGTGTAATAGCTGGGCAAAATGGGAGAAAGGGAAAGGCGCAAAAAAGATATTTGAGAGCTCTTGGTTGGTTTATCTTTTAAAGCTTTAAAATTCAGAGTATTTATGTCCTGTGCAATACACATTAGTCTTTGTTAGATTTTTCTAACTTTAAGTCACTAAGTATGTTGAAACTATTTTTTTAGCCAAAAAAGGAATTACAGCCTCATGAGGGAGAGTATTTTATGGGTAGTGTGTGAAGTTCATAATGTGAAAAGACTGTGATATTTGGGACTAATAAATTTTAGAAAGTGTGCTCTGCTTCAGGCATATAAGGAGCTATTAGATCAAATGAAGAATGCATACTAAGTATATGAAATCCATTTGGGGGAATCTTTTTAGACAAATGTAGGGATGCCCTCTTGTGTTTGATTTTCCATGGTAAAAAAATAGTCTCCAATTCTTAACCCAGTTTTAGATATGCTCTTATTTTATGAAAGTAGAAAAATTAGTTAACATTTATTAGTTGTCTCTAAGATATTATTGTGTATTAAAATACAATTTATATCTTCTAAGAAATCATTTTACTGTGATTAGAATGACTCTTTTACTTTTTTCTCTCTTTGATTTCACATTAACATTATGAAAAATACTCCACTGAACAATTTATGTTGGAATTCAACCACTTTCTTTTTCTCAAAATAATGGATATAGCTGTAGACCAAAAAAAAATTGTGCTTGTGAAATATTTTATAGATTTAAAAGTGATTTCACATAAAAATTTCCCTTGCTTCTCAAAAATAATCTTGTGAAGTATGTAAGTTATGAAGTGTACATCACTGTCTTTGGATTGTCCTGATCTTCAGCAATTACTAAGAAACTTACAGCAAGTCTGAGAGAAGTTGGAACTGAACCAGGAGCCAGACTTTTATACCCTAAAGGCTGAGCTTGACTTATGAGGTTTGATTATGAATATTTTCTGAATCTATTTTTGTGGCGTTTGACCTGACACATGGTCTTCATCTATAGAACAGAATACTTGAAATAGTAACTAACCTTGAAAACTCTAGACATTATCTGTAATATATATATGTATATATACATAAGATGTATATATATGTGATATGTATATATGTATATTGTTCTATATATATATATATGAGATACAATATACATGTGCATAGGTATGTGTCAGCACAGGCATGCATGTATACCTAACCTCTGTGAGTTGCCATTTATTTAAATTTAAACTGCTGGGCGGCTCAGTTGGTGAAGCATTTGCCTTCAGCTCAGGTTATGATCCCAACGGTCCTGGGATCAAGTCCCATATTGGCCTTCTGCTCATCAGGGAGTCTGCTCCTCCCTCTCCCCTACTGCCTTTTCATCTGCTTGTGCTCTGCTCTCTCTCACTTATTCTCTCTTTCAAATAAATAAGATCTTTAAAAAAGAATAAATTTAAACTCTCAAGTTTTTCTAAGGAAAAGTTCCAATAAGGAGAAAATTGCAAAATGTTTAATGTTTAAATACAACTAAATACTAAAAATATTTAGCTATTTCAGCCTTCCTGAATTAGGAAACATCTAGAGTCCAAATATCAACAACTTTTGGCATCTTAGTATCCTAGAGAATGTTAGCAAGATTTATAAAAAAGGAAGATTGCTATGAAGACATATTGCTCACTGCTATTATGAAAATCTTCATCTGATTTGGTCCTACATCAAAGAATGCTTGTAATTCAACAGAATGTTTCCAAGTGCTATCTTACATGCTGAAATGGAATGAATGTTCTTTTTTGGTTTATGAAATGGCATTTTTTATCCTATGAAATGGCTGTTCCTTCCATTTTTTTAATACCACGCCTTTTGTGATTCTGGAATGATAGATTTGGTCAGCGGCTCAGTCTCTGAGTCTTAGACCAAACTGGTTACGGATCAGAGAAGAAAATATAAAAGAACTTGTAAACAGAGAGGAAAGAACATAAATGTTGACAGCTATGGTGAGATAACATTTGAACCCTCATGGAAAGTTCTTTTGTGGCCATTTTGCGGGGCAGTATCTGTGTTCTTTTAGTTGATGACTCAGCATAGATTTCATTTCATAGGAAACACTTATAATAGTCACTTTAAGGCAAAACACAGATTAAAATCCTCATTTTTCACCAACAATAGCTTTGTGGGTTTTCTGCCTGCTTCTCCAATGACTCAGAAACACCTGCACTGTGAGGGCTGCTGTTCCTTCCTGGCTGCGGAGAGCTCATTCCCCAGAGTGTGGGGGATGGTGGACAGCATCCACATATTCTCTGGAGAAACCAGGGCGCTACCTTTGTAGTTTTCTGGCTGAAATAGTTGTTGTGTTTTCTGTTGTATATCTGGTTGAGACACGTTGCCTTCGTTTTGTTTTGGTGGTTGTGATAGACTTTTAATCTAGTCTGAATGAACCCTTTGTCTCTTTTCTGCTAGACAGTGTACTAGGTAAGATATTTATTTGTTGATTTAGAAAAATAATTAGATGAGGTCATGAGATTCATTAAGTTTGTGCTTATCAAGGCATGAAATAAGACCACGTAGATAATCCACCCTCGTTCTGTCCCACGAGGCTAATTCAGGTCACCTCACTGGGTGGGATCATCAGAGGTAAGGAGTGTGTATTGTGACATGCTGCATTCCAAACAACCCACCTCCACCCACTGAGATGGTAGGAGAGCATGGCCTAGGGGATGTCCTATAATATATAACAAGTCCCATGCTACTTCCTGACCCTAAATGGAAAAAGTAAATTTATCTTTATGGACTCTTGCTGCCGGCCCTCTTTTTTTATATTATTTTTCATTGCTGGTTTTAACTAGTAAGAGAGGGATGATGAGGGAAGAGAGATGAGCTATGCATATACGTGTGTGAAGCTATGAGAGTGTGTGTGTGCCTGTGTGTGTGTTGTGTGTGTATGACAAAGACAGAGAACAGGCTAGAAAACACCCTTGTCAGGAAACTAATATTGACATTATTTACAACTTTTCAGAATAGATTGTATATAACTGCAAATTGCCATCTGAGCCTGTCTAATAAGTGAAAGAATAAATAAATAAGCCTGTGTATTTCATTTGTTTTTATTCTTTCTGCCTAGATACTGTTTTACACTGTTTCTAATAGGCCGTGTCAATGCCTTTAGAAACCATGTCTAAAAATATACCTAAACAGCAAGTTTTGGTTTCATAAAACATTGCACAAATATATACAGAATGATGTTTTACATATTATTAAGCATTCATTTGTATATTATATGGAAACTAACAGAATTCTGTTTTGGGGTATTAACACAGGGTGTGTGTGTGTGTGTGTGTGTCTGGGTGTAACACTGATTTCCCCTTAAAATGCTCACAGTGCTTCCCTTTAACTTAGTCAGTCTGGCATGCTGACAAGGAGACTAATAGAGTCACAAATAATTTTTGGAAGGTCAGAGAAGGGGAAATCATTAAAAACCTTTTAAAGAATTATTTAACTAAATAGTAACAGCAATTAAAAAAAAACATAAAATATGGGTAGAAATCTTTGCCTTTGAAAGTTTTCCAATTGGCAAGCTCTGGACCCTGAACAGTAAATAACAGTTTGCTCAAGATGAATTGTCACATTTACCTATTTTCAATGGCTATGTGACTCTGTCCTCTGCTCCAGCTGTCGCTGTGGCCATCCTGCTAGAAGACTCTATCTCTTACCCTGCATCTTTATCAAAGGTCTGGGCCTAGATGCAGGATTGGCTACAAAATTTGGAGAATCCAGTGCAAAGTGAAAAAGAGATACATTTATTGAAATTTATTGAAAAATTATTATGAAGTTCATGATGACAGTAGCAGAACATTAAACCCAGCATAGAATCCTCTTTAGTGTGGGCACGTGTGACTATACCGGTCGTATGTCCATGAAACCCACCTTGCCTGGAAGGTTTTGCTGTTTTTCCACAGGATTGTGTTCTATTTTACTTCTTAACTTCTTTCTTGGTCATTGGTGACAACTCATACCTCATACTTGTTAGTATCCCTTGAATACAATCCTGTTTCACTTTTTGTGGGTAGCTTTAGATCAATGTCGACACCAAGTCTATTTGGTTTCCCAAGATCCTACCCTGATTCAGGTTCTGATAGGCCAGCCCACCAGCACTCTTTCCCTTACCCATTCCCAACAGGAACAAGACAAAACATACACCTTTTTTATATATGTTTTGTCATATGTGTCAATCAAGTTCTAGCAGCATGCCAATTATGAAGGAAGTAGAAGATCTTAGAGTCTGAAAAGCCCCCACAAAACCATACAGGTTGCTTTAGCTGAATTTACCCAATCCCACTTTAAGCAAAAATATTTTAGTCACACAATGATCTCAACCTTGAAAAGGTTATCAAGTAGATACCAGTTTGGATATTTCTTTTTATTAATTGAAAATGAAAATGGAATATGCTGAGTACTTAATATACATTGGAAACCTTTATAATCTATGTTGTTGAGGCCTTGTAAAGTCCTGTGAGGAAATATTCATATTTTCCATCAGTCCAGAGTAATATAATACAGAACTTATGGATCATTCCACTGTTGGGGAAAAAAAAATTATTTCTGAGGAAGCCCCTATTGGAAAGTGGTAGATGAGTGGTTTGGCTCTCCTTCTAAACCCCATTCTCTCCTCGGTGATGAGAATTTTGCCACCACTCTCAGTGACACCAGGTTTGCTATCCCTTCGGTCGTGTCAGCTACTTCTGTTCTTGCTATCTTGACCTCCATGCCCCAGGTGAGGCACCTTGAGATGAGCCACTTTATAGCTTAGTCTGAGTCTGCTCTGGAACCACACTGCCAGGGGTAGACTTTATTACTCCTGAGGCTGTGTAGGAATCAAATTCTGTGATCCTTAAACCTGGGAACATCTGTAGGATTCACTCTTCTCCCTAGCTTACAGCTGAATCTCTTTTGGCCTCTTAGAATCTCTGTATTTTGAGAATGAGGGTGCTAAAGACACTGTTCTTTCCATCAGAAAAGAGTAGGTCACCCTTCCTTCTTTCCTCCTCACTGAAGTCCATTTCCCCACTATGTTGTCCATAGTCTCAACTACAAATCCCTGTATTGCCATAGCTCATGGCCAGATTACTGCATTGGGACAGCAGATTTGGTGCTTCTCTTTTGGAGATCTGTTTGCCATGCTTATGAATGCTCAAGGTGATGTGATCTTAAAGTGAGGGCACAGAATATATCTGTGGTTATGTCCAATGTTTAATTTCTCCATACTTCTTTTCAGTTAAGGGTATAAAGTATGTGATAGACAGACTTTAAGGTGGCCTCAGGGATACCTATGGCCCAATGTTGACACCTTGTATAATCCTCTCTTCCAGAGTATAGGTAGGGCCTATACTAGGACCTCCTTCTAGTCAATAAAATATGATGAAGGTGATGGGAAGTCACACTCTTGATTACCAAACATTTTACATTTTTTAAGAGTTCATCCTGATAGTTGACTGATTCTAATCCTTCTATTAATCAGGACTTTTCAGAGATAAAAAAAGGATATATATAAATATATGCAAATATATTTATATTTTTATTGAATTATCCTTATTAAATATCTTAATTTATATTTGAATATTTAATATCCTTATTAAATTATAAATAATTCGCTTGTACAATTATGGAGGCTGGTGAGTCCAAATCTACAGTGTGAGTCAACAGGCTGGAGACCCAAGAGAGCCTCTGATACATGTAAAGTTAGAAGACAGTCTGCTGGAAAATCTCCTCTTGTTCCAGGAGGCCAGTCTTGTTCTATTCAGGCCTTCCTCTGATTGGGTGAAGCCCACTCACACTATGGAGAACCATCTGCTTTATCCAAAGATCAGGGATTTAAATGTTAATGCCATCCAAAACACTATCCAAGTTGAAACATGAAATTAACCATCACCCTCTTCTATGATCACTTTAAAGAAGTAAGCTGCTATGAGTCCTACAGCGACAAGAAAATTAGTTCTGCCCACAACCTCAGGAACTTTCAAGGGGATCCTTTCCTACTTGAGCCTCCAGATAAGAACCCAAACCTGACCAACACCTTGACTGCACCTTGCAAGAGATATGGTTAAGCCATCCCTGCACTCCTGGCCCACAGAAAAAGATAATAGCTGTGTGTGTGTGTGTGTGTATGTGTGTGTGTGTGTGTATTTAAAGCAAATAAATCTGTGGTAAATTGCTACACAGCACAGAAAATACACAGAATACAATTTAGTAGTCAAAGAATCCACCATCTCTAACAGAAATGATCTTAATATTCTTGCTTATCAAAATCATATATCCATTGGTCTCAAATGACCTGTGGCACATTACTATTAGTACAGTCAGTGTATTTCTTTTGTCAGTTTTGCTGATCTGAAAATATAACCATAATGTTCTGATTTTCAAGGTAACATTAATAGAACCCATACAACAGTGTTTGATTGTGTATTTTCTACTTTTCCCAGCCATGATATAGAGCAAAAGATGAGGAAAATTCACATACAATAGTAGAACTCAATCCGATGATTGGGAAATCTTTCTCATCTCTGTGCTGGTAACCAGAGGGCTGAACCAGATAAGCCCTGCATATCTATTCTCTAGAATTTTATGACTCTTTGAACAAACATTTATTTATATTATCATTCTGTACCACAGAAAATCAACTCATTCTGAATGTCAATACCAAGCAAGTACAATATATAATATTGTATATCCCCTCTGTGTTAAAAGGGTGGGGTAAGACCAAGTGCTGTAGAAACTTGTAACACTTCTGTGGAGAAGAACACCACCACCCATGGGAAATACTATTCTCTGATCCTTGGCTCAACAGAGTTACTTGAGGTATTTTGAAACCTTATGTCATTGAGCTCTATGCCAAACTTACTAACTAAGAACATCAGATTATCCTGCTGATAAGACATGTAGATCTTATTGGGTTGCTATGATTCTAAAACTCTGGGCCCATATCTTCACAGTAACTTGTCGACTTTTGTTATCTTAGATAAGTCCAATCTAGCAGCTTGTTTATGCATTCAACGCATGGACCAGTTCTATTGCTTTTGAAATAGAACTTGTCTGTGAGTCTGTCTTTCTTCCTTAAGTTATGCCAAAATTCAAGTAATAGGAGTGTTCTGATCTCCTCATGTCGTGCCTTTAACTATGAGGACCCAGTCATGCACCATGAAGCAAATAAAAATGGGCTATGGGTACTCCAATACTTTGAAAGTCATCACTGATGGACTGTTCACTTCAACCTAACCTTGTACACTTTTGTCCTTCAAGATCAAAGGTTAGCAAGTATACGGTGGGAGCACTGTAAACATCTACCTCCATGGGGGATGTTGTTATTGAATTGGAGTCGAGGTTCCCAGTGAAAATCGGTCTAGAAGTGAGAGAGGTCATGGACAATATGCAACAATGATAGATAGGGTGGCTTCTGTTAACTGTGGTCGACAGCAAAACCACAGTGATAGCCACAATGCTTTAACCAGAGGGATCTGTGGTGATCGTTATATAATTATACATTCTTAAAACCAAACTGGATTGGAAATATCCTAAGGTCCCACTTTATCTAAGTAACTGAAAATATAAAAACTCTTGATCTACTGAGTGATGATAAGATTTGAATTGTAATGACAGAGAGGCTCAACCCATTACCCCATTTCCAAACAAAGAAACAAACCTAGAAGTTCTTGAATGGAAAGGAGTCTGGCTACCCTCAGAGATCCTATGACACTGCCATATGTGCATACTATTGATCTTCCTCTTGGCCTCTCCCAAGAGCCCAGCAATTATGTATCAAGGTGAACATACAACAGTGAAGGGAAATAGCCTTCACTGTAGTGATTGCTAGACCTGAGTTAATGCTAACCTGTATAGTCCAGCCACCATCATAAGTCCACCAGATAGAGTTGGAGTTTATAGGTATACCCAAGTCTATGTTATAGTTTATAACTATAGCTTATTACACACACACACACACACACACACGTGTGCATATATATATACACACACACTATATATACTCAGAGTTTGTAGGTATACTATATATACTACATATAGTATTTAATTTGTTCAAAGCATCCCACAGGATGAGGAACCCAGATTCTAAATGCATAGCTGAAAATAAAATCCCTAGACCCCGTTGTCTCTGAGAAACATGGATCAAGAGTCATTACAGTGGGAGAGCTCACAGAACTCTGTTCCCCTCCATAAGATGAATAGGGCATAACAATACTCCATTCTTTATAAACTTGAGAGATGAAGTTGTGGTAATTCCAATACATCCTCATTTAATTTGCCTGGATAGCATGCACAGTTTGGAGTTGGACTTGCGGAATGAAAGTAGATTTACCTGGGATGAAATTAGATAGTGACTTCAATGGCAATAGAAGCCCAGATTTGGTCCTTCTACTGCAGTAAGTCAACAAAGCTGTAAATCGCTGTCATGTAATCATTGTTTCTTGTATTATCAGTAAAGACCACCAGAGCAATTTATTTTTTTTTTTCATTTGTCGGTGGCAGCGATGCATTTGCACTATTCTGGTTAGAACTACATCCATTTTCTGACTCTCTGTTACTGTTTACTTTTCAAGGACCCATTGTTTCAGCATCCCACAGGATACAGGCTGGTTCATACTACTGACAAAAGAGAGCTATAATACCTGGTGAGCAAGAAATAGTGGGCACTGTTGGTTCCTCGGTAAGACAAATGTGAGTCAGCATAGAATTTCACAAAATAAAATAAAATAAAGATGTCTGTCACTTTGGGGAAGTTTTAGAAGTCCAAGGGATTTTGGATGATAAAGGTATTTCAACATAATGTGAAATAGAATTTATTCTCTAAGAAAGAGACATAAAACTTTTTATGCTTCTTTAGATTTTCTAGGCAAATATTTTTGTGTGATCTGTTTTTACCCATTTACCAAACATCCTATGAGAACAGCAGCTTTGAATGGGGGTTCAAAGAAAAAACTTTCCAGCTGGTCCAAGCTAGAGTGCAAGGTGTTCTTCTATTTGGGCTTCATAACCAAGCAAATAAATTGTATTCAAAGTATCCATGGGAGCTAAGAAGTCTTTATAGAGCATGTGACAAATCTGGAAAGGAGACGAACTGTGTGGAACCCTGGGGATTTACAGGAATTGATGATTTTTAGAAAAGATTTTATTTACTTATTAGAGAGAGAGAGAAAGCACAAACAGAGGGAGAGTCAGTGGGAGAGGGAGAAGCAGACTTTCTAATGAGCTTCAATGTGGGACTCAATCCCAGGACCCAAGGATCATGACCTGAGCCAAAGGCAGATGTTTAACCAACTGAGCCACCCAGACACCCCGATGCTCTTCTCAGCAAACAAATTCTCTCTCTCTCTCTCTCTCTATATATATATATATAGAGAGAGAGATACAGATATAGATATTTCTCTCATACACACACACACACACACACACACACACACAGAGAGAGAGAGAGAGAGAGAGAGAGAAAGAGAGAGAGAGAGAGAGAGAGAGAGAGAGAGACCTGAAACAGTTCTTGGCTCACTACTAAATCCTGGAGCAGTCTGAATTCCTGATCATGCGATAGCACATGATCATGTGACCTGTGATGCCTGTCATGAATTAGCTTTTCTCTGATCCTCTGAGTCATAAATTTGACGTGAATATAGTAGTACTACATCATCAAGGAGAAAAGTTATAAGCAAGATCAGGATAAATCCAGTTCTAAAGGCACAAGTAATGTGTGTGTGTGTGTGTGTGTGTGTGTGTGTGTGTATTTAATTTTAGAGAGAGAGAACATGCATGTGTGAGATCAGGGGGTGGAGGGGTCTGTCAGAGGGAGAGGGAGAGAGAGAATCTTAAGCAGGCTCTATTCCCAGCCTGACTTGGACTTCAATATCAGGACCCTGAGATCATGACCTGAGCCTGAGCAGAAATCAAGGGTCCAACGCTTAAGCACAAGTAATTTTTATGAGCATCTGACTCATACTTCCAGAGCTCCTACGTCTACTGTTATCCCATGTCTCCATTATTTCATATATGGCTTAATGATGAGTTCTCCATGACCAATTGATAGAGGAAGAAAAAAACTGAATCTGATTTATAAAGAGTTCAAAACCGAGGAAGTCAAGGAGTCCCATAGGGTCACAGATATTCTTGAAGAGGGAAGGTGAATGGAACAAAACTTTTATCTGTCTGAATACTTTAAATGAAGGGAAAGATGATCAGAATTATGTATCTATACTGATTCATGGGCGGTGACTAACATTTTGACTGGATTGCTGGGGATATGGGAAGAAAGAATAACTGTATTGGTTACGAAGACACTGACACATAGGTAGATGTAGACTTTTAAGAATATTCCTGAGGAAGAATATCGTGTCTCATGTAAACACTCCCCACAGGGATGACTGCATAAGATCTTCTCAGTGAAGTGTTGTATAAGATGATCTGTTCTTTAGTCCCTTTCCAAGTCAGCCAGTACCAGCTCAGTGGGCTTATGAACAAAATGGCGATGATGCCAGAGCCAGAGGTTATGGGGACAACATGACTTTTTTCTTCACAAGTTTTATCTAACTATCACAAAGTTCATCTAACTCTCACCAATTCTGACTGCCCAAATGGCTAATAGCAAAGGCCAGTGGTGATTTTTAAAACTGGCACCAACAAATAACAAATTGGGGGCAGCCACCCAACCAGTGGAAGTTTGATTATATTGGATCTTTTCCATTATGGAAAGAGCTTCAGTTTGCTTTCACATAAACAGAGACTCACTCCAGATGTGGATTTACTTCCCCCACTCACTATACTTCTTTCATTGTCACCATCTGTGGTTTAGTCAATACCTCATTTATCAACATATTGGCTCAGCTCACCTAACTATGATCCTGGTCGACGTTCTTTTTATAGCAAAGGACCAAGTCAATGGACTTATACCTGTGGGATTTATGTACCTCTAACCCAGAAGCAACTGACTGAAGTGAATGACATTTCAAAATTCAATATAAGACACACAAAAATCACCTAATAATAAAAATTTCTAACTTTATACAGATGCCAAGAGAATCTACCCCCACTATCAAACTCTGAAAAAGACATTTAAAAGTTTAAATCTTACTCTTCCCAGTTAAAACACAAGAATGGTAAAATCCAAAGTCAAACATTTTTAGTTTCGCAAGTGAGGTTTCAGAGTTCAAAATTTTCAATTTAAAGTCTAATAATTATCCTTCAATTTTCTTATTTTCTTCAGTGTCAGGAAGGACAGTTCTTTTAACCTGAGTGGTGGTGAACTACTCCCAGCACCCTGAGCTCTTTCTCAGTGGAATATGTTTAATTATTTCCAGAGCCTCACAGTTTAGATTAATTTCATGCCATATACCCCATGGGTCTTGTTTATAAAGCATTTAATGATCAAATAAGAAATGCACTATTGTCTATCTCAACACTAACCCCACACCAACAATGTTTAGAGAACAAGTCATCCCTAGCTTCTAAGTTATCACCCTAGCCAAATTATCTTCATGGGATTCAATGCTTAATGTTGTCAAAAACCATAGCAGGCACACAAATGTCAAAGGGAAGAAGAAAACCATATTGACTTCTGCCACAATGGAATGCTATTTGATCAAGAAGACAAAACCTGAGAACTTACATTCAAGAGGGAAAACATTCTCCTACCTTGAAATTAATTCATGGGACCTTTGCCAGTTTTTTGTAATTTTGTACATATTTGCCAGACGTTGGGGGTGGGGGGGCTCTTGGTGCATCTTATACCTCTTTTAGAGCCACGTTTGATCCATTGCACTCTTTTGGCCAAGAATAGAAATATGCCATGGCGACCACCTTTGTCACCAGTTCCACCTTTTCTCTCCAGCATACATTTTCAGTCCTGAAACCTTTGTCTGATTCCACTGGGTCTTTACAAGAAATTTAGGCCTGAGAAACCTGACTCCTAAGGACGTCTTCTTCTGCAGGTGAATTGGTCATTCCCAAGTCCATCCTGGACCATGTAACTAGAGTTGTGGACAAACCACATGAATCCCAGGAGAGTCTCCTCAGTCATTGACACAAATCCAGGATTTGAGACAACAAATGCCTACCCAGGCCTGGCCTAACAATTTAAAACTAGCACATTGCCTGAGCATTCTAACATATTGAAATCATAAGCCTTGCACTTTTAAAGATTCAAATATTATTCCACTCAATAACATCTAAAAAGCTTATAGAGTCTTTTCTACCTACAATTGCATTCATGCTGAAGCTCTCCTGTGAACTGAATCAAGCAACCAGCAGCTGTACTTTGAAGCAAATCCTACCTGCTAAAGGCTCCCCTTACTTCTTCTAGACCCTGAGTGAGGGAGTGCACTGAAGCCTCTCTCGGTCCTCCATTTGCTCATCAGACCATGTGTTTCCTTGCTGAGACCTGATCTTTGTAGAAATTTTAACCTTTACAGAAACAGTCACTTCAATTTTTTCTTTATGTGCATGCATACATATACATACCACATCACCAGCACCACTGTCACCACCTCCATCACCACCTCCACCATCTCCACCACCACCCCCACTTCCACCACTTCCACCTCCACCACCTCCACCCACTTTCACTACCTCCTTCCTCTGCCACTTCCTGTTACCTATCTCCACCCCCTCCAACACCACCTCCAGTACCTACTTCTACCTCCATCTCTATCACCACCACCAAAAACAGCTTTGAAAAACTATAATGAACAGCCCATAGAATTCAAGGCAGGATCTCTAGCTTCTAAATTGCTCAACAAAATAACAATAAAAAAGAGAGTTTACATAATAAAAGCAAATGGGCCAAGACAACAAGAACAAATAAAACAAAATAAAGTATAAAACAAAGTAAATAAAACAAGAAGTATAAGACAAAATGGCAGAAGTAAAGTCAATCGTACTACTTTGATAGTAAATTTTGACTATGAAATATATTGCCCATTAAAAAAAGTAAAATTTGATAATTAAATTAAATGCTTTTAAAAGTAATTTTGACTATGAAATATATTGCCCATTAAAAAAAGTAAAATTTGATAATTAAATTAAATGCTTTTAAAAGTAGTGCTTATTATAAATTACACATGTAATTTGGAAATAAAATAAAAAGCAAAATCTTTATCAGGAAAACACTAACAAAGGAAAACAAGTGGAAATTATAATATCATATAAAATATTTTAAGCTAAAAATCATTAAAGGAATAAAGTAAATAATTTCATGTTGTCAAAAATGTTAACTCTATAATGAAAACATTGTAGAAAAGAAATCTTTTGTGTACCAACTAATGAAACATAATATGATATGAAAACAACACTAAGTGATAATAGTTTCTTTGCCTGGACCATTTGTGAGAAATTATCCATCACCCATTCTAATGTGTATAATTCACAAAGAATTGTGAAAAAACAACAAAGATATAAGAAAGCAATGATGGTTCATTTTATATGTCAATTTAACTGGGCCATGGGATGCCAAGTATTTGGGTAAACGTTTTTCTGAGTGTTTCTGTGAGATTGTTTCTTGATGATATTGACATTTGAATTATTAGACTAAGTAAAACTTAGATGGCACACCCAACTGGAAGCATGTATTCAATATGGAATATGAAAGATTGCACACCCCAATATGGAAGCATATATTCAATCCTCTGAAGGACTGAATAGGAAGAAAAAAAAAGGGGGGAAACTGAGTAAGGAAGAATTCAACTCTCTGTTTGATTTTCTTCAAACTGGGAAATTAGTCTTCTACCCTTGGATTCAAATTCCATCTGGAATATGCACCATTGGCTCTCTTGATTCTCATGACTTTGGACTCAGACTGGAACTACACCACCACTGGCTTTCCTGGATTTCCAGCTTGCCAACTTTAGATCTTGAGACTTTTCAGTCTTCACAATTGTGTGAGCCAATTTCTTATAATAAATATCTTTGTTTAGGGAGAGCTAGAGATAGAGGCATGTATCTACATAGATATCTGCTACTGATTCTGTTTCTCTGGAGAACTCTGACTAATACAGATATAGTACTGAGAGTTGTTCTAGAGGAACAGAATATTAAAGATGAGTTTTCTGAATTCATTTGGGGGTTACTGGAATGGGTCGCTAATCTAATTAAATCCAAAGATTAGAATGACCTTATTTCCAGTAGTAAAGAGTGTGGGCACGTGGACATATCCCTTCTGATCCCTCCTACAACCAAAAAGATACCTGTTCTCCCATAGCCAGGATTCATAGGTCCAGGAATCTAGGGGTAGAAATGAGAGTGGCACTACTCAGTTTCACCCCTAGTGACCCAACAGCAAAACTTCTGCTTCTTGTTCTCTTGACTCTGACCTAGTCGTTAGGCCTAGTGTTTAGCTCCAGAGTCAGGAATGCTTCTACCAGGAGACCCAGCAATGATTCCACTGAACTGAAGTTAGGGCTGGCATCTGGTAATTTTTGGCTCCTCATGCCTCTGAATTAACAGGCAGAGAAGAGAGTTACAGTGTTGTCTGGGGTGATTGATCCTGACTACCTGGGGAAAACTGAACTGTTACTTCAAAATGGAAGCAAGGTCAGGAATACAGGAGATCCTTTAGGGTTTCATTTAGCATTACCATGACTTGTGACTAAAGTCAATGGAAAACTACAACAACCAATACAGGCAGAACCACTAATGATCAAGACCCTTCAGGAATGAAGGTTTAAAATCACCCCACCATGTAAAAACCCCATGACCAGCTGAGTTGTTTGCTGAAGGCAAAGGGAATACAGAATGGGCAGTGGAAGAAGATGGTTATAAATACCAGCTACCATCATGTAGAAATGAATACCACGATTGTCATGAGTTTTTCCTTCTTATTTTGTTATGTTTGTGTGTATGTGCCTCTGTGTGTGTGTGTGTGTGTGTGTGTGTGTGTAGCACAATGGACTGAATGCTTGTCTCCCCCACCAAGAAAAAAATTCATATTTTGAAACTTGAATTCCCAGTGTAGGGATGCCTGGGTGGCTCAGTCAGTTAAGCATCTGCCTTCAGCTTAGGTCATGATCTCAGAGTCCTGGGATCAAGACAGATGTTGGGCTCCTGCCCCTCCCCCACACTCATGCTCACTCTCTCTCTCTCCTTCCTTCTCTCTAACAAATAAATAAAAATTAAAAAAAAAAAAAGATTTCCTTGTATATTTGGAGATGTGTCCTATGGGAGGTTATTAGGTCATGAGGGCAGAGCCCTCATGAATGTGATTTGTCTCTTTAGAAGAAGCCAGAGATCCAGCTACTTCTACTTCTATCACTTGAAAAATACAGGAAATCAGCAATCTGCATGCAACCCGGAAGAGAGCTCTCACAAAACATGATGACGCAGGCTCCCTGATCTCAGACTTCTAGAACTATGGGTAATAAATATCTATTGTTTCTAAGTCATTAGGCTTGTGGTGCTTTGTTATAGTAGCCTGAGCTAACACATATACTAACCAATATTTTTACTTTCTTCCCTCTTTTATTCCCTTATAACATAATATAAAATGTGTGGACTTTCATCATGGTATTTATGTATTGTTGAATTTACATCACAGCATTTAAGTTGAAGCATATCAAGATGCAGGGTAGCATTACTCAAGAATATTACCTTCTCTTCTGGGAAAGACCCTGTGTTGTTGATTGTACAGAAGAGTTTTGTATCATTTTAGGCAGAGGTATGACTTTGTTATTACCTTCATTTAGAGACCAAGTATTGGTTAAGGAGACGTTTATAAGTTCCCATTGACAAAGGTGTATTTGTGGTAGTGAATTTTAGGTGTCAACTTTTTCAGGCCACAGGGTGTCCAGATATTTGATCAAACACCATTCTGGGTGTCAGTGATGGCCTTTCTAGATGAGATTAACATTTGAATAAGTAGATTGAGTAAAGCAAATTGCCAAATCCAATGGGGATTGTGAATGGGTCTCATCCAATCTTTGAAGTCCTGAATAGAACCAAACAGACTGAGTAAGGAAGAATTTTTTGTCTCTGCCTGATGGTCTTCAAGCAGGAACATTGGTCTTGCTCTGCTTTCTGACCCAGACACGGACTGGAACTTACACCATCAACCCTCCTGGGTCCCCGGCTTGCTGACTGCCAATCTTGGACTGCTCAGACCCCATGATCTTGTAAGCCATTCCTTATAAGAAATATGTATCATGAAGACATACACATATGTCTCCCATTGGTCTATTTCGAGAACTCTAATACGAAAGCATATACAAAACAGTATATGTATATATATTTTTTAAGATTTTATTTATTTATTCGACAGAGAGAGATCACAAGTAGGTAGAAAGGCAGGTAGAGAGAGAGGAAGGGAAGCAGGCTCTCTGAGAGCCCAACGTGGGGCTCGATCCCAAGACCCTGGGATCATGACCTGAGCCGAAGGCAGAGGCTCTAACCTACTGAGCCACCCAGGCGCCCCAACAGTATATGTATATTTTAAGGAAAAATAATACCATGAAATCTTTATACCATCTACCCAGAACAAGACACTGAATGTTACCATACCTTAGTGGCCTCTCATTTGTCTCTCTATATAACTGCCTGGGCCTACAAGTGACACATATCACTTTTACTTATGGCTTATTTTTCAGAACTAGTCATATAGCTTCAGTCTAAGTGACAGAGAGAGAGAAATGTGGGGAAGCACGTAGAAACATGGTGAATCTGAACATTTCCTACATACCACCACCATCAAATATCTATCTGTACACAACTGTGCTTCTGAATTCCTTATTTGTTCTATTGGTCTATGTGTCTATCTCTGTGCTATGATTATACTGCATTTATTACTATAGCTTTAAAATAATTCTTCATGTTTGACAAAATATTTCTTTCCAATTTGTTAATTGTTCAAATTAAAGAAGTATTTCACCCATCTTGTTCACTTCCACCTTCTATAGGTAACTACTTTCATTATTTTCTTGGGTGTTCTTTCAATGTTTCTTTATGCAATTATAAAGATGCATAGCATACATGTTATTAATTTGTCCTTTTCTTGCACAAAATTGGCTTGTTATGTATATACACACACACACACACACACACACACACACACACACACACACACACATATACACTGTTCTGCGTCTTGGTTTATTAACTTACCAGTATACCCTGAATATAATGTTATCAGAGAATAACATTTTTTTCAATAATAATAATAATTCCATTTTGATACACACTTTCAAGATGTTATTATTACAGATAATCTCATAATGTCATTTGGAGAGTATACATATATCCACAGCATTGACTTCCAGAGGCAAAAGCTGGGTCAATTTTAATTAAATTGTCTGTGTGTATGTGTGTGTGTGCACGTGCCATCCAGAAGATTATCATTTTAATGTGGTTGAAGTTATTATTTGTTGCCACTGACTTAGTTTTAAGAAAACTTCTTCACTCTAGGCTCATAAAGAAGGGTTGCCAGGGTGGCTCAGTCCTTAAGCATCTAACTTCAGCTCAGGTCATGATCTCAGGGTCCTAGGATCAAGCCCCATATCTGGCTCCCTGCTCCCCCTCTCCCACTTCCCCTACTTATGTTACCTCTCTTGCTGTATCTCTTTCTGTCAAATAAATAAAGTCTTTTTTTAAAAAGAGATCTCATGATTTTTCAGACATTTGTATTTTTTTTAAGATTTATTCATTTGTATTTTTTTAAAGATTTATTTATTTATTAGACAGACATAAATCACAAGGAGGTAGAGAGGCAGGCAGAGAGAGAGGAGGAAGCAGGCTCCCTGCTGAGCAGAGAGCCGGATGTGGGGCTCGATCCCATGACCTGAGCCAAAGGCAGAAGCTTTAACCTACTGAGCCACCCACGCGCCCCCAGATGTTTGTATTTTTTAAGTATTTGATTCATTTGCAGTTTATTTAGATATAAGGAATAAACTGAATGACTTCATTTTTTTTTTTTAAATCTTATTATCATTGGCATTTGTTGTTGTACTGGCTTGTCTAGAATAATGTTGAATAAAAATACTATCACTCTTGTTTTCTTGTTGATCTGAAAAGAATAATGTTTTTTAAAGATTTTATTTATTTATTTGAGAGAGAGAAAGAGAGAGAGGACACAGCAGGGGGAGGAGAAGAGAGAGAGAGAGATCCTCAAGCAGACTCCACACTGAACACGGAGCCCAACAAAGGGCTTGATCCCATAATCCTGAGATCATGACCTGAGCCAATCAAACGTTGGCCTCTTAAATGACTAAGACATCCGGATGCCCTAAAGGAAATACTTTCAACATTTCACCATTAACTATGATGTCTCCAAAACGATACCTCATAGATATCATATTTGAGGTCAAGGATGTTTATAATTACATTTTGTTTTGTTTTATTTTAGATCCATGAATCAATACTGAATTCATCAAACACTTCCTCCAATTTCTTTATTAAAATTATCATATATATTTGAAGTCAATTTGAGGTTTCTTTACTATTTGCATTCCACCAGGTGTTTCGGGTGTTGTTCTTTTCTATTATCCCATATATACTAAAACTTTGCACAGAATGCATCTGTAAAAGACAAATGAAAATAGGAAAGACATTTAGAGATAGAAGAATAGAAGTACTTTAATACTGAGTATATGGAACATTATAAAAGCACAATCTAAAGAAAGAAAGGGGTCCTGAAATTCAAAGAATGTGATAGCAAAAATAAAAATAATAAGAACTGAATAATAATATTGAGGAAATTTCTCATGAGATTAAACATAAGTAGAAAGAGATGCAAACTTGTAAGGAAAAATTAAGAAAATTAGATGATCAGTCCAGGAAGTCAAATGCCCCATTCAAGACAAGGAGAGAGGTGGGGGAGGGGAGATATTAGAAAAAAATACGACAAAACTCTTCAGAACTGAGAGACTTGGAACTCTAGATTTTTAAAGGGGTCCTCTAAAAACCAAGTGTAATAAAATTAAGGAGTAATCCCATGAAGGCATATGACTGAAATTTCAAAACACTAACATAAGATATGCAAAGGATGAGAAATGATAATGGCATAGGACTTTTCAAGGCAACATTAGGACATGCTGAATGAAGAACAAAGTGGTACCTACTCTAACAGAAAATGTCTTTCAAACTGAATTCAATATCCAATCAAAATACTAAGTGAATGTATAGATTAAAGCCATTTTCAGAAGCACAAAATATTTTTTTGAAGTAACTTTCTTTGCGTCCTTTCTCTGCATCTTTTCTCAAGAAGCTATTGGAAGGGTGCTGTTTGGGTGGCTCAGTGGGTTAAAGCCTCTGCCTTCGGCTCAGGTCATGATCCCGGAGTCCTGGGATCAAGCCCCGCATTGGGCTCTCTGCTCTGCAAGGAGCCGGCCTCCCCCTCTCTCTGTGTCTGCCTCTCTGCCTACCTGTGATTTCTGACTGTGAAATAAATAAATAAATAAAATCTTTAAAAAAAAAGAAAAGAAAAGAAAAGAAAAGAAAGAAGCTATTGGAAGATCTGAATCAGAAAAGAGAGAATAAAACCAATACAAAGAGAACATGAAATTCAGGATATAGGTAATTTTACTAGGAAAGTGGGGAAGGTAATCTTATTAGAAAAGTGGGGAAGAACTTATTAGAAAAGTACCCCATCTGATGCATGTACTTATTTTCTATTGTCAAAATTTTGCACATGGACATTGTTTGCAATTTTTGTGAAATATCACGAATTCTACAAGACTGTCTTTTGTGAATAATTTTTATATAAATTTCTAGAAACAATCATTCTGTGTAAAAACTCTCACCATGTGTTGTCTGATTGTTTGATGTCTTCTCATTATGGTTTACAACATCTGAGTGGGAAGGCTAGGAGGTTGTCCACTTTTCCCCTTTTAATATTTTATACACTTCTGAAATTGATGGCTCAGTGGAAGAAGGTAAACTTTCTGGATAAGAGAGAATAGCTACGTCAGGGAGGGCATAAGAAGGCACACTTCTAAGCAAGAACTTTCTAAGCAAGAACTTTCTATAAGCTCTCAGGCTTGTACAAACTCAAGAGGAACGGGAACGCACAGCTCCCACCTTTATTCTGGTCCACTTGCTCTTTTCATGTCTATGGTATTATTATGGAATATGCTCAAGTTGGCACCAAAAAAAAAAAAAAAAAAAAAGTAAAATGAACTAAATTCAAGTGTGGCTCCAAATCAGGTGTGCTGTGTATTTCAATTTAAAACACAACAATTGAGAACTAGAAATGGCACATTAATTTTTCTAACAAAGATTAAATACAGCTTTTATGCCCTACTGACTAGATTTTAAGAGAAATCCAAAGATATAGCATCAAGAAATACAAACACCTGGGACAACTGTAAGAAATTTTATAAGGAAAATCTCTTCCTTTCTATTAAAAAAAAAAAATTCACCACCTGGCAACTAGCTCCTCTTTTGAAAGGGCTCAACATTCATCCATAGGATTCATGGCAGAAAGGAAGCATTCAGAGATAAATAAGAGAAAGGCAGAATAGAGATGTCTAGCCAAGAAAAAGTGCAGAGAGTGGCTCTTGGTTACATGGTCTGTGGTCTTCTGAGCAATCTCCTAACTTTTCCTTTATCTTGAGTGTTCTAAAAATCTCAATCCTAATGAAAATGTCAGTATAGGGGAAGTCCTACCTTGCAATGCCCTGAATTCAAGAAAAGCAACAATTTTGACCTATCACTCAAGTACTTTTTCCTTCAGCATTTTGGACATTTTGGGAAAATGTCAAATGAGTAGAAAAAAATGACAAGTTATAAAAATCTACATTACATATTAGCATAAGCCCAACTCCCTTTTGTCTCATGAAGCTGTTTTCTTTCCTCTTTTATTATAAATTAAATATAATCAACATACTAAAATTCAACAATACTGAAAAGAGTGTGTGAACCTAGCAATTTTTCATCTAACTTTGTATATAAAGCTTAGATGAAATAATAGGCCAGAGTCTTCCATTCCATACTGGTAAGTCCACAGAAATAGTATCAAGGTCTATGATAAAGCTTTGTGCACACTTAAGTACAATGTCCTGAACCTTCATGTTGCTCCTTTTGGAACAGTTATGACTCCCTTTAGATTTCATGATGTGTTACATATTTTTGAGAAGAAAAAGGAGCCATAATCATTTTTTGTCTCTTACCAGCAGGATTCTCAGTGTTTAGTAATGCCTGTTTTACTGTCAGTGTAAGGAAGATTGGGGTAGGACACCTTATATCATTGGCTGAGATGAGTGCTGATTTCTCTCTTTCCTGAGAGGGATCTATGGGATTAAATCTTTAAAATATAATGAATCAATTTAACTTTATATGGTTCTTATTTTCAACATTTTATTTTATTTTATTTTATTTTATTTTATTTTATTTTATTTTATTTTTTCAGTGCTCCAAGATTCATTGTTTATTCACCACACCCAGTACTCCATGCATGGGAGAGCCTAGTGGTGGGTATTAGGGGGGGTACATATTGCATAGAGCACTGGGGGTGGTGCAAAATCAACATTAATTTTAAAAACCAAATTATCATATATTTCTATTTTCCCATTATAAAGGGGAAAAAAAGGATTTGAAGAGAGTTACAGAGGAAGAGGAACACAATAAAAATAACAACACAGAAAGGAACAAAACAGAATTAAAAGGAGAAAAACAAATTATACCACACCTTAGCTCAGTATCAAGACAAGTCCTAACTACATAGTTTAGAATTCAAAGTGAACAGGAAAATGTGACATCTCATAACTCTCTCAGCTCTTAACAGTGAATTCAGTTCCCAGATCTCTATGGCTTTTCTCAGAAGTCCAAAGCTGCCCATTAAAGTATAGTCCGGTGAAGGTAGATCTGTTATACGCTCAGGCACTGTAATGAAATATGCAGCCATAATACGATATTTTGATCCAAAGGATTAACTTAAATTACTTATAAAAGTGGTCATACAGTTTGTCTCCTAAATTGCCTTTGGGAAGTGTCTTTTCTTTCAACCAGGACTTTGATAGACGCTTTATGCCAGACCAAGCAGCAGGATAATTTCATCCAGGATTTGGATAATAGGTAGTCTCTACTGTTAATTAGAGACAGAATTTTATATTTCTTGGGTTTGAAAAACAAGCACTGTGTTAAATGCCAGGACAGGTGTACTGCCAGCATTCTGATGGGTACAGCCAGCTTCTTAGGAAGTAAATTACATCTTCTCCACCAGCTCCTGCATGCATGCTTGGGTAAGGACCTCAAGTTCCTCACCATGGAGCCTGACAAACATGGTTTGACTCTGAAAAGTTTCACAGCATCCATTTCCAGAAACACATCAGTGCAGCTGAAAAACTTCAGTAATACAACAGAACAAGAATCAAGTTTTAAGAACGTGATCTCCCCATGTGCCTGCCAAGCTAATTTACTCAGTTTTATGAAGTTCAGTCATATAAATCATATAGGAAGAGTGATTTATGCTGACTACTTAAATGAGTGCAGGTCAATATGCAAAAAAAAAATGTCTTTCTAAGACAGATTTTCAAAAGTAATGTTAATTAATGTTTTAGAAATGAAAAAATAGCAAGGTCGCTGTTTCTTCAGGTTTTTCTTATTTTATCGTGATGATAACAAGCAGATAGCATACAGGAAAATGCTTTTCCTCATCTCTGTTTTAAGAGAATGAAATATTCAATTAACCTAAAACTGGTTTCAAGCAATCAGGATAGAAAATTTATATAAGATACGTTATCAAGGAGGGACCAGGGCTCACTCTTGCTTTTGGTTGTGGCATTTTACAAAATTGACAGACACACTAATCACACTAGGTACAGACACACTAATTATATTGGTTATTTTATAAAAGTATCACGTTTTACTGTTTCATTTTCTCAATATTTTTCTACCAAAGTTCCAATACTTAAAATGTCCTAAAACAATGGGGAAAGTCAATTTGGGCTGCCCTAGCAAGATACCATAAACTAGGTATCTTAACAGAAATTTACTTCTCACCATTCTGGAAGCAGAAAGTCTGAGGGTACCAGCTGGGTTGGGTTCTGGGGAAGGTTCTCATTCTGCCTTGTAGACTGACACCTTCTGGCTGTGTCCTCACATTGCAGAGAGAAAGAGGGATCAAGCAAGCTCTCTTGTCTCTTCTTATTAGGGCACTAATCCCATCACGAAGCCCCCACCCTCCTGACATACGTATTCTTACCCCAATTACCTCCCTAAAGCCCTGTGTCCAAATGTCATCACACTAGCGGTTGAGGCTTCAACATATGAACTTTAGGGGGCACAAGCATTCAGTCCTTAACATCTACCAAACAGTTTCTAGGCAGAATTAAAATCAGGGTGGAAACCAAGTTATGGGAAGCAGGGAACCAGAAGCAGAGGTGACTAGGCAGGAAGAAGTCCTTACGAACACTTCTGAAAAGAGAACTGTTGAATTAAGGCAGCTAGGTCAGTTAAGATTATTCGAGAATATCCAAAGAGAATAAAATCTATTTCTGGGTTCCAAGGGGACTTAATGTCCTTTAGGAGCTGAATGGCTGGGCTACTTCCCACTCTTTTTCTCTGTATTCTTAGTGTCTATTCTTAATCATTGTGTAAATTCGCTATTGACACATCCTATGTATTTTTGAATCTGTCTTTGTTTAGTGTCCCCAACAAGTATGAAGTTTCTTGAGGGTAGATCGTGCTGCTCACCTTCTCTATACACTTCTGAATGACTACGTTAGTAGCCAATTGCATCCTGTAACATAATGTTACTTTTTAAATTATTTACCAAAACTCTTGCTCCTCTCCTATTCCTTCTTACCCTAGACCTCACATTTTCTCCAGCTTCACTTTCGTTAATAATTTCAACTTCCCTTTCTTCAACACATGTCATTGTATCTTTCAAAATTTTCTCTACAAAAGTCATATGTAGTTTACATTTGACATTTTTATATACCACTTGAGATTTTCTTAAACTATGTTTTAAAGAAGAGTTTGCATTTTTGTAAAAGCAGGGGTTTTTTTTTGTTTGTTTTGTTTTGTTTTGTTTTTTTTGCTTCTGGGAATTTGTAAGTGGAATGACAAACATTTGAATCCTGCCTTCTTTAGGACATATTATTCTTAGGATGAGTTATGAAAAATTAGAATTTTTTCTTTGACTCTGTGAGTAAATTTGACCCAATTGCCATCAATAAATGCCATCTGAAAGTGTTAATTCCTGGCAAGCCATCTCTTGAGGAAGTGATCATTATGTGTTTAAAAAAAAAAAAAGACATTTTCATGTATATATATTTCCTGTGTCCTCTGTGAGGCATGGTTACCTTGAAAGAAGCCAAAGCTTTTTTTTTTTCCTATTTTACAGTAAAGCTGTGTCAAGACAAAAATCATAGTATTTTAGCCAAATATTTCTGTAATATTGTTCTGATTATAAGTAATATCGTCTCATTATGGAATATTTGGAAAATATGAAAACTATGCTATGAAAAATAAAAACTACTTGAAGCACAGATATAAATAGCATTAACCTTAAGGGTACTTCCTTTTATTCTCTGTGTGTATAAATATATTTTACAAAACAAAGTGTATTTATTTCCATGCCTTGCCATTTTGCATAGCATTATATTAATAGTGTTTCCACATCATTAAAAACCTCAATAGGTGGAAAATGCTCTATTAGTAGTCATTTTGATTTTTTTTGATAATAGCCTTCTTGAGATATAATTTGCATACTTTATATACTAATATCTATATCTATATATATACTTATATATGTTATATATACTTACATACTTAGATCCAAATAATTCACCCATTTAAACAGTTGAGTGAATTATATGAATATAAGTAGGTATATAAATTATATCTTTAGCTTCATTCATGCTGTAGTGTATATCAGTACTTCTTCCGTTTGTGGGCAAATAATATTCCATTGTAAAGGCTATGTTTTTAAGGTAAGTATAAGATAAGCATATTGATTCTAGGCTTGTCATATTTAGTGAAATTTGCTTATGGAGTTTTATAAAGTAAAAAGGATCATTTTTTCACCATTTTCAAGTTAAATATATTGTTTTTTTCTATTCTCAGATTTCCTTTCTTCTCCATTCATTCTACAAGTATTTATTAATAGATTACAAAATACCAGGCTTTGTACGGGCCTTGTGAATACAACGTATACAAAATCGACACAATCCCTGCCTTTACATATCTATCTTTATCATACAAATAAAGATTTAGTCAAAATTTAAAAGCTGATCAGAACTATCAGTCCCCTCTAGCTGTAGCCCACCAGAAACATACCTGTAGTCAGACTAAGTTGAGTTTACTGACACATTGCTATAAGAGAGAATATAGACCATGGTGAGGAGCATTGTAGAGTTGGGGGCTTATGTTTCATGATTTTGGAGAAAGTTCAAGAACCATATTTTTTCTCTGAATTAAGTGCTGTCAGGAAATAAGGACAATTCTATGGTATCTCAGTAATTTTTTATCTCAAGTCAGGAGAATGAAGATAAAGTTACAATTGGTCAAGAAACACCCATCATTCATGTTGCTAAAGGATGGGAATGTCTGGTCATTTTGTGACTTGGACAGTTGGTTCTTCAATTTGGCTGTGCTCAGTCAGACCTGACTCCATAAAATTCCATAAAAACAAGTGGATTTGTTTTTGTTTTGCCCCATCACTGTCACAGAGTGGCCTTGTCTGCTATGCTCTGTGACACTCATTATGTCCAGCAGAACACCATGGCCCAGCTGTTAGAGTTAAGCCAGCTTAACTGATGGTCATGAGGGTTACTTTTTGTCTTCTAAGTACCCTCTTTTGGCCAAAGGCAGACAAAGTTAGCTTCAGGACATGAGTGTACAATATTATTGTTATGATTATCATGAATTTTCCTATTAAGAGATTTTCTGAAGAATACTGTCTATAGTTAGACTTGGGTTAGTACTTCCTGCTCCTTTTGCTAGAGGAGCTGGAGGTGAACTGTCTGATGTGACAATGACTGTCCAATAACTTTTAAGATTCTGGAAAGGATCCACTGGCCAACTGTAACTCACTTACTCACCAGTGGGAAAAGTGCTGATTAGGCCTTGTAAGAAAATCTGAAACAAGAGTCTAAATTATCAAACCCAGGCAATGAAAACATTCCCCCATATTCATCTAAGTCTTTTCTACAGATATGGTTAGCTTTCCCTCCCCCCATCATGGATTTTTTTATTTGACCTATAATATTTATGTAAGTGTAGACAGATGTATTTATTCTAACCGTAAACTGCCCTTTGGCTTACTAAAAGGAATTCGAATGCTATGTAATTGAGTGTGATAATGCTGGCTACTGCATTCAAGCTGTTTTGTTGGATCTACAGAACAGAAGTTGTGTTCTCATAAATAGTAGTGATTTAAAGGGGTATAGAACCCAATGGAAATATAAGTATCAAATATCTCAACAGAAATGAGCTGATGATTGGTCTCTGAAAATGGGAAACTTTTTCAGAGTGGAGTTAAACAGCTGCAAAAAAGCTTTCTGGAATATCTCTGAAGAGAACAAACAATATTTTAGCCAAAAGGTCCCATTATTTTTCACTCCTGATGGACTACATTTCTCTGGTAGGGCTGACAGTTCTGGCTATATAATTTGCAGGATCTAATGAAAAATGAAATAGCAACCCATTTGTTGAAATATTATTAAGAATTCCAAGATGGCAACAGCAAAACATTAAACCATCCTGAAATTCTTAGGGCAGGGCTATGTGAGACTGCAAAAGTCACATGCTCATGAATATTTATAATAACTTCATAGAAATGCTTTATTGATATTGGGTCAAGGTTCAGTTTTCACAAGACTGAAATCTAGGTTAATTTCATAGCATAGTCACAGGAGGAACCTATATAAGTGTATTTTGGGGGGTGCCTGGGTGGCTCAGTTGGTCAAGGGTCCAACTCTTGATCTCATGTCTTGATCTCGGGGTCATGAATTCAAGACCCATGATAGGCTCCATGTTGGGTATGGACCCTGATTTAAAAAAAAAAAAAAAAAAGGTATTTTGATGGCCATGAGTGCACATGTTGCAGAACTCCAACTAGAAGGAGTGTAACTGACCAAGGTCCCAGCTGTGGCTCTCCAAAATCCATCACCATGTTTGAATGGACACCGTACTTCCCATGGATTGTTGCCAGCAAGTGAGTAAGCACCTCAGTGATACAAAGACAGTGCCAACCCTGGGATGCAAAAAACTTCTCTAATGAGCATTGTGGACTCCTCAGTGGCTTTGCTGAGTTCATCAGATTGCACAGTGGTCCAAGATGATTTCACCCAATACTCTTTTCTTCTCCTTCACTTAGGTTTAGAATTACCTGAGCTCTCATGGCTCTTCTAACTCCCAGCTTCCTCCCTATTTTATCTCACAGGCATTTTTTCCAAAAAGTTATTTGAATCTGCTGCTGCTGAACACAAATGATAACAGTTATAATCTGAGAAAATAGGTGGTAAGAACAAGACTTGAGAATGACTCACTCATTGCTCAGCTGATGAGAGGATGTCTCCTGCTTGGTAGATAGGGCATGAATAGTCCCTGACATGTGGTGTCATGTGGGGTCTCGATTGCTAAAGATTGCACTGACAGTGACCTGAATCAATGTCATGAAATGGGATAATAATGTGTCAGGTGTGATGCTGCAGACATTTGAAAAACATGGAAGAAACAATGTCTTACGAAAGACAGCAAGACAGCAAATTTGGGGTTAGCTGATTATTATAAAAGTACATTGATATCCTACAGAAAGATAATGAGTAGTTGAGGGTAGCTAACAGACAGTTAATGGTGGTAGGAGAGACAGAATCTAGGGGGATGCTCACAAAAAGGCCCTTGTCCTTCAGTGGAAGGACAAATACAATATAGCTCCCAGCAGAAGACCAAACGATCAAAGTTTCTAACTGCTCTAGAGATGTCAGAACCCTCAGCCAAGGCAGGTTATTACATGAAAGTCAAGGCTCTGGTGGAAAAGTTCTGGGATCCTGAAAGAGGAGGTAGGAACAACTGGATTGATGCCTTTGTCAATGTTTATGGTATGTCTACCCTTATACCCTCTTTGCAGAGTTGGCCCATCCTTCCTTCGTGAGGTCTACCACTCCCACTGTGCTAGAATATGCTGCAGAAGTATCTCCACTACAGCACAACAGATGTCCTGTCAGGAAACGCCTCTACCTCCTCTACTGGCCATTAGGTAAATCACTACTGTCAAATCCCAGTCTGAAAAAGCTGAGGGCATGGTGGTCCTAATAAGAGGGGAAAGAGACCAGAGGATGAAATAGTTTCTAGAATTAGATGACATGTACTGGCCAGAGATTAGGGAGTACCCTGGGATTGGATCTTGAGGTATTTGATCAAGGGAGCCAGGATATAAGACTCAAGAAGAAAGAACTTCTTCACCTGGGGGCCCTTGCTCTTAGGACTCAGGATTTGATATACAACTGACTACCTCTCAGATATAGTGTAAACTTGCTTCTAGGGTTACTGGAATAAAATGTCAGCCAAATCTCAACAAAGTGGAAATCCTAACTTGCCCTGGCAGGTGTTGGAAGAGGGAGTAAAGAAGCTGACAAGAGGGCATGATGGAATGGCTCTCTGACACAATGCCAGAAATTTGCAAGAAGATCTGTTGCAGGAGAGGACCCAGAGGATGCACCATTCCCCAAGACCATCAGGAATGTGCTGGTAAAATGGGCACCAGAATCCCCAAGAATTTAGTTGTGGCCTCCTCTGTCAGCCATAAATGTTGGTGGAGGATACAGTCCCAGAACGAGGAACATTAATAGCCACAGGGATAACAGGGGACTAAAGAAACAAAGACCAGATGACAGCACCTGATGGCCACAAACCAGGAAGCCACAATTAGCAAAATGAGCAGAATGTGGAAGGGAGGGATAAGGGGCCATGATCCACTGAAAGTAGTTGAGCTATTCAACTCAGTGGTGGTCTTAGAGACAAAGTAGACAGGCAGTCAGATATAGAGTTCTTATCATCTATAACCAAAGGAATGGGAACTGAAGCACGGGAGACTAAAACTAGTTTCTCATTGAAAACAAAACAAATGAGCAAAAAAAGACTTCTTCTTAAGTTTCTGTGTCATTAACTGAAGAGGTGATCACAGTTCTAAAAGGAAGAATCTTATAATGTCAAGGCAAATAGGTACTGTATCTATTCCCTTAAGTCTTCGCCTAAAGAAACCTATAGCCATTTACTTGGGTGACAGTATTCTGTGGAAAGGAAAATATCCAGCCATGTAGAGGACTACTGGACACAGGTTCTAAGTTGACATTGATATTTGGGAGACCTAAAGCATCATCACAGTATCACATCATCACATTCCCACTTTGAAGGGGAAGCCTATATGTCCATTTAATATATGGAGTTATACCTTTTAGTGTATTCACTGCATCCAGGAGCCACTAAATAATCATTTCCCCAGTCCCTGAGTGCATCACTGGAATTGCTGTGTGTGTGTGTGTGTGTCTGTGTGTGTGTCTGTGTGTGTATGTGTGTGTGTGTGTGTGTGTGTGTGTATACACACAGCAATTAGAGTAATGCCTGTACCAGATCTGTGAGATCAAAACCACCACGTGGGGAAAGCCAAATATAAATTTGAAACTGCTCTCGCCTGCAACATTGGCCAACATAGTAAACCAAAAACCATATCAAATCCCCAGGGAAATGGTGGAGGGTACTGGTACTAATAAAGACCTAGAGACTGTGGAGTTGGTTGTCCGTATCAGAAATCTATTTAACTCTCCAGACCAGACCCTACAGAAAGTGGATGAATTCTGGAGAATGACTGTAGACTAGTATAGATTTAAATGAGTAGTTGCAATGATCCAGTCGCTCTTCTAGATGTAATTATATTGCTAAAGCATCTTAATAAGGTCTGGGGAACATGGTATGCAGCCATTGACTTGGCAAACACATTGTTTTCTTTTCTGATTTTAAAACATGATCACAAGTATTTGGAGACAGATAGAAAATATTTACTTATAGTCTTTCCATAGGGCTATGTTAACTTTCCTGTTCTATGTCATAATACAGTACAAAGATATCTGGACTGTCCACATCCCTCTGAACACCACACTTATCTGTTATATTGATGGCATCATGTTGACTGGACGGGAAACACAAGAAGTGGCTGGTGTGTTGGAGGTCTTGATCAGAAACACATACCCCAGAGAATAAGAGATAACCTTTGATAAGATTCAGAGATCAGCCACTAAGGAGATCCTTAGTGTCATTGACCTCTTCAGTCAATGACACAGAAATTTAAGAAGAAGTCTTTTTTTGCTCATTTGTTTTGTTTTCAATGAGGGATTTGCAGGACTAAAATTAAAAGACAAATTGCTGTCTCTTACATCCCCTATCAAAAAGAAGGAGGCATAGGGCTGGCAGGCCTCTTTGAGTTCTGTACGTAATGTCCTGCATAACAAAGAAGGCTGCCAGCATTGAATTGGACCCAGACCAGGAAAGGACACTGCAGCAATCCTATGGTGTTGGAGGTATAGATAGTAGGAGAAGACTCAGTATAGAACTCATGACAAGCTCCAGTGGGAGAGTCACAATATAGGTTCCTATGATTCTGAAACAAGGCCATGCCATCCACGCTAGGAATTATAGTGTTTGAGAAACAGCCTTTGACATATTTCTGAGCCCTTGTAGAGATGGAATGCTCAACCATAAGATGCCAAATGACTGTGTATTCAAAAATGCTCATAATGAGCTGGATTCTGTCAGACTCATCACATCATAGATTCGAATGAGCCCAGCAACAATCTGTCATGAGATGAAAATAGTACACCTGGATCAAGTTCAAGCAGGACAGAATAGGCTACAGGTAGCTCAGACCCCCGCATGTCACCCATAGTTGCACTGCTGCCTTTCCCTGACCTGCTCTCATGGCTATATGAAGAGACCCTATAATCAACTGAAAGATCAGGAAAACATCTAAGCTGGTTTATACATGGGTTGTCTCAGTTCATGTGTGCAAGCCAAAAATGGAGGTGGCTGCATTACAGATACATATAGGGGTAACCTTGAAAAACAGTAGAAAAGGAAATGCTTCCCAATAGAGCTATGAGCAGTATATTTAGTGATTCAATTTGTGTGCAAGGAGAAGTAGCCCAAGGTAAGAATAGGCATAGATTTCCGTGCAGTGGCCAATAGTGTAGATGTCTGGTGAAGGACCTGGGAAGAAAAGGACTGGGAAAGTAGAGACAAGCTAGTCTACAGTAAAGGCCTGTGGATGACCTTTGAGAGCAGGTACTAAATGTGAATTAAGTGTTAATGGCCACCCCTAGATGGGCACTAAAGAACCTAGTAGACAAAATGACGTGGCCGCATGATGTCAGTCAGTCCTTGTCAGGGACCATTCCGGTACTGCATGATGGCAGAGCTCTCCTGGTGGCAGAGATAAAGCCCAACAGAATGGTCTCTCCCTTACCAAAGTAGGTCAAGCTACTCCTGCCCCTGAATGCCCAACTGGTCAGCAAAAGAAACAAACACTAAGACCCTGATAGAGGAGCTTGCTGGAGCTACCATCACAAAGTACCACAGACTGAGTGGTTTGACCAACAGAAATGTATTCACTCACAGCTCTGGAGGCTAAAGGACTGTGATCAGGATGTCAGCAGGGTTGGTTCCTTCTGAGGACTGTGACAAAAAACTGTTCCAAGGCTCTCTCCTAGCTTCTGACAGTTCAGTGAGTACTCTTTGGTGTTTCTTGGCTTAGAAAAGCATTCATTTCTTTCTGCCTTCATCTTCAAATAATGTTTTTTTGCCTTTTGTATATCTGTGTCCACATTTCTCCATTTTATAAGGACATGGGTCATATCAGAAAAGAGTTGACCCTGCCCAGGTATGACCTTATTTAATTAATTGCATGTACAATGGTCCTATTTACAAAAATGACAACTGAAACTCTCCAGTTCCGAGAAATCACACTGAATAACGGGATGCCATTCTTTAGGACAGAGTATATCTATTATATCAGAGACTCCAAGAAGACGCTCAATCCATTCTTAGGATAAACAATTATCAGAATACCTTATAGTCCATTTGGTCTCTATCCATTTATTATTTTTACAGCCTTATCAGAATTATGATGTGGGTGGGCAGGACATGCATGCAAAATCCTTGGAAATGCTCTTAAAATTACCTCACCAATCTTGAGTCAGTATCACTGCCAGTTGAACTGTGCTTTATGGATAATACCCTGAAGCATTTTTGCTACACTCTATTATTATGTCTATCTCTTCAGGTAATAGAAAAGCATATAGTTTTTTTAAACTTGTTTTCATAAGGTTTTCTGCAGAACGTAAGAAACACTACAGCATTTGAAGTCTTAGTCTAGGCCAAATTCTTACTTTTAGTGTAAATATTTGTTCTTTTATCTTTTGCTAGCTGGCAGATCTGAGCATGGACAATTAATTTCACCATTTGAACAGAGTTAATTTTGAGGAGTGCCTTATATTTCAGGAGTAAATTCAGATCTGTTATAACATAACCTCTGTGGCAATTTTCAGTTTTTCTTTTGAAGTTAACCCATCACCAAACAAAATTAAATGACGGGGTATTCAAGGGAGTCTCTACCAGGTCTCTGCAGGGCTTGGAGACTTTCCTAAAAGGTGAGCAATCATGGCATTCTCCTTCTTCTGGTAAGAGAAAGGGAGTGGCTGGGCTTAGACTGTTGCAGCATGGGGAAGAAGGTAACTAGCTGAGAAATTCTGCGTGTGTTCTGTCTGCATAGGTAGTCATTCGCTTTAATGGAAATCATCCTGTTTTAATGGAAACTCTAGAATTAAATCACTGAAACTCTTACAAGATTTGTAACCACTCTAAAATGAAGTGGATATGCTTGGGCTACTGCATCTAATGAAAGACCGAAATAAGCAATTGGCCTTGGTGGCTTCTACATATTAACCCGGTACCCTGTAATGGACTAACTGTCTGTGCCCCCTCTCCAAAGTTCATATGTTAAAATCTAAACCACAGTGTGGCTGTATTAAGAATAAGAAAGTAATTATGATTAAATGAGCTCATAGGGTGGTGTCCTGATCCAATTGGTTTAGTGTCTTTATAGAAAAGAGACACTAGAGAGTTCAACTTCTCTCTTTTTGTGCACATGAACCAACAAAAGGTCACGGGAACACATTGTGATAAGATGGCTGTCTATAAACTAGGAAGGGGATTCTTAACATAAACAGACCATGATGGCCTCTTGATCTCCAATTTCCAGCCTCTGGAACTGTGAGGAAATAAATTTCTATAGTTTCAGCCATCCAGTCTGTGGTATTTATTATAGCAGCCCAACCTGACTAATACAGTAGCCAACAACCTGCCTAGACTGCTCATAAGTAAAAATAAAAAGTTCCTATAAGAGTCACTTATGGTTTGTCTCCCTCCCAATCCCATCTTGTTTCATTTATTCTTCTACCCACTTAAGCCTCCATGTACCCCTGGGGATAAAAATATATGTTTATAAAAAATAAAAAATTAAAAAAAAAAAAAAAAAAAAAAAAGTTCCTATAAGTAAAGAATCCTAAAAACAAAGCATTTCCATAATCATTTATTGTACCACTCTTTCACTTAAACATGTGTTAGCAGAATCTTTGAGGAACACAAGGAACCTCTCCCAGTCTGGGTATAAAATAACTTAGTCACTTAACAGAAGAAAAAAAAAAAAGACGCAAATTTTAATTTTACTCCTTGTGTACACTGTTTAACAACTTGTGGTAAAAGTTTTGTATATGTAACTCTGTATGTATTAAGTACTCACAAATATATAAATATACACACAAGTGATAAATTTAAAACAGTTAACTGTATCTTTAAATTGTAATTAACCCATCAATGTGTTGAACAAAATGAAATATACATTATATTCAATTTACCATCTTGATAAATTATAACTTTTTTAATAAAAAAGAGAAAATTGTATTCATTAGCATGTACATATATTTCTATTTTTCTGGAGTGCCATTTATATTATTATCTTTGACACAAGTGACCAATATTTTTTCTCCAGAAAAAAGAGAAAACTGGAGATTAGAGAAAAAAGAACAAGAACTGCTTTGTCCTTTTTCTCTGTGAACAGTCATCTCATGCCACTTAAATAATTTGAAGTATGACATATAAATATACACATGTATAAAATACATTTCAAAGGAATTTTCATATTTTGTTAATTTATAGACCTTAGAAAAATTAAGGTAAATCATAATTCTAACCAGTGTTTTGTATTTGTTCATTACTTAGAAATTCTTCAGTCATCCAAAGGTTGTTTCTTAATTAACCTAAGCATTTTTTGAAGGCAATCTGTCCAATAGAAATATATATCAACCCAATATATCCAAAATATTATCACTTGAACATACAGTCAATATAAAAATTCATTAATCAAATAGTTTATATTCTTTTCATTTTTCTATACTAAGTCTTCAAAATCTGATGTATATTTTACACTTATAGTATATCTATATGATCTAACAACATTGCAAGTGTTCAATTAAGTAACTTCTGGCTACCATATTACAGAGTGTAAGTCTTAAAGCTAGTTAAGGATCTAGCAACTGCAGTTTTAGCTAGCACATTAGGTTCTTAGGATTTGGAGCATTTTAAGAGTTCTTTTCAACTAAACATTTTTTTCCCCAGTTTTCCAAAATTCATTGTTTATGCACTACACCCAGTGCTCCATGCAATACATGTCCTCCGTAATATCCACCACCAGGCTCACCCAACCCCCATCCCCTTCCCCTCCAAAACCCTCAGTGTATTTCTCAGAGACCACAGTCACTCATGGTTTCTCTCCCCCTCCGATTCCCCTCAACTCAATTCTCCTCTCCATCTCTCAATGTCCTCCATGTTATTCCTTATGCTCCACAAGTAAGTGAAACTATATGATAATTGACTCTTTCTGCTTGACTTATTTCACTCAGCATAATCTCTTACAGTCCAGTTCTTGTTGATAAAAAGTTGGGTATTCATCCTTTATGATGGAGGCATAATACTCCATAGTATACAAGGACCATATCTTCTTTATCCATCCATCTGTTGAAAGACATCTTGGTTCTTTCCAGAGCTTGGCAACTGTGGACATTGCTGCTATGCATACTGGGCTACAGATGACCCTTTTCACTAAATCTGTATCTTTGGGGGTAAACACCCAGTAGTGCAATTGCAGGGTCATAGGGAAGCTCTATTTTTAATTTCTTTTCTTTTTTTTTTCAAGATTTTATTTATTTGCTTATTTGACAAAGAGAGACAAAACACAAGCAGGGGGAGTGGTAGAGGGAAAGCAGACTTTCCCCGCTGAGCAGGGAGCCCAATGCAGGGCTTGATTCCAGGACCCTAGGATCACAACCTGAGCTGAAGGCAGATGCTTAACAACTGAGCCACCCAGGTGCCCCTCTATTGTTAATTTCTTAAGGAATCTCCACACTGTTTTCCAAAGTGGCTGCACCGACTTGCATTCCCACCAACAGTGGAAGAGGGTTCTCCTTTCTCCACATCCTCTCCAACACTTGTTGTTTGCTGTCTTGTTAATTTTGGCCATTCTAACTGGTGTAAAGTGGTGTCTCAATGTGGATTTGATTTGAATCTCCCTGATGGCTAATGATGATGAATATTTTGTTATGTGCCTGTTAGCCATTTGTATGTCTTCTTTGGAGAAGTGCTTGTTCATGTCTTCTGCTCATTTTTTGATGTGATTATCTGTTTTGTGTGTGTTGAGGTTGAGGAGTTCTTTATAGATCTTGGATATCAGCCCTTTGCCTATAGTGTCATTTGCAAATATCTTCTCCCATTCCATGGGTTGCCTCTCTGTTTTGTTGACTGTTTCCTTTGCTGTGCAGAAGTTTTTGTTCTTGATGAAGCCCCGAAAGTTCATTTTTGCTTTCAACTAAACCTTTCCAAATGATCTCTGCTATGATCCTTCCATTTAATTGAATACATTTGGATATAGTTTTAAAATTTGAAAATCAGGGAAGTGATGCATGGGTTAGGCTCTATCAGATCTATAAGAGGAAGTGGGGGCAACCAAGCAATGATAAAAGCGAAGCACACCTGCTTTTCCTATGTAGAAAAAGCAAATGCAAAAACCCTGCTGCAACACTGCTGAAGAGAGACAGAGGTTGGAAAGGAAATTTGGTGGAAGCAGCAGTATGGCCTGAAGTGAAGGTAAGACAAGCATGAAGCCATACAGCAACGGGAGATAGAATGGGTACAGAGGAACAGGCAGGCTTATGCACTGTGCCTCTGAACTACATTTTTTTTTTATAGCAAGAGTACTTTAAAACAAATAATATTGTAAAAAGGGGAGAGAGTCAGGGACAGCAACAGTGATGAGCACACTTATACTCTGAAAACCTCTCACTGGCTGCATTAGGAAGGGCAGAGAATAAATTATAGCAGTTTAGTGTAGGAGCCAAGGCCAGAGCTTTAAGCAAGACTTGGTGGTGGCTTAAAGGTAGTTGGAGTTGGTCGAGCAGAGAACAGTGGCCAGTGATGGGTCCGTGTAATCAACTCCCTGCCCAGGATATAGAGGAACTTGCCTTTTCAAAAGGCCTAAGGATGGACACATTCTCCTTTGGGTTCCAATCAAAATAAGGAGCTCAAAACTTCTTAATCAAAAGCATTAGAGAACAATTAAATAGGCAAACATACACTATCCTTTTTTGGAGACTTGGTTTATGTCTTGTAGGTTCAATGTGGAGCTGAGAATTGTTGATTGAGAAATGACCTGAGCCATTAGTTGGGATCAGATCAGTAGATAGATTTGTTCCCTTCTTCAAAGCAAGGACTTTGGGATTACATTTGGATTTGTGTTCTGTCTCAACTGCTGACAGTATGAAAAGATAAGCAATTTACCCATATTTCTCAGTTTCCATTTCTAACTGTAAAATGATGACCATAATCACTTCTCCTCTGGGATTGTTACGATGATTAAAGATGATTAAAAAGTAACAGGTGTTAAATACCAGGTATATTGTATGCTATCCTTTAATGGCACCTATTATTATTTTGTTCCATTGTCTTCCTCCCCAGTATTCTAAATTTCTTTTAACTTGTGTAAAATAAATTTCTAGGCCCAGGATTGGGCCAATTTTGATCATGGTGCCTTGTCAGCAAATCAAAATTTAGATAACTTTTCACGTCTCCACAAATGTTCTGCTCGACCAGAAACATCAGCCAATCCCCAAATGCCAAGTCAACTCAGGGCTCTATACTTGCTTTCTTACTTGGTTTCTATTTTTCTCTTCCTTGTTCCTTATTCTTTATCTAATAATAAAAAAATCCTGCCTTCTGCTCCATTTTGCAGCCTTCTGGACTCTTGAGAACAGAAACTGCCCACTTCATGAAGTATTAAAGTTTGTTTGCATCACCTAAATTGTCTTCTTTATTCATTTTTAACAGTTGGTTCTGGGCTTGTTGCAATTTGTGAAGTACCAGGAAAATAAAGCTTCATTTTTGTGTAAGCCAATAAGATTTTAAGGCAGCTCCCCTCAGTCTGCCTCTGCATCATGTAGGACCTAGCAGAAATATAGCTCCTGAATCTCCACCCTAAGCCTACTAGTGGGAATTCTAAGAGGTGGGGCCCAGATGGTTCCATTTTAATAAGTTCCTCTGGTGATTCTTTGACCATTAAATTTGAGATATAATCTTTGTATGGATGAAGGGATGGGGAAATGAAGGAGTGGCAGGTAGGAGACTGAAGGAAGGATTTGATTACAGATAAAAAGACTGTGACCAGAAAGAATCATTTTAATAGGACTATTTCAAGTGCTTTATTAGTAGGCCTGTGGGCCAGATATTACTGAGAAAGAAGTCCTCAATATCTCTCAAAGCCCACCACAGAGTTACCAGCTGTAGTTGATAGTCCTAATAAATGAACCCTAAAATGAAGTCCAACAATTAAGACTTTAGTAAAGATAGAATGGCACTTTAAAACAAAAACAAAGCAAAACAAAACAAACAAATAAAAAAGAACCCTAAATCCTGTGGAAACTTCTATATGAAAAAAACCATAAAATATAAAAGGAAGAAGGAGATTTCATTGACATTCTTACTATTGACTTAAATGATTACAAGTTTAGCAAAAAACTAAGCAGGAATATGAACTATAAGACAGAGGCAGCAGATGTTTTATTCATTGGAACCCAAATACTGGTTTGGTAGTCTTTACCATGTTTTTGAAAAGAATCACAATCCAAGATGGTGGGACTGTATTAGTCAAAAACAAATATACTCGGGGAGAGATACATGAAACGTGGGGCTAAATCCGGCTTCCAGGGGCAATGCTGTTGCCCCTGCCAAAGACACCTCCAGTGGTTCTGCTAGTAGACATTACACCATGTTGGCGATCATTTGTAAGAGAGGGTAGCTGAACACACTTCTTTCCACATCAGCTCTGGGCCATGAGGCTGGAGAGGGCCCATGGACAGGACTCTATTTTGACTTTTGTGAAGAACCGTAAAAGGTTTTGCCCTCATGGTCTCCTTTCTCCATAAGAAATGTAAAACATTTTTATAACTACATCCATAGGTAGATGAATATAATCCAGGCTGAATGCATTCTTACGTTCGATAATTACTATGTTCATATCACTTACCTGACTAAAAATAAACTAAGCATTTCCTGGGCCTCTGAAAGTATCCTGGGCCCTAGGCACCACGTCTCTTCAGCATATTGGATGAGTCAGGCTTGAGAGGAGGAAGTAGCAGTGGTTGGAGACGAAACCACAGAGAGACCCAAAGTCCCCGACTGAATGGTGTTATTGCTTGGGGAAAACAGAAAAAATATTTTTCTGTTTGTTTGTTTTCTGCATTTTGTTTTGAGAAAGCCAGTGATGGGGGAAGGGGAGCTGGGGAGAGGCAGAGGGAAAGAGAAAGTCCCAAACCGGCTCCACGCCCAGCATAGAGACCAGAGCTGGTCTAAGGGCTCCATCCCCCAGCCCTGCAATCATGACCTGAGCCGGAATCAAGAGTCAGATACTCAACCAACCAAACCACCCAGGAGCACCAGGAGAAAGATTATTTTTAAGAAATGAAGGAAAATAAACAGTGATGAGTAGGTAAAACCTATTCTCTAAGGGCAGGTTAACACAAACTCTGATTTGTAGCTTTTGCCAATTTTTGTAGTGTACTCTCCAATGGCTAATTTTAAGCTATGACTGATTTAACGAACAGTTTTGAGAATTCCTGGATATTCATCTGTCAGCTTGGCTAGCCTATGTGAGCACACTGTAACGGAGGACTGTTGTGAGGGTTTAGAACACTTTAGCTTTCTGAGTAAACCCTCCAAGGCACCCAAAGATCAAGTAAGCAGGCTTCAAACCTAGTCTCCTACATGCCTTGATCACAAGAAAGCCTTCAGCTACCCCACCGCCAATTCACTACGAATCATCGCCTAAAAATTCTCCAAAATCAAGGACACCTAGAAAGACAAATGAAAGCTTAACCTATTCTGTAGATATTATCAGAGTTTGTTCCTGCCGGAAATGAAACCTGAACATCATATTCTTTTCATTTTAATAGGAGTTGGATATTAGAATCCTGAAATACCTTGGCCTTGTTCTTTGAAAGCATACAGAGGAAAAAATGTCTGGGATGGCCTTCAAGTCAGACTGTCTCAACCTGTAATTTGCCACCAGAGCTGCTGATCTTTGTTTCCTGCTTTAGCCTAGAGAAACCAAGGCCAATGAAACTCGACGTTGAATAGTAGGAGTCTTCTTGGAATAACTATTTGTGTCTGTGCTCTTTCATACTCATACATTATCCCAAATAAATAAACCCCCCTTCTCTCAGTGAAAAGCACTTCCAATGGTCCATAAAGAATATTAATAATAGAAGTTTCAACAGATAATAATGCCCTGGAGGAGGAAAGCTGACCCTTGTTTTTATAGAAAACACACCATAGTGGGACAAAGGGTCTTAAGAACAAGAAATGTGGGGAGATACACACACACACACACACACACACACACATCTATATACACATCTATACACATATATATATACGTGTCTACATGTACACATATCTTTATAATTTTATATGTGCATATATAATCAATTTACATTAAATTATGAAATCATATTATATATTAATATATAATTACTATTAAACTATATATGCCACACACAGAATTATACATATAATTAATATCTAATTATATTACACACACATACACACATACATATACACACACACATACATAAACACACATAATATTGGTTTTCTATGGTTTCTGTAAAAAAGTATCAGTATTTACTGCCTTAAAACAACACAAATCTGATATCTCACTTCTGGAGGTCAGAAGTCCAAAATCAATCTCATAAGAAGCCCACAGTTCTGGCTCCTCCTGGGGGCTCTAGGGAAGAATCCATTTCCCTGTCTTTTTCAGCTTCTGGTGCTGGCTCATGTCCTTCCTTCCTTCCTTTCTTCCTTCCTTCCTTCCTTCACTCAATCTCTCGCTTCCACAATCACATGTACTACTGATTAACCCTCCTGCCTCCCTTTTGTAAGAACTATGAGGGCTACTTTTATGTGTCAGCTTGACTGAGTCACAGCATGCCCAGATAAATGGTTAAATATAATTTCTGGGTGTGTCTCTGGATGAGATTAGCATTTGAATCCATAGATTGAGTAAAGAGACTACGCCCCCCCAAAGTGAGTGGGCCTCGTCTAATCAGTTGAAGGTCTGAATAGAATAACATCTAAAAAAGAATTCTCTTTGTCTCTCTTCAAACTAGGACAGCAGTTTTCTCCTGACTTCGAACTTTGTTTTTAATTGAAATGGACATCACAGCATCAGCTCTTCTGCTTCTCAGACCTTTGAACTCAGCCTAGAACTATACCATTGGCTCTCCCAGGTCTAGACAGCTCAATTGCCATTATCACATAAGCCAATTTTTTATTTTATAGATATAGATATTTAAAGTATCTTTTATATAATATATTATATATAAGATGCTTAATTTATAATTAAAATTAATTATAAATATATCAATAATAATAATGTGATATATTTTATACATCATTTTAAATTATTTAATTAATAATTATATGTATATATATATAATCTCCTGACTAATACAAGGACCCTTGTGATCACCCACCCAGATAATTCAGCCAAATTCATCATCTTAAGATCTTTAACTTAATCACAACTGCAAAATTCCTTTTGCCATATAAGATAACATATTCATCTTAACACACACACACACACACACCCAAACATTAGCAAATAAGTTTAATTTGTCTTTGACCTTTGTAATTATAATAGAAACAAAATAGCTTTCAAGTTTCCACAATTAAAAAATAAATATTGTAGCATTTTAGTAGATAGCTTTAGCTTCTTCTAACTATGGTGAAGCATTTATCTAAAATCTCTATAACAAGGCTCTTAAAAGACTTCATAAATATTATCTTAATTTTATTTTTGCAAAATCTAAATGAGACAGAACAGCTGTCAGGTATTTTGTGATAATAAATACATTGAAAATCATAAACTATTGAAATAAAAAAAGTGATTTATTAAAATGTTCCAAGTATCTCTGATTTGTTGATAACTTTTGACATGGAAGAAAATGAATAGGTATTGGGTGCTACCTTATGGTTTAATCATAAATATAGAGACTAAATAAGCAATTGTTATTGGTTCCCAACTAAGAAAATTGCATAGTATTAAATATACATAATACTTTTGCATCTACATCTCATTCTTTTCTTGTTTGTATGTCTATTATTTTTAAAGTCCCACTCAAATCATAACAGATCACACCATAAATGCATGTTTCATGCAATTATAGGATTAAAATTCCATATCAGTTATTATAATTTCAAAAAAAATTAACGACTCAGTTTATGTAAAAATGGATATTTTTCCATTAAATCTTTGGACATTTCCCAACTTCTCAATTATTTGCCTGTTCCAATATATTGTAAAGTCCTAGAATCAAGTGACTTTCTCACATTCCTCTTGGTGTTCTAGAACATTCCTGCCAATGCATACAATGTTGTATGAACTCTGCTGATGCTGTACTACTTTCCCTTTAACATTTCCAGAGTCTCTTTTAACCAACTCTCTCTTTTTTTTTAAGATTTTATTTATTTATTTGACAGACAGAGATCACAAGTAGGCGGAGAGGCAGGCAGAGAGAGAGGAAGGGAAGCAGGCTCCCCGCAGAGCAGAGAGCCCGATGTGGGGCTCGATCCCAGGACCCTGGGAATCATGACCTGAGCCAAAGGCAGAGGCTTTAACCCACTGAGCCACCCAGGTGCCCTTCTTTTAACCAACTCTTAAATGTTAATTAAGATGGGGTTTTTAATATTTTTTGTATGATTTTATTCATTCATCTGAGAGGGAGAGAGAGAGACAGGAGAGAAAACGCACACACGAGTCAGGGAAAGGGGCAGAGGGAGAGGGAGAAGCAGACATCCCACTGAGCAGGGAGCCTGACAAGGGACACAATCCCAGGACCTTGAGATCATGATCCCGAGATCATGACTCCAGCCAAAGGCAGATGCTTAACTGACTTGAGCCACCCAGGGGCTCCATTTCTTATATTTTTGTCCCCAATTTATGTCTATCAATGTGAGATGACACTATCAGAAGAGTCTCCCCCCAAAGCATGTCCCTTTACTTGCCAGAAAGAGCCAGAGCTTCTACCATGATTACTGAGTATGCACGCATGAGTGTGTGTGTGTGTGTGTGTGTGTGTGTGTGTGTGTGTGAATTGTTTTCTTCTTTTGGCAGGTTTGTGGCTGTATGTTTGCATATATTTCCTGAGTCCCATTTTGGAGGCTCTACAGTTTGCTTTAGAGATGAAGGAACTCCCCTTCTAAAAATGGCCAGCGTCTTCTCCGCACATGAGGTTCCCAGGATGACCCGTTGCCTACCTGTGTTTGTTTGCCAACCATGCCGCCTATGCTGCCCCGCAGGCTTCATCGTACTTCTTCCTCCTGCTCACTGTGCCAGAGCTCCGTGGGTGGCCTGCTGTCATCACCCTCTGCACCTGTCCCAATCAGCAAGCCTGAGACGCTGCCAGCTCAGCCCTTGCGCTGGTGACCGGCTGCGTCGTGTGACCTCACTGCTGGCAAGGCAGCAGCTCGATGGTATGTGGTGTCTAGACACCATTTGTTGGACTTGCTCGGTGGGCGAAAGCGGAGTGGCTAGAAGTTTCTCACAGCTGTGTTCAAAGCTTGAGCAAAGAAACTCATTAGAGGCTCGACAGCCAGGGCTAGGTCATCCGTCTCTGTATCCTCAGTGCTGGTCACCGTGCCAGACGCTTCGTCGGCATTCACAAATGTTTGCCAATTAAAGCAAATGGAAGCAATATTGATTTTCTGCTGTTAGTACAAAATCTAGGGTAGTGTTGGGACGATGAACCTGTACACTGGTGGCAGAAGGACGCTGCGTTCGATTTCTGAATCCACCACTTTCCACCTCTCTGACATTAGACAAGTTTGACCACAATCCTGGACCTCATTATCCTCACCGGTTCAATGGGGACAGTAGTAGTCCCATCTTATTCGCTTGTAATTATCAAAAGAGCTCACACTTGGGAAATTCTCAACAAATCGCCGGGCACCACAGTTGAAGCTCCAGCAATAATGTATTTTTATTACCCTTTTCATCTGTAATCTCCCACCCAGACTGCCAGCGGTCATAATTTTCTTAATCTGATATACGTGATAGTATGTTAAACACTACATTTTAAATATTACAGGTGAACGAATTTAGTAAAAGTATTTCTTTCCTTCTGTTCTTTTTCTTTTTTTCAGTTAGGCTGGGTTGTGTGAACGTCTTTCCCCGGGGCACCTGGGTGGTTCAGTCCGTTAAGCGTCTGTCTTTGGTTCAGGTCAGGTCATGATCCCAGGGTCCTGGAATTGAGTCCCATACAGGCTCCTTGCCCAATGGGGGGCCTGCTTCTCCCTCTGCCTGCCACCCCCTCTGCTTGGGTGCTCTCTGTCCCTGACACATAAATAAAAGCTTAAAAAAAAAAAAAAATCTTCCCGCATGCAAGAGAATCGGGCATCGACAATCACCAGTTTTCCTTGCATAGAAGAGTGGGGAAGAGTCTGGAAGGCCAGAGTCTTCCTTCTCAGTCTTACATTATGAAAGAAAAGACAACAAGGTACATGAATCTGGAACAACTCCCTCCTTAAATGAAGGGAGTCTATGGTGACTCACTTTGTTGTCAGAAGCTATTTTGCTAAAGGCAGAAAAAACCAATGTAGGCAATGAAAACAGATACCTTAGAAGGCAATAAATACCAGTTGAAATTTAACATGCCCGAGAAAATGGACGTCTGAAACTTTTGTGGCCAAGTTGAGAACTAAGCTCCTGGGAAGTTGGATGCGGCATGGGGACACGGCCCTTCTCCATAAAGAGGGCAGCATGGTCAGGGATGACTCTGTTGAAAGAATCCTGCCGGGCCAAGATGTCCCACGTGCCTGAGGAAGCTGGTGAGGCTTGAATGCAAATACTAGTGAGCTTTCACTGGGTATTAATGGGACCCCTCCTCCCTGCCTTCTCCCAAGAGAAGGGCATCTGTGGGCAGGTGGTGAGCTCTTCTGGAAGTAAGGCCCTGGATCATTCCTTTTTGGCTAAATTAGTTTTACCTTTAGGATTGTAATTTCTTCTCCTTGTACACACACACCCACACACCCACCCACCCACACACACACACATTTCCATTTTTTTTTTTTTAAAACAGTGATTTATTTTCAAGAGACAGAGCTCCTGCGAGCAGGGGGAGGGGCAGGGTCAGAGGGAGAGACAACCTTGCGCAGACTCCACACCGCTCACCAAACTTGACGTGCGGCTCAGTGTCACCACCCTGAGATCATGAGCTGAGTCGAAATCAAGGGTCAAATGCTCAACTGAGCCAATCAGGTCCCACACCTCCACTCTATTTATTTCTAAACAGTATGCTCTGACATTAGTTGAAGAGCATAATTTACTCTGTAGACTGACTGAGGAAAGGTCTCTGAACAAGGGTTTTTGTTTGTTTGTTTGTTTGTTTGTTTGTTTTTAAGATTTTATTTATTTATTTGAGAGATCACAATTAGGCAGAGAGGCACGCAGACAGAGAGAGAGAAAGAGAGCGGAGGAAGCAGGCTCCCTGCTGAGCAGAGAGCCCAATATGGGGCTCGATCCCAGGACTCCGGGATCATGACCTGAGCCGAAGGCAGAGGCTTAACCCACTGAGCCACCCAGGGGCCCCTCTGAACGAGTTTAAGCTGTGCTCATTTTAGTCCTGTTTGACCAGCTGGCACCCACTATCACCTGCTGAGTCTCCTGCATACAGATCCTAAAATGTGCAGTGTCATATCATGGCACCCTTGTGGCTCTGCATACACCTTAAGGATGATTTCTCCACCAGCAGCCATCTCTTTAAATACGGAAGGACAAAAGGAGAAGGCAAATTTCTTATCTTTAAATTATAAGTTTTAAAAATGAACTTCCTTATGTAACCACAAGGTGGCATCTTTAACTCAGAATCAGCTACCACTAAATCTGTTAGCCATATTTTACTTTTATGCAGGCATTTTTACTGTTTGGGGAAGGAGTCTAAAGCTGAAATAAAAGAGAATGCCATGTCTTAAAAATCTTAATTTTAAATAAAATCCCATAAGCCATAGTAGAGTATAATTTCTTAAAACATGAGCTGCATTAAAAAAGTTTTAATGACCAAATTATAAATAATCCTAGGCTACTTAAAGCACCAAGTGACAGATTTATGTAAACCTACATTTTGAAATGAATAGATTTGCAAGGTGTAGCAGTTGTAAATAAAATAACAAACCTGGATTTTCTGTTGCACTTGACTCGTAAGGAATTTAATTCGTGTGTCCTCTTAAACCTGTTTTCACAGTGACATTAATCCAAACTGGTTTTCATTCATTTGTTCGAGGACTGCCACTGAAAGACAAGACACTGCATTTAACACAAATGATAAAACTGCTTCCAAACAAAGGTCTTTAAAGAGGACTGATTTCACCTGAGCTACGCTGATGATGTGAGAAGAAATGATAAGACATTTGAAGTCTGCCTCAAGCACGGGTCGTAGCTGACCTATACCCTTGCCTCTAAAAGGAAATGATCAATTTAAGTGAGAGATGCTGGCTTCTTCCATGAAATCCAGCACTAGGCTTTGATAATCTGAGCCAGCTTTAAGTCACAAAACCTGTCACGTCCACGCCAACGTATAGTCCACATGTTCCCAGTAACCAAGGCAAGACGGGTGTTTCAGAAGCCACATTTTGTGAGCTGGGGCAAATCACTCTGGGTGCCTCCTGAGGAAATCTAACCAAATTAAATGTCAAAACCATCCTCGGAAGGGGGCCCAGCATCCTAAAGGGACTTTGGGGAAAGCCTTCTATGGAATAAATGGCGAGGAGAGGATAAGGGAGTAGCATCGCTGATTTAGCTGGGAGATGGTGTTGGGACATCACGAAGGACTCAAAACACCAGTGTTGGGGGCTTTCTTTTCTGGGCTGCATCAACATATTATCCAGGCTTTACCTTCCTCTTCTGCTTCACCAAGATTATGAATTCTCAGAATGACAAGCCCTGTCTAGGGCTGAGCACTGCTTCACGGCACAAATGAGTATCAGTCCTGCTTGAGGACAGAGGTGCAGACTACTGATAGCAAGAGATGCATCCAAATAAAGGGGTGCTGGGCCAACTCTTCAGCACAAGGTGGGGCGGCACTCCCCTGAAAGGAGACTGGGATGTTGCAGGCTCTGCCCTGGTGCCATCTAGTGTTGGCAAATGTTATTGCAGTTTCTGGATGGTACTGGTTCCCACTATGAGCACCTTGGTGCTAGACCCTGGGGCTTCCACCAGCTCTCCCCTGTCGCCAGTCTTGGGTCTGAGACAGAAGAATGACCCAGTTTTGTGGGAAGTTGAGAGGACCACAGGCATCTAACAGGAAAATGAGACAGGGTTTGTGGTGGAAGGAAGCAGAGGCACGGTTTAGTTTTTTAAGCTTAGTCTTACAAAGGCTTTGTAAAACAACCATATATATATATATATATATATATATGGCTTTATTACCGATTCTCCACCCCTCTGCCACCATTATCATAACAACATGGGCAGAGAGGACACTTGGGTTTTTAATCCACTGTATTTTTGAGACTTCTAAATCAGCTGCTGATTGCACCACCACCTTGGAAACGCTCCAAGGGCCTAAGCCCACCCTGGGCAGGCCATGGGTAGTGCTTCTGGCTTTGGTCACTGGATCCACGGGAAGGAGTCTTCTCTCAACCCTAAGAAAAACAAACAAGAAGCAACTAAGTGAAATTTTTCCCATTTTCATATTTGACATATAGCTAGCTTTATTAATTTTCTAGGGCTACTTAACAAAGAACCACAAATACTTGGATTAAAACAGTAAACATTTGCTCTTTCACATTTTTGAAGGAGTCGCCAGACCATGTTCCCTCTGAGACTCAGGGCAGAATCCTTCCTAGCCTCTTCCTGACTTCTGGTGGGGCCACTGTGATTCGTAGCTACGTCTTCTAATCTCCGCCTCCATTGTCACATGGCGTGCTCTGTCTCTGCATCTGTCTTTGATTTGATCTTCCCTCTTCTTAGAAGATATCAGTCATACCGGCTTGGGCCCACCCTACATTAATTTGCTTATACCTGCAAAGCTCTTATTTCCATATAAGGTCACATTCACAGGTACAGGATTAGGATTCAACACAATTTTAGAGGTCACAATTCAACATATAAAACCATCCCCGTGTTTTGACTGAGGCATGTCCAGGGCAAAATGAGATTTATTTTTTAACAATGCTCAGGAGCATTTGTATTGTTTTTCAAAGAATTTTCATTCCAATTAACTAATTTTGTTCTCTCTAGAGTCCTCTGGGATACATGAGTCAATATAGTCATCCCACCTTTGACGACCAAGGAGCCTACATTGAACTATTTTTCGGACTATCAAGTTAAGAACAAATTAACTCTCTTTACCACACTCCCCTCCAAAAAACAAACAAACCAAACAAAAAACTTCAGAACAGCTCTATGAGTCAAATAACAGTGAAGTCATATTATGAATCTGGACTTATCGGAGTGATAGCTTGGGCAGTTTTGCTGAAAGAGGGAACAGATATGCACGGCTCACTTAAACTCTACCTTAACATTTGACTCCAGTTTCAGAATATCCTTTCCTCAATGCTAAAGTTCTAGTATGACATTTATATAGTTATGACATTTCATATAGGTCCTAGGCAAAGAAGGATGGTCTCATTTAACACTTATAGATAACAGATTATTTTGAAAATACATTGAGCTTAGTGTAAGAAATCAAGATTTGTACAAAAAATTGAAATGAAATATATGGTGCTTTCATCAAAAGGAAATACATTTTTTTGATCTACCATTTTAGTTAGTACTAAGATGTTGCAAAGCATCAACATAGTTCACTAAAACACATTAAATTAATCAATTCAAAATTGGAAGACCTCATGTAGATGGCCCAATTATCCATGGAGACAAGACAGCCATAATTTCTTTTTAATTTAATCATCACTAAGGGAGGTTATATTTAACTCTGACTCTAAATTCCACAAAACAACATCAGAAAAAAGCTCAAATTGCCCAATAATTAATTATAACTGATGTAGTTAAAACAAATAATTAGTTTCCATCTGATTTATGAACAGTCAAAATCACTAGCTTGGAAGTCAATGACAGAGAAAATTAAAAAGGCAAGAGATAGGTATGCTGTTTTATTTTTAGAAAAATACACAAGCAGTCACTCAATTTCTAAAAGAAATCCATTTGTGTCTTGCCTACTGGCTGGACTGCAGTACAAGCCAAGTCCACCATTAACACTGACTTGTCCAAAGTCTAGGTAGGGGGCAGTATTGCCACAGTGACTAAGGGTGTGGCCTCGGAGTTAGAAGTTCAGCTCAACAATTTACTATTATGAGCAAGTCATTTTATCTTTCTAATCCTTTCCTTCCTCAACTATAAATTGGGAATGATAATAATAATAATAATAGCATCTAATTGTGACAGAGAAAATATTATGGGTTTTCCAAACAATTTCATTTTCTGTGACCTCACAGATAGGCTTCCCAGATCCCTTCAGATCAAATGGTGCTCTTAACTAATTTTGGCCAACGGCATGTGAGCAGAAGAGGTAGATGCAGTCATCTCCAGTCTGAGCACCTGAATTCTTTACTGGCTGACCAGCTGCATGCAGATGACCCCATAGAGGAATTGGAAGCTCAGGGCAGGGGTGGTGGAGATGTTAGTTTGAAGAAACCCAGAATCATTAGATTCTGGAATCACCATTTGAGGAACAGGGATTGTAAAATAAGCAAGAAATAAAACTCTTTTTTTTAAATCACTGAGATTTTGAAGTGCTTGGTTAAGGCAATTCACATATCCAAGTAATACCCCACCTCCTAAAGGTGTCATAAGATTGAAAGGTGATAATTGAATTTAAATAAATAATTTTTTTAGAAAGATCAAAAGATTGAATAATGAGATGGTGACCATGGTGCTGAGCGTCTAGTACATTTTCAATAATTGATGGATATTACTACTATTTAAAGGTCAAAGAAATGTATATGTCCTGTGAAACATTAGGGCCATGTTAATGGTTAAAATGTCTCGGGGAAAATATAGATAGTGGTTATATATACAGTCTATCCTAAAATGCTTAAAATTATATTACTTAATTTTGTAGGGTATCACTCTTTATCTCTTGACATAGTAGTTGATAGAGCATCAATATTCATTAAGGGTTGAATGAATGATAGTTTTAATGAATAAATTAATTTAACATAATCAAGGAAACTTCACTTTTTTAGTTGTACTGGACAGATACTACATACCCTACAGAGATTTTTGAAGACTCAAGAATGACAAAGATGCTTAACACTAAGAGGAAGAAGGAAACAAAGGTATTCAATCCATTCAAATCCATTCAATTAGATGGATCATGTGTTAGTTCTTACATGATATGGTGAATGCATGAGGGTTTGCGTGATTATTACCTACCTAACTTACCTATGCTTCCTTATATTCTGTATTCTGTTTTCAGAAAAACATAACATAATGAATGGCTTAGTAAAACAAAAATAATATTCAATATAGATGATTCTGATTATACAGAAGATTCAAAAGGATTTGTCATCAGAATTTATTAAAATGAGCCATCGTAATGACTAAGTATCCAGATGAAAGACCTAGATATGAAAGTGCTTCTGATGCTCAAAAACCACAGAGGTAGCTTTCAGCTGTAATTGAGGGATTGACAGCTGCTAATAACTAAAAATAGAAAACATGTGAGAAGGACGAATTGCAGGCAAGGGATGCTGTATTGAATATGCTGACAAGAGAACCAGAGCTCCAGTCCCAGACCTGCCACAGGTCGTGGACTTGGGCGTAGATAATCTCTCCAAGGCTCCATTCTCTGTTGCATCAAATCATAGGATTAGATTAATTGGCTGATTTTGCAATGATTCATGGTCATTATTTGTTCAATATCATCATTATAAATATTGGTTTTCATTGTGTTATACATGTGGGAGAAACAATCAGTTAAAAGAGCTCCAGCTGATAGCATTCTAGATAAATCACCTTTTAACTGTGTCATTTTTTCTTAATACATAAATAGTTGCTCACCACAGAAGCCAAGTGATGTCAAATAATAAATTGAAAGAAAAATGGCAACTAGAATATTTTATTCATGTTTAATTGGCCATGCACAGTTTGTACATACTCCAAACAAACAAATGCAAAATAGAGCATGTAGTCTAATGAACCTACATAGCCATAGAAGCAGTGTAGAAAAAAAAAAAAATTGACCCAGCAAGAAAAAGATGATTTGAAGATGTATTTATGGCACACCTATCACTCCAGTTCCTAGGCAACGGGGTCTTGTTCAAACAGAAAGAAAGGTAGATAATTATAGACTATGGTATATTTGGTCTTCCATGCTTATGGAAAGGTATCTGCAAGAAATAAAGGATACATGAATCCTAAAGAGTCATTTCATGCGCCTAATTTTAAGTGAAATCTCTTGACTGAATCACAGGACCTTTCATGTAAGGTGTGGTCTACTGATGGCTTCTTCCCCTAGCCAGACGTACTGCCCAGCCCCTCCCTCGCTATCCCCCTCTGCTCTGCATCAGTGTCCTCTGCCCTGCAGGGCTGTGCCTTAGCCACAGTTGGCAAATATTTTTAGGAGACCCTGTTGAGAAGAGGATTCGAGGAAATGCTTAAGGAAAATACAATTTCCTGGCAATTCATTGAAGTGAGGTTTTTTTGTTTTTGTTTTTGTTTTTGTTTTTTTTCCAATCCAGAAAAGCCCTTTATGGTCCAAGATAGCTCCAGATTTTGTCTGGTGTTCTTTTGCCTTTTATATGTATCGGTTTGCACAGTTCAGGAGAAGGACCCAAAGTGAAAGCAGAGCACACAGTTTAGCCAATGTGTAGACAAATCAGAGTTTGTCTCAAGTCTGTGAGAGAAATGCCAACCAATAGGGACAAAATGGTGAGCTATTCTTGAACATGTTCAATTTCAAAACCAAGCTAATTATTGATCAACTTGAAAAATAAATTTAAGGATTTTGAAAAATAAATTTTAAGAATCCCTCTCTTTTCGCATTTGACACACATTCACAAATACTTACAAAGCATCTTGTCTGTGTCAGATGCTATTTGGGGCTCTGAGGAACTGATGGTGGACAGAACAGACATGTCATGAGTCCACATTCACAGAACTTCTAACCCGTGGAAGAAAGTGAAGAAAGATTCTAAACCAACGAACCCATAAGTGATTAACTAAATACAAATTGTGGTCACATCCGAGGAAGAAAAAAAAATGCAGTTTCTCTCAAAGCCACTAACAGGAGAGTGTGCTTTGGTCTGTGTGATCAGAGAAGTTCTATGAGAAGGGGATTTAAACTGAAGCCTGAAAGATGAAACAACTTCAGCCAGAAGTCAGGGAGGAGAACAGCATTTTATGCAGAGGCAATAGCATGTACCAAGGCTCTGAAGCAAAGAAAGTCTTGTCATCTCCAGTAGAAGAAAAAAGACCACCAGGTTTACAGAGTATTGATTGAGGGGTAAGGAGAAGTGGGGAGTGTATGTGGTATAAACTGAAATTGAAATGCTGTTGACTGGGCATGCAACTCTTGTTGAGCAGTTCATATCTCATTCCAAGTACAGTGAAAAGCCAACATAGGGTTTCCATAAGCCAACGATATGGCCTATTTCACTGTGAAAAGAAGGGACTGGGGAGTTAAGAATTAAAGCAGGGATACAAGTTGGAAGACTCCATGGCAACAATCCAGGAGGAAATACTCTGTGTCATTCAAGGTCTAATTAGAAAAGCAGAATTCACTCAAGTTATCTTAAAATAAAGGAATTTAACACAAGGAATTGGTTTTGCTTATAATAGAATTGATGAGAAGCAAAACAGGAGATGACAGTGAGACACTCCATGGACAAACAATATCAAGAAACGACTACCACCCCAAGGCTGGAGGGTCAGCAGGAGGAGGTGATATTAGCAGAATCCAGGGCTGCATCATCAGGTGGAAGTAGGAACCACAGTGGACCAGTTTGGAAGGAGCTGAAGCAATTGGAAGGAGCTGAGGCAATTTCCAGGGATGGTGCCCAAGACAAGAGGCATGGTCTCCTACTGTTACTCACCCCAAAGTGTTTCCCATTGATAATGCTCAGCTGGAAGCCAGCTTACACTGGAACCTGGGAAATTCAGACCACAGGAAGCAACCACTTTCAATGGAGAATAGAGCAATGGAAGGACAAACAGAGCAAGAACCAGCACATTTGCTTTGAAGATAGAATCTAGAACAACTGTAAGATTAAGTGTACAGAGAAGTAGAAATTGAGTTAAGAAAGACCCTCTTGTCTCTGGCTTAAACAATAAGACAGATGGTGATAACACTGACTTACAAATGACAGAACGAGAACTAAGTTAAATGGCTAAGGGTCCAACTTTTGATATGTCGAATTTGACAAACTGATGGAACATCTAAATGGAGAAGTCAAATAGGATTGAAAAGAGAAAACTGGTTAGAGAGAAGATAGTGATAGACATGAGTTCAGAACTTTGATGCCTTTGTAGGAGGAGTGAATTGGGATTTGGAAAGTATAAAGAAGATTTGTCTCTATTGAATTATTTTGCTTGGAGAGAGTATGTGTTATAGTAAGCATTGTGTATTGTGTAAGGCTGATGAGTCACAGACCTGTACCCCACAAAAAAATAATACATTCATTACAGGTTAATAATAATAATAAGAAGAAGAAGAATCAGAGAATGTCATAAAGCAAGATGGTAGCCAAACTTGTGGAGAGCATAGCTTAAGGTATACAGCTGTCAAATCACCATGTTGTACAACGAAAACTAATGCAACATTGTGTACCAACTCTACTTCGGTGAAGAAATAATTTTAAAAAAGGAAACACATTTTTCAAAATATTGAGACTTTACAACATTAGGTGGGAAATCCATTATATTATCCTCTATATATTTCTTATTGCCTAACATATATAGGACTAGCAATGAAGAAAGACTAAAAGGGACAAAGGGGTAGAGACTGTGGGCACCAACAACCCTTGGACCGTGTTTGGCTATAAAATAGTGGAGAATTTGCATCATGAAGATAGGCATCAAAGAAAGATTTGTTTGCTTTTAGCTGACTTTCGGTTTTTTAATATCAATGATACTGCAGGGTATTTCTCTGCTGAAGGAAACTATCTTCCAGAGAGGGGGATTTAAGAATGCCTGGCCAAGACATGATAAAGCAAGGGCTGTGGTCCTTGAGTATGTAAGAGGGGTTGGGACCCAGAGCACACGTGGAGGAGTGAACTTTATAGGAGAGAAACTAAATTAATTAACCTGAGTAAGCTCCATAATAATTTCTTACATCTGTACAGATATCTTTACAACTCGGGTTGAAAATAAAAGATTCAAAATCAGTGGTTTTAATACATAATAAGAACATAAGCACAATTTTCTTATTCTAAAAGTAGATCTTATTTTAAGTGGTTTTCACTAGAACATAGAATTGAGGGAGTGTGTTTATGTACTGATTTCTTTCTTTAATAAAACCGGTCTTAAGTAGATAACTTCATTATATTGTTGGTTTGGTTACCCTGAAGCCACAGACAGGAGTACTTAGAATTTCATTACTATGAAATGTCAACGTACACAGGATAATAGAAAACGAGACCCCAAAGAAGATCTTAAGTAATTTTCTGCTTTGTTTCTTTCCCTCAGAAGAGGAGTAAAATCCATGTGTCTAATAATGTTAAAGCACAGTCTGACATGTAAGGTGGTCAGCAGGATAGGAAAGACCTCATCCTGCCATGATTCTCTGCAAAACCCACTGGATGACTTTTCTCCCTGGAGATCCTTCAGTAATTGTCATACCACTGTTTATTAGGTAAAATTATATTCTCCCTCAGTAATCATAATTTTATTATCTTGCAAGTGAACCAATTCTCTAACTTCCTTTGCTCTCTTGTTGTCGAAAATCCCCTCATTTCACAGCTCATTTGCACCTTTGCAAGAAACAACCATGTTGAAATTGAACAGAAAAGGTAACTAAAATTGAATCTTTTTATATTGGAATCAGTTTTGCTACAGGTTAAATAGGTTGAGAAAGGTTTGTGTGGATGGAGTTTGAAGATCTTAGAAAGATACCCAGTAATGGATATCCATTACTGGATGGCTTACTCTCCATGTTCACTGGATACTGCGCATCCAGTAATGGACAAGGCCTGCTCCCCTCTCTCCCAGTATTAAAGGGGCATTTCAAAGCAACAGATGATAAAGGTCAACTAGCAGACGGAGAGTAGGCCCAGAAATTATACAACATTTCTTTCTTTTTTTTTTTTCAGCATAACAGTATTCATTATTTTTGCCCACACCCAATGCTCCATGCAATACGTGCCCTCTCCAATACCTACCACCTGGTTCCCCCAACCTCCTACCCACCGCCGCTTCAAACCCCTCAGATTGTTTTTCGGAGTCCATAGTCATTCATGGTTCACCTCCCCTTCCAGTTTCCCCCAACTCCCTTCTCCTCTCTAACTCCCCTTGTCCTCCATGCTATTTGTTATGCTCCACAAATAATAAGTGAAACCATATGATAATGACTCTCCCTGCTTGACTTATTTCACTCAACATAATCTCTTCCAGTCCTGTCCATGTTGCTACAAAAGTTGGGTATTCATCCTTTCTGATGGAGGCATAATACTCCATACATACTGTGTATGGGCCACATCTTCCTTATCCATTCGTCCATTGAAGGGCATCTTGGTTCTTTCCACAGTTTGGCGACTGTGGCCATTGCTGCTATAAACATTGGGGTACAGATGGCCCTTCTTTTAACAACATCTGTATCTTTGGGGTAAATACCCAGTAGTGCAATTGCAGGGTCATAGAGAAGCTCTATTTTTAATTTCTTGAGGAATCTCCACATGGTTCTCCAAAGAGGCTGCACCAACTGGCATTCCCACCAACAGTGGAAGAGGGTTCCCCTTTCTCCACATCGCCTCCAAAACATGTTGTTTCCTGTCTTGCTAATTTTGGCCATTCTAACTGGTGTAAGGTGATATCTCAATGTGGTTTTAATTTGAATCTCCCTGAGGGCTAGTGATGATGAACATTTTTTCATGTGTCTGATAGCCATTTGTATGTCTTCATTGGAGAAGTGTCTGTTCATATCTTCTGCTCATTTTTTGATATGATTATCTGTTTTGTGTGTGTTGAGTTTGAAGAGTTCTTTATAGATCCTGGATATCAACCTTTTGTCTGTACTGTCATTTGCAGATATCTTCTCCCATCCCGTGGGAAAAAAGACAGTCTCTTCAATAAATGGTGCTGGGAAAACTGGACAGCTATATGTAGAAGAATGAAACTCAACCATTCTCTTACACTGTACACAATGATAAACTCAAAATGGTTAAAAGACCTCAACATGAGACAGGAATCCATCAGAATCCTAGTGGAGAACATAGGCAGTAATCTCTTCAATATCAGCCACAGCAACTTCTTTCAAGATATGTCTCCAAAGGCAAAGGAAACAAAAGTGAAAATAAACTTTTGGGACTTCATCAAAATCAAAAGCTTCTGCACGGCAAAGGAAACAGTCAAGAAAACAACATTTCTATAATAATATCCATGTGTGGTAGGCAAAACAGTGATCCCCCAAGAGGAAATTTGCAGATGTGAGTAAGGATCTTGAGATGGGAAGAGTAGCAGGAATTGTCTGGGTGAGCCCATTGTAATGGCAGGGGTCAGTTGGGACAATAGTGAGACAAGAGAATCAAATTCAGAGGAGTTGTTAACACCAGTGATATGCAGGGCCATGGTCGAAAGAATAGGGGCAGATTCTTGGGGCTAGAGAAGGTAAGGAAAAAGTTTCCCCTCCTATATAGGAATACAGCCCAATGACCCATTTCAGACTTCTAACCTTCAGAACTGTAAGATAATATATTTGTATTGTTTGAAGCACCACATTTAAGTCATTTGTTATGGCAGCAGTGGGAAACTAATAGAACATAGACTAAGTTCTTAACACAATGCCGGTCACATAACATCATTTTCATTATTATTACCATTTACTATTTTTCTTATTTTACCTTGGACTTGTTTGATGTATTTTGTTAACTTGCCATTTGTTAAATTCTAGATATTGTGTGTAAATAAACTTTCTATTCTATTGTTATCATCTTCAGTTATGAAATCTAAAAAACAAAAACAAAAATCCCAGGAAACTCTACCCTGTTTTAGAAATTATTAGAAACAGAAAAACTGTACTATTTTGAGGATTGCCATTATGTTGGAAATTGGTTTTTACCAACCAACTAAAAAAAATGCTGAAGTATTGTATCCATTCATATAGAAAGTTGGATTGCTAATTTTGTGCTGCATTTGGAAGCATAGAGGGTATTGTACTTCTCAGGGGCTGAGCTGGTGATATGCATATGAATTCCTCCTTCCTTTTCTCTGGACCCCTATTTGACCCTTGATGCTATAATGAATTTCTGTTTAAGTAGAAACTATCCCGGGGTTCCTTTCATAATTTTTTTTCTGAAGAATGCTAACTGATATCCCTATTGTAAAAATTGTAATATTGCCTTTTTAATTGCAACAGCCTATTCAGAACAGAATACCTATCTTTTCCATGGTATCTCTCTAACATTTTCAACTTGATGTAAATGCATGGAGAAAAACTGAAACCAGTCCCTTCAAAGAGAATTTCGCTTTGAAAATAGCCAGGTCATCTCTCAGATATGGTTTTTGCAACCCATACTGTCTGTTTCCTGGTTAATTTAAGCCACGAGTTCTTCTGCTATCATGTCACATTGATTCTCCACCCACATCAGAAATTTCTGACTGTCCTACATGAACCTCTGGAAATAAAAACATGGGGCTTGGAAAATCCCTAAGAACCTTTTCTACCAATAATCAAATTTGTAGAGCAACACCTAGAACAATCAAAACAAATTTAACCCCAGTGGTGCAGAGATGAAAACTTTGTGTAGCTAAACGTTGCATATTATAATCTTTGAGATAGATTCCCAAGAAGAGACTGCAACTCGTCTGAATACAGTCTCAGCTGCACTTATCTATCAGGCTCCTTTTTGCTCTCTACCTATATGTGTATACTGCTTATATTGAGAAAAGAAAACCTGCTTTCTGTGAATATAAAACAAGGCATGCAATAAAATATTCATAATGCCAAACTTGCAGGCTTCAATATGTGCACTTTCTAGAATACCAAATATAATGAAGACTCCGATTAGAACGGAGTTTGGTTCTTTTTTATCCATTCATATTTTACATTACCTGAGTGTGTGCATGCTATATATAGCTGCCCTTTCTTCATGTAACCTTCAGCTGTCTTGGATGAATTTTAAAACTCCCTTTGCAAATTCTTATAGCCTGTTAGTGTTAAATAAGTCCTCACTGACATTTACAAGTCATACCATTTACAAGAGTGCACTGTGGTCTTCGTGTTTATTCCCCATTCATTGCAATAAACTGTGACGTTTAATGCTCTATTGATTATGGCTGCAGTAACAAGTGACACTTTTAATGAGCGATTTTCTTCTCTAGGCTTCATCCTGGATGCACGTTACATGGATATATTCTATGTTTAAAAAAATGTTGCCTTGCATATAATAATAAGCTTAAGCCACTTTTTGCAGTTTATGAAAAAGTGTAACAGTGCAAAGAATATTATTGATATGGAGATGTAAAATAGATTATTTTTCCAATGACATCAATTTTATGATGGTTAAAACATTTCCTTCCTAGTATTGAAATCATTAAAAGTTTATCATTTTTTTACTTGGCAAATCCATAAGTCGAAAGTTGATATATACTCTCTATTTATATGCTGGGTATATGAGCTGTGGGGGTGGATACTTTGTGTTCAGTTTTAAATAACTCCTTGCAGCAGGGAATGGAGGGGAAAAGAAACAGAAATATTTTAATGCTAATTTAGGAATTTGGAAATTGTATATGTGTCCTTTAATTGTAAGTTTTTTATAGTTATTTTTTGCTAGAAGATTATGTCTTTATTTTCATGATAGAAGGGGAAAAGAGGCCCTTACACAAATAAAGGTCTTTTTGGCTTTTTGTGATCATGTTTGATTCAATTCAAAATTCCCAAAAAACAACTAAAGGCATATCTACATGCACAACTCAAGTACCCATGGTTGTCCAGTTATTCAAAAAGAAATTGAGTCAAATAATTCTTTTAAAATGTTTCCTCATTGGGTGCCTGGGTGGCTCAGTTGATTAAGCATCTGCCTACAGCTCAGGTCATGGTCCCAGGGTCCTGGGATCCCGTCCCTCATCAGCTTCTTGCTCAGTGGGGAGCCTGCTTCTCCCTCCCCTCTGCTTCTCCCTCTGTTTATCCTCCCTCTCAAATAAATTCATAAAATATTTTTAAAAAATAAAATAAAATAAAATGTTTCCTCGGTTTTCCTTTTTGACTGGATCATCATAAAAATAAAATCATAAATCATAAATAAATAAGTAAATAATCATAAATCATAAATAAAATTATCATAAAAATAAAAATCACTGATAGTCCTAAACTGAAAAGCAATTTAGATTCCTTTCTTGACATCTGGAAACTCCCTTTGTTCCCCCAAATCCTTACTACCCTGCACCTTAGGCCTTAAATATTATCATTCTTTTTGTAATTTTTATTTTTCAAATAATTGTTCCCAGGAGAAAACGCAAGCACTACTGTGAAAGTTGCCAATAAGGCCTTGTCAGATATTTACTCTTCAGCTAATGATTCATTATTTCCTTTTCTAACTTGACAGCTTGCTGAGAGCAGCTCCCTGCAGACTAGGGCCTCTGGAGAGCAGCAAGAAGCACATAGCACAAGAGCCCCATCCACGGGTGTCAAATAGTAGAGGACCATCAACATTGAGGGCTCGGAATAGCCAATAGATGTGGATATCCATAGCCAGCAGCCAGCAGCATATGGGTAAATACTTGACACAGTAAGAAAAAAATGAGGAAGATGATCATAGAAAGTGCTGAGGGTGGAGGTCGGTGTGAACGCACCCCATTGGCAGACACCCCATACTTCACAGTTAGTCCTTGTGCTAGTGCTAGAAACAGGAAAGCTGAGTGCCACAGGCTGAGAAATGAGTAAAGAGGAAAAAGTCACTGTGTCGCAGGTATGAGACAATGACTATGCTGGAAGAAAACGTTTAAAACATTTAATGATGTGGTTAATCTGAATTGTTCTTGTTCTACCTTTTCCACCCAATACCTCTAAATCTTCCCAACAAATCCAAGCCGAGTTTATACTGCCCAGGGAACAACACCCTGACATCCTTGACTTGGAAGCTGCAAATAGCATACAGGAATATGCAAGTGTCCTTAGGACTCTTTTTGAGTGAATTATGATCCCAAATAAGCTAGGTTCTGACTTAGAATTCACTCAATTTTCCTATTCAAATGCAAAGTTCCTGTGTTGCTTATAAAAATGAAGAATGTGAAAGAGTTGCTTATAATATTTTTGAAGGAAAATTATTAATCAGTATATGTTCTTTGTCACCCTATGGCTCTCTGAGATGTATGAATATATTCATAGAATAGGTGTGCATGTGAATCTGACTCCAGAACAGATGGAATAATTACATTTTCAGAAATTAAAAGACATAATGGAAAATTAGTTCTGCTCTATACCTTATGAATGTCTGTCAAAACTATGTATTTCATCATTTCTTCAATCTGCTATAACTGAGCATTTGCTCAAACAAACACATACTGAATGCACAACGCACACCAGGAATTGTGTGGGTACTGTATACAACAGCAAGCCAGATACACAATCCTGACCACAAAGAGATTACAGTCCAGGGGGACATAAACACGGTCAAGAACACAACATCAACTAGGCATGGTGCCTCACTGGAAGAAAGCAAGCGTACCACAGGCTGAAAAAGTGAACAGAAATTAGCTAAGCAAGTCAACTGTACTTAATGACAAAGACGTTTGGGAAACCCACATCCCTTTAGAAGAAGACGTAAGAAGAAAAATTTCATCCAATGAGAGTTTTGGCTAAAAAATATTCCCATAAAATTTTCAGTTTTAATTTCTAGCCAGAATTCTCATATTATAGAGACAGATACGTAAAACATTCCATTATTTGAATTATGACCTCCTATTGCTTAGAAAGAGGTACTTTTGCTAGAAACATGAGTTCGTTCAAGAAATACTTATTGAGGCCACACTTTTGGTCATGAATACAATGCTGAGGAGGAGAGATGACACCCAACTCTAGTGGATATTTGTCGGGTATTTTGACTACTAAACAAGTGAATGTCTTTCTTTCTTTCTTTGAAGAATTCTCCAATTTTTTGAGTCTTTTTATGGCACACATTCTCCCCCTAGAAGTGCTGCGAATGTTCAGTGTGTTCCAGCCTCCCTTGCAGTTAGCTACAGGCCTCTAAGTTAAGCTCTGCCAACTAAAGCTAATAACATAAAAGAAAGAAGAGGCAGGTGACCTTTCTCCCTGGGAATGACGGCAGCAGCAGTGGGTATACAATTGGACTTCATGCAGAAATAAAGACTGCTCAGTGGCTGCACTGTTAACAGTGGCATCCAGTGCCCAGTGGCCAATGGTGTCATTTCTCAGAAAAGTAGCAAAGTTTAAGGGGTCTTGAGCCTGGCTTTCCAACTCAATGATTGAATTTGGTGAGTGACTCCAAATCTTTGTAATAAATGTGTTTAGTTTTGTTTTTTATTTGCTTTTTTTTTTCTGACCCAGTGGGTTTCTGTTGCTTCCAACAAAGAGCCAGCTTTGGACAGATCAACTTCAGAGCCAACCAACCATCAGGAAGAGCAACAATAAAAGCAAAGAATGTCACAAGACCTAAAGGACTCAGCAGCTTTCAGCATGTGATTTCTCAAAAGCATGTCACTATAAAACTAAAACACTAAGGAAGATGGTTCATTTTGGCTTGAAGCTCACTCTATTAATTATTTGTATCTGTCTGCTCAGGCTGCAATAATAAAATGCCATAGATTGGGTGGCGTATACAGTAGACATTTATTTCTCACAGTTCTGGAGGCTGGGAAGTCCAAGATCAAGGTGCTGGCAGACTAGATTCCTGGCTTTGTGGCTTATAGACCAGCTGCCTTCTCATTGTGTCATCAAATGGCAGGAGGTATTTCTCTCTTTCTATTCTAATAAAGCCACTAATCCCATATGGAGAGCCCCGCGCTCATAACTTTATCTAATCCTGATCAGCTCCTAAAGGCCTCATATCCCCAAACAGCATCACATTAGAGATGAAGCTTCAACATATGAATTGCGGGGGGGGGGCACAATTCAGTCCATAGAAATGATATATATAGATAGATAGGTAGATAGATAGATAGATATAGTCTTGAATGATGAATATGGCGTGTCTTCATCAAGCTGCTGTGGCCCTTTCTCCATCAGGAAGTCTTCAGGTTATTCCCTTCATGAAGAACAACAAAACAGCTCCCTGGATCTGCAGTTGACTCTAAATAGCATCTACCTTCGGCTCAGGTCATGATCCCAGGGTTCTGGAATCAAGTCCCACATCAGGCTCCTTGCTTGGTGGGGAGACTGCTTCTCCCTCTGCCTTCCACTCTCCCTGTTTGTGTGCTCTCTCTCACTCTTTCTGGCAAATATATAAATAAAATCTTTTAAAAATCAATCAATCAATCAATTAAATCTTCTTATTTTTACTAAATAATCCCTTTTTCCATATCAGCTATATATGCAGCAACCCCAATGCTGCATTCATCCACTGAAATTGAAACCCATGACATTTCTCGCAACTGTCCATACAGCACTTCTTTTGTGACAACGCACTTGTATTGCTCGTGTGGCTCTCCTGAGGTTGTTCTCCCAGTTCTTTGGTGCGGGGAGTCTAGTTGACCAAGGGTCCCAGCTATTGTGAATCCATCACATGTTTGCACTTAACATTTCCCACTAGCGGCTCCCAGCCAATGACTGAGCACAACAGCTTTGCTGAGGAAGGCCCGTTTCTAGGGCCTTCACTAGGGGGCAGACCTGCATTTGACTGGCTAGTTCTCCCAGCCTCTCCTTGTGCCTTCCCTGTCTTCCCCCAGTAGCCATTTCCTCTAGTACGTTCCTGGCGTCTGTAATCCTTTCTTGGTGTCTGCTTCTAGGAAGACCCCAACCTATATACCCTGTATCACTCAAGATGCTGGCCATGATCACCCACATATTTTAGTTAGACCAGAAAACCAACTAGGATTAAGTTGTTTCCCATTTCAAGTTGAATAGTCTGTGCCCCTGTTTGCCTGAAAGTGTTTGTCTGAAAATCCTATCTGTAAGCTCACCACTACACCTACCCACCCTACTCTTATAAACCAAAACAGAATAAAAGCCTGAAATATTTTAAGTCATCTTGTTTTAGGTGATCCTATTTTAAGTGAAATATATTTAAAGTGAAATATATTTACATCAGGTATCATGATTCTTGGTAGGCTGCTCCAGCTCTGAATGCTGTGCCTCTAGAATTGTGCCCTGAGCCCAAGCTCCTTCGCCAATGTCATTCTGATGGCAAGACATTATGCAAAAATGCATTATATCCCCCGGTCACTGCATGCATACTCTTGGCCTCTCCATTGTAGAGAACTAAGCTTCTGGCTTAATCTTGATTCCAAATCATTTTTCCAATAATGTTTAATCCCACCATTTCCTCAAGAAGCCTGGAACTCATCATTTTTCCTTCCAGAGTTTCCCTAAATCCATGGCTCTGCTTCCAAAAATATGATGTCCTCAACCCTCAGAGTAACCGTCCAGATATAACTAACTGTCTATATGATCTTCTACTTGACCTTGTATTAAACACTGACCAAATAAAACAGTGGTCAGAGCTGCAACGTTGGAGATTAGTTTTAATTTGTCAGGCAGATCTACCTCTATCCAGTGGGTTAATCTATGCCATGAACTTGCTCAGCTCTAGTAAATAATGAAAATGTTAGGTCTTTCCCTTCCTTCTACCTACTTTGGCAATACCTCATGGACAAATTCCAAATATATAAAATAGGAAAATGGAGTAAAGAAGTCAACTTTCTCTCTATAAAATTTTTCTTCCTAAAATAAGTGGTAAATTCAGTATCAGACAGAACAAAATGTTTGAGACATAAACTCTGATAGTTCATAGAAGCAGATGATAAGAATATAAAGGAATACTACCTACAGTATTTTCATTCACATAGCCTGAGAATAGACAAATTCATGGTAACAATTTTGGAATAAGCAGTTTCAGATTTCAAGTTCAATAAATGAACCACTAAAAATCTCTTTAGTACCAGTCTGGTTGTATGTTTGAACTGTCTGAGTCCCCAGAAATATAAAGCATGATGCTGCCTCCAAGGCACTTATAATCTCCTTGGGGAAAAAGAAGTCCAACACTAAGGAGAAATTGAAGAACAACAAAAGATAATTCAATCATGGCACACATTTAGTTTATAATAGGTAGCTTTCTGAATGCAATAGTGTTCTGAAAAGGCCCTATGGAGAAAAAAATTGAGATTGAATCTTGATGAGGTCAAGTTTGATGAGATGAACACAGGAGTGGGAGAGTCTATGCAGGGAACAGAGTATGGCTTCCAGTCACTGGCAACTACAAAAACTATGAGGACACTTGGACACTTCAAACTCAGAGCATCTGGCTGGTGGTGCCCAAGGGTATCAAGGAGCTTCAGGTTTGCTCAGCACAAAATATTCAAGTGCTGCCCAAGAGGCAGTGGAAAGTTCTCCCGGGCACTAGTCCAGGGTCTGGACCCAGCTATGTGGAGGCAGAGTTCGCAGACACTGAAAGCTGGCTAACTAAACTCTCAGAAATCATCTCTTCTGGAACGTTCCTTCCTCCAAACATCTGTACCTTCTATCTTGTCATCCTGCTTCCTCACAACTGTATTATGGATGGAGATTCTTAAAGTCCTTTGGTTCCATAGTTGTTCATCAGCCAGATTGACCTCAGCCAGGGATCCTGCACTCCCTAGGCCATCTCATCTCACTGTTGTTTATCCCACACTCTGCCTTGATATGAGCAGTCAGCCGTAGCCAGGTGAACCCCAGTGACTATAGACAAACAATGCCAAGAACTCTGAATTATGATTTGGGGTTCTTTCATCAACTTATCTTTATAAACATAGAAAGAAAAGAACATTCTTAATTTTAAAAGCCAATTCAAATGCAAGTTCGAGTTAAGCATTGCCAGAACTTTATTACAGTCTTGAAATAACCAGAAACCAGGATCCTACTAAACTGGTGTTCTACCAAGAGTTATCTTGCTAGGTCATATATGATCTGAGTTGAGAAGAGGATAACAGAAAAGAAATGTCTTTATAATTGACTATTTACTCAATAATGGCACCCCCATTTTCCAGACAAGGAAATAGGTATTCAGAAAGATAAAAGAATTTTCCTAAGTTCTGAAAGCCTACATATGGGAGACAATGTCATTGTGTTGATTTTGATTTCTGGCTTCCTAATAATGCGCCATTACACAAAATGCCTATGCATGTTCAAAGCTTCTCCGCAGAGATCCTAAGTGTTTCCAGGCAGCAGCCCTGAATGAAAGGCTTCCCAGAATGTGAACATTTTTCATAAATGTATTAAATAGAAGCTTCAAGGCATTATCCTCATATATATTTATGAGTAAGGATCATATAAACCCAAATAGATCATAGGTCATTTTCTATAAAAATGTAGGTGAAGACATATTGCAATATGACCACCTGTTTTCCCATCTTAGATACATTCCTGCAAAGCTGAGCATAAAGTGAAAACTTTTTATATCAAAGCATATCAAATTTTATATCAAAGCATCTTTCATATATGGGTTCGGAAAACCATATGACTAAAGGAAAAAGCCAATTTTGTTTCTAAGACAAATCCATCAAGTTACAGGCTAGTTTACCAAAAAGTCAAATTCTAAATATCTTTATCAAACTTCTGCACTTATGGTATTATGTCAGAATACAGTAACCTCAAGTTTATAGAATATTAATCACTAAATCAAAGGGCACTCCTTCTTCCAAGGAAATATTTATCGGCTTTTACTCCTAAAGATTCTGCTCTTGACTCACATTCAAAGTGTTCGTTTGTTTTGTAGTTTTATGCCCCTTTGGCACATCCAGCCCCATTATCTCTCATCTGGTGTACTGCAATTAGCGTCTAGTTGATCTCCTTTATCAGAGGTGTATCCTGAGTATCTCCAGCTTCCTTCCTTCTAGTTCAATCTTCTCAATGCTACAGAGTCAATCCCTGCTTAAAATCTCATTGGTTACTATCAGTTTTCAGAAGTACACATTTCTTAGCTTGATACTGAAGTCCCTTCCTGATATGGTCCCAGCTTGGCTGTGCTAAGCTTCTTTCCATTTCCGAGCTCAGCATCTCCTTGCTTGCTTTCTTCCTTCCTTGGGCTACATGATCACACTCTAAGGATGCCTTTCCTTGTTTATCTGCTTCTCTAAATCCAACTCTTGAATTGAAATCCAGTATTTGGTGGCCAAAACTAACAAGACAGTAAACAACATGTGTTGGAGAGGATGTGGAGAAAGGGGAACCCTCTTACGCTGTTGGTGGGAATGCAAATTGGTGCAGCCACTTTGGAGAACAGTGTGGAGATTCCTTAAGAAATCAAAAATAGAGCTTCCCTATGATCCTGCAATTGGACTACTGGCTATTTACCCCAAAGGTACAGATGTAGTGAAAAGAAGGGCCATCTGTAGCCCAATGTTTAGCAGCAATGGTCACAGTCGCCAAATTGTGGAAAGAACCAAGATGCCCTTCAATGACGAATGAATAAAGAAGATACGGTCCATATATACAATGCAGTATTATGCCTCCATCAGAAAGAATGAATACCCAACTTTTGTATCAACATGGACGATGGATGGAACTGGAGGAGATTATGCTGAGTGAAGTAAGTCAAGCAAAAAGAGTCAATTATCATATAGTTTCACTTACTTGTGAAGCATTAGGACTAACACAGAAAACACTGGAAGAATGGAGAGGAGAAGTGAGTTGGGAGAAATCGGAGGGGGAGAGAAACCATGAGAGATTGTGGACTCTGAGAAACAAACTGAGGGTTTTGGAGGGGAGGAGTTGAGTGAGCCTGGTGGTGGGTATTATGGAGGGCACGGATTGCATAGAGCATAAACAATGAATCCTGGAACATTGAAAAGAAATTTTAAAAAATAAATAAATAAATAAAATCCAGTATTCAGGAGTCCTGAATGGTGAATAATTGTATCTCAGACATCTATTCTCACTCCACTCTTTTTCAGCTTGGGCTGGAGCAGAAAGACCAGCGTCCACCCAACAACAGCCACAATAACAAAAATAATGAATGAAAAAGAGCTTCGCATCACTGAACTGTGGCAACCTCCAAGGAATGGACTAACAGTGGAAGGGAAGGGAGCACTTTTACTTTATATTGTATTTTTTCCTCCTCAAATTTAAAAATTTTTACAGCAATAACAAAAAAATGAATAAAATAAAATTCTAGAAAAATAAAATAAAACCTGGCATTTTGGTTTACTCCCCCAATTCAGCATGTGTTATGTCCATTAATTATAATTTATCTCACGTACCTTTTCACACCATGAGATCTCTAGTTTCTTGAAGTCAGAGATGGAATGTGGTTGAGTTCTTGTGTTCTCAGCTCTTAACACTGGTCTGAAATGTGGTAGAAATTAAATGAAGGACTGTTTTGTGGATAAATAAATGAGTGGAGTTAATGAACTGATATTAATCCAGATTCTCTTGTGAAAGATGACATATCCTTATAAAACAGCCAATGGATTTCGAGAGGTGGAATCGATTTTTTGGTACAGCCCAATACGGCATATAATATTAGGGGGGAAAAAAAGCATTCCTTTCCTGTATTTCATTTTTAATTCACCATCCCACCATCTAATTTTTGAAGACAGCATACATCTCTATTGAATTAATAATGAATGAATACTTTTTCATTTTATAATTCAAAAATTTCAGAGCTGAAGATAAAATTCTTATGAGGATGGTCAGAGCTAATATTTACGACGTGCCTGACACTGTGCTCAGCATTTTATATGGATTTATCTCATTTACAACCCACCACAGAATTTTATGCTAGACACTAGTCTTATTCCCATTCTACAGATGAAAAAAATAATGAGAGAGAAACAACAGACCCAGGAATTCAACAAAGGCAGTGTCATGCCAAATGCCCAATTCTGAACTATTGTTCTACCTTGTTCTCTGAGCAACAGTACATTGATTGGAAACATTTCTGACTCCTTTCTCTGGTTGCAGGATTTGCCTCTATAAATCCCCAGTTTCTGGTAGCCAATGTCAACCATAAAGATTATGCAATGGGTAGCCTTCTGCAACCAAAGTCTTACCAGCAAGTTTCTAGCTCACAGCCCAATTAAGTCAAGTTTAGTTATTCCTACATCTGTTACTTTTCATCCCTTAGCCCCAGATCTGAAAAAGAAAAGAAGAATTGTACCACACAGATAAAGTATTTCTTTACTCTACTGAGCAAATAAATTGGAATATAGCTTACTTGGTGGGTGGTGGGTGGGTGGATGGGTGTGTGTATAGAAAAAAATATTCATTTTCAAGAGCAATTTTAGAAGCTCATTTTAATATGTTTGTAACAACAAATGAATGCTTTACTACAGCTCTCTTAGTAAAAGACTTCATTGGAAGAAGAGAGATTGGCAAGGCCAAGGAACAGGAAGACAGTCTTTTGCCAAGTGAAGCATGTTGGTTCTTTTATCCTATAATTCAATTGCTCTCCTGGATCAGCAAAATACTTGAGAAAGCTCTGAGACCCTTCGGTTAAGTGTATTTTATGAGTGTGGTCTAAAATGTGGTGAGCCGCATTGAAAAAAATCGAGTGATGCCATTCAATGACTTGCCTCAGTGATATACACTCACAGATATAAGGGATTCTGGAATAAACAATAAGATGATTCATTTCTATGAAACTTTTCACAGGACTGTTCTTTCCTGATTTGCTTAGCAAAGGAGAAGATTTTAGATTAATATGCTTGCCTTAAAAAGAATAATTTATAAGTCCCTATTTCATAGGTTAAAAGCATGGGATACTGGGCAGAATACATGCAATTTCTGCTTAGAATGGCAATTTAGAGTTGATCTAATATAACTCTAAATATCATAAGCAGTGGTTGCATGAGGAGGAACAAATTTGCCCATATCAGAAGGCTTTTAATTTGCCCTTAATTTTATAAGCATGACTATGATAGGAATATATGCCAAACTATGTGAGTGAAAATGTGAAATATTATGAATCATTAAATTATAGGCGATTAAACTATAACAATGAAAAGGAAAGCTTTTAGCAAGAACTCAAATGACTTCCAAGGATCATAAATAAAAGGGAGAAAAATATAAAAGAATTTTAATCACAAAGTTAAGGTTATATAAAATTACTTTAAAAATTAGTATACTACTCCAATTTCTAAAATGTAATTTGGATTAACCCAAACAGATTTTGAACTAGCTTTCTAAATTTGGGTATCTTATGTGAGATAAAATGGAGTTGGATAGAATTTTTAAAAGTCCAATCAGCTTTGAGGAAAGGAAGTTTAGTTTCCACAGAAGCATAACTAAGCTTTTAAGTTGTTGTTGTTTTTTTGTGGGTTTTTTTTTTTTGCCCCAAACATATCAATTTACTGTGCATGCTATGGTAGCTTATCATGTTTAAGAAGCAAGATTATAATATTAAGTATGCCAGAAATATAATGTCTTCAGTAAGCTTTCTCATTCTTATATCAACAAATTCATGCAATATTAAAAAATTAGCTCATTAGCAAAACCATTTTAGCAAAGCATGCCAAAGAACATAACGCTCCACCAAGTGGATCTTTTATAGTTTCTTTTGCAAATTGTCACCACTGTATAATGGAACAAGTCATAGTGTTCTTGAATAAATGATATTTTTTAATCCCAATAGTAGAGCAAAAACTTCTGAATCTGAAAAATATCCCACTATGCTTTATCACAAAATTATTCAACTCCGACTGTGTCTCTGTTGAGAAATCCCATTAATTCTTCTCAAAAATAAGATTACCACTATTGAAAAGACATGTAGTATGAAGAGTTATACTACTACCTTAAATCTTTCTAAAAACTGTTTCTTTGATACCTAAAATGAAATTTTACTGGTTCATTAAGTCATTCATATCAACTGCAGGTTATGAAAGTGGCTCATTATTAGGAAGGTCGCAAGAAAGTGGTTTTTATTGAATACAGCATTGATGTGAGAACAAATAAACAGGGAATTGAATCTTTCTAAAAGAAAAAAGTGGGACACCTGGATGGCTCCTTTGGTTAAGCGTCCGACCCTTAGTTTCAGCTCAGGTCATGATCTCAGAGTCATGATCCTGTGTCCTGCTCAGCATTCAGTGTAGAGTTTGCTTGTCCCTCTCCCTCTGCTCACTCACAAAAAAAATAAATAAATAAATAAATAAAGCAGCCCTATCCTAGAGGTAACTTAGAATCATCCAGAAGTTTTCAGAAGCTTTTAATGTTCCTGACCAGTCTTCTTACTTCATCACTGCTCATGGTGGTCCTACTTCCTGGAATTAGCGGAGCCTATAAGAAAACGTCTAATATGATTCAAAAGACCTTAGTAGGTATTCTTGAATTCAGGATGTCCAGAAGAGCCTCTGGTACCATGATCTACTCTGTTCAAGCCTGACTTTAAACAAACAAAACGTTTTGACCATGTTATAAAGGAGTCCTGGTCAAAAGTTCTTCAATCTCCTCTCAAATATTTTTCTACACCCTCCCCATCCATTGGCAAAACTACTTCTATGTGCTCATAAACTAGAAAAACATACCTTTTTCCTGATACTCTACATTGTAGAACACTGTTAACTAATTAATTTTGGATACAGACATTTCCCACTCTGCTTTCATATGCAAATAATGCTTTGAAGATTTTGTATTGGCTAAATTTTGTTCATGAGCTAGGAAGATTAGATTCCTATCATTGAACAATGAGACAATGTAGATAGGAAAATTGGAGATATGATAGTCTAGAGCAATTTACTGAGAATAAAGTGAACTCAATGAATTTGATAAGATAGCCAAAGTGGTGAGCTCATACAGTCGTTGTTCATCTCGAAAGTATTCTAATTTCTAGTATTCCAATTTGTAGTGTTATTTTACTTTTATATTCAAGCAAGATAAAGCCATTGAGAATACATGCATACACACACTCACATACACACACACGGAGTCTACCTTATGAATAAAAAGGACAATGGAGGGGGAGAAAGAAAAGACCTTGCTTTAATTAGTTAAGAGCACAATCCCACTTATTAAATAGCTTGAAGGCTGCTTAAAAAAAAGGCGTGGGATATGGCCACAACACAAGGATTGCAAACCACACTCTTCTATCAAGGTGACACCCTGAGACCCAATTCTATTCTTTTGGATAGGGTATTTGGGAGAAACCTGACACAGTTTCAGATGAGCTATTATCATTATTTTTCTCCGGCCATGTTTTCTTTGATGGAGAACCTACAAACCTTGAAAATGTCCTGGAACCAAGATTGGGTAATATGATTTTGGGGAGAATGGGCACCTGGCACCATTGACTTTTATTTTATTCACTGCACATGGTAAATCAGCTCTATTTCCATTTTTAAGGGTTTGAGTCTGAGGATTCCATTTTCTCTGCCCCTGTGTGTGAGTTTAAAAAGATGGAGATATACCCTTCCCCTCTTGTCCTTATTATTTTCACAAATATAAAAGCCACCTCACAGCTGGTTCAGATCTGACCTAGAAGACTCAAGCCATATGATCTCTTGTCACTACAGGTAATAATTTTGTGCCATTTAGACACTTAGGAGGCCATTTTATCTGTATGGGTACTTGCACATGGCTGGCTCAACATTCCAATCAGGCTGAATTCACTTCCAAGGTCAGGTTGGAGCCCCAGGACATGCCACTGGTTCATCACATCTAAGGACTACAAAGAAAGCAATTTAAATCCATTTGAGAAATCCTGTGTCAAATCCCACTTCATGGCCACCTCAATCCCACCCATCATGCCAGGATATTTGCCATACACACTAGCATATTAAGGCTTTTGGACATTTGGGCAAAGATTGCTAATCATCTTCCAGGTTCCATTGTTCCCCTTTCTCCCCAAAATATAGAATCCCCTATTTCCACCTAGCTTTTGTGAGTGCCTCTTACCCTCACTGCCCTGTCCATCAACTACTATTCCAAGCCTCCCCTGCACCCAGCACCCCTGCACCTGGTTGTGGTCATGTGACTGAAGCAGCCTGATTGGAGGTGTTGTGTGCACCTTCTGGATTACTTCTTTAGAAAGGAGGCTGTTTCTCTTGCCCTTCACTTACCCCAATTGTGAAGTCAGGGTGAAGGTAGCAGTTAAGCAGCTAATCTAGATTCAGTGATAAAATTCGGAAACTCTACCTGCTCTGGGTCTTCTGCCCATCTCTGGACCAAACATGAGAAAAACATACATTCATATCTTGTTTAAATCACTGTAGTTTTCTGCAGGTTAGCCTGCATTTTAAATAATATATCAAGCTGTGAAGAAAACTGTTTAACTATTAATAACCTAGTGCAACCAAAATTTATGATGATCAAGCTAAAAGTTCTAGTGAAAAACTAGTGCTCCAACAACATGGTGATTTAAGGACCTGGAGAAAGTAACTCAATTGTATCTTAGAATTTGTATATTTTCAAATACATGCTAAGTTATCAACCAATTTTATTGGGTTTTCTAAAAAAGATTTTATTTATTTATTTGAGATAGAGCAAGAAAACACAAGCAGGGCCAGGGGAAAGGGTGGCATGCATAGGGAGAAGCAGGCTCCCCGATAAGCAGGGAGGCCGAAGCAGGGTTGATCCCAAGATCCTGGGATCATGACCTGAGGTGAAGGCAGATGCTCAACCGACTGAATCACCTAGGCACCCCAACCTATTTGATTGTTTATCCAGACCTAAACAGAAATTTTTATATTGTTTTGTTTTCCCTCATCTATTTTATTTTAATTGATACACACACACACACACACACACATACACACACACAAATATGCAATTTATATAGAAAAAGATATTAATGTTGATTATAAAGCATAACAAGATAATGAACACTCATGAGTATTTCATCCACGCTAATTACTAGATCCATTCTAATAACTTCCATATACTTAAGTATTCCTGATTTCCTAATACCTCCATCACCAGGCCAGAGGTACTCAGAATCCTACTGTTTAAGAAAATAAATCAAAAGTATGGTAGAGGAGCGCCTGAGTGGCTCTACCCCTTCCCTATGCCTGTCCTGTCTCTCTCTCAAATAAATAAATAAATAAATAAATAATATCTTTTAAAAAGTATGTTAGATCACTTGTAAATCACACATAGATGGGACGCCTGGGTGGCTCAGTGGATTAAAGCCTCTGCCTTCAGCTCAGGTCTTGATCCCAGAGTCCTGGGATCGAGCCCCTGCATCTGGCTCTCTGCTCACTGGTGGGCCTGCTTTCTCCTCTCTCTCTGCCTGGCTCCCTGCCCTCTTGTGATCTCTGTCTGCCAAATAAATAAGTAAAATCTTAAAAAAAATAATCACACATAAACATTAACTATGATTCAGTGTCTGGGGCTAGTTCTAAACCTTCAAACATTCTCAGCCTTGTTCTGTAAAACACTATATGAATTCTGCCCTCACAGAGCTGCTTCAAAGTTTATATGAGATCAAGAAGGGGAAAGCCCACTGCTCAGAGCCTCACACGTAGCGGGCAAGCTGCACCTGACTGGAAAAGAAAAGAACTGCAGGAAACAGGAAGTAAGGTGGTAGAGGAGGGGTCAAGTCTTCCCACCACCGCCAAAGCAGAACAAATGTGGAGCAAATAACAGGGCTTTGGCTGGCATCTTTGCCTGTGAGAAAGTAAGAAACTGAGCTGTGTGTGACAGGGCTGGTGAAGATAGATTATCCTGCTCTGTGATCTTGGACTGTACTATAATCTGATGTCATTACTGATGCATATAAAATGCTTAGAATGGTGCTGGGCATAGAGTCAGCATAATTCAAATGTTTGTTAAAACTGCTGCACTTGGGTAAGGATGTAGAAACGCTACCCTGCCATCCATACAAGTTGTTCCTTTCAATAAAGTTCATTAAAATATAGAGTTACTGCTCTATTTAGTTACACCAAGTCATTAGGATTTAAGCCTCTAGATTGTGCTTATGTTATAATAACTTACACTCTAGTGACTCTGTTTAAATAAAGGGATCAGGGTTTCTTATGTTTATCTAGTTTGGTGACACATCCCCAGTACCCATTAACATGTCTGGCATACAATGGGTACTCAACAATATTTATTAAGTAAATGTCTAAGACATCAAAATTTACCAGAAAGTTTCCCTATTAAAAGCATCCAAGTTGCTCTCTGGCTTTGGAATAATAAGGATACAAGTAGGCAAGAAGAAAGCATATTCCTAAATAAATTATTATGAGTCAGAAACTGTTAAGTTTGACTAATGGGTCTAAAACCTGGCCACTGAAACAGAATTATCTGGAAATTTATAAATACAGATACCTGGGCACAACACAGGGGAATCTCAGTCAGTTGATCTATGTTTTTGTTTGTTTTCCTTAGTTAAAGTCAAATTTTATCTGCAAATTAATAAGCTACTGTACAAAGTAAATAATAGGCAATTGTTACAATATCAGTTGCATAGACTTCTTCATGAGTGAATAATACTCTGATGAATGAATATGCCATAATTTACGTTACATTTTATCTTCCCTGAACACTAAGGTTTCTTGTATTCTTTCTATCGCAATAACATATTTAAAAGTTAATTAGAGGGGCACCTGGGTGGCTCAGTGGATTAAAGCCTCTGCCTTCAGCTCAGGTCTGATCCCAGGAGCACCACACTGGGCTCTCTGCTCAGCAGGAAGCCTGCTTCTCCCTCTCTCTGCCTGCCTCTCTGCCTACTTGTGATCTCTGTCTGTCAAATAAATAAATACAATCTTTAAAAAAAAAAAGTTAACTGGAAAAACAAATGGGTACATTTGAAGAAGGTGTATTTGTTGACAAAGTTTTTTAAAGTATATTTTTTCCTAGAGTTTTCTCTGGTTTGCATTGCCTGAGGTTTTTTCCAAGCTTGTTTATAAAAATCCATCTTCTTATTGTAAATGATCCAAGCAATCGTCAAGATCTGGACCACATTTCCTCCAGCACAATACAATGGGAAGGATGTTACCAGAGTAAAGAGGTGAGTGAGGGCTGCCTGGGTGGCTCAGTCCGTTAAACATCTGCCTTTGGCTCAGGTCATGATCCCAGAGTCCTGGGATCAAGCCCCTCATTGAGGGAGCCTGCTTCTCCCTCTGTCTCTGCTGTTCCCCCTGCTTGTGCTCTTTCTCTCTCTCTCTCAAATAAATAAATAAATAAAATTTAAAAAAAAAAACAGAGAAATGAGCAAAATGAGTTACTTCCATTTTGTAGGGGAAGCATCATTTAGCTCCTCTACAAACATATCATCAAACCCTGTTCTGGTTTTCTTCTCAAAATATCTCTAATTCTGTTGCTCTTTTCCGAAATAGCGTGGTTACCCAAATCTAGAACCTCAACCTCAGACTTGGAGTATTGAGGAGAACAATTCTTTATAACAATCTTGATTGATCACTGGACTTTGAATTTCTACCCCAAACCAATTCATCCTGTTACTAACGTAAAATTTTCAAAAGAGCAAAATTATGACTATCATTAAAATATAAGATGAACCAGCATCAAAGTGAGAGAATAAATGACTGAGGGAATCAATGGTAAAAATAGTTCAAAGGAGAAGAGAATAGACATGCATGTATATATGTACATATATGTATAAGTATATGCCTACATATATATATAAGTGCATATATATATGTATGTAAAATCAGAGATGCTAAAGTTGCTAGTAGATGCAAAACTGATTAATATCTTACAAGACAATAAAATGTAGGTTCATCTTTGCTAGAGAGCTGAAATCAATTTTATCAAAATTCATTTGCTTCACCATCATATTTCTACAACCTAAGTTCTTCCCCTACTGAGTTGCAATACAGGTTAGTTGATAGTCAATATGTACAATCAAAGATGTGTATTCCTATAAGCCAGATAATCCTACCATTTCACTGAAAAAAAAAATGCCCAGTAATCACTTCTGTATTGGGTTACTTATAGTTCCTGTTTATTTCTCTTTCAGCTTTTAAAGTACAGTCTATGTCATGTCTCTCCCCCTGCATCTAAATTAGTCATCCCAGAATACACCCTCCACTCAATCCAGGCCAATTTTTGCCATTACATGCCTACTCTGTAAGTTTCTGTCTCCACTAACTCAAACTTGCTTCAAAGTAATTCAGCCAACCTGTGTGGTAGGTGCTTGGCGTACAACAGGAAGGGGATGTGTTTTCTACCATCATGGAGATTTACAGTCTAAAATGCTTGTCTCTTTTCTCTAAGAACATAACCACACTTCATCCTCCTATATTCAGAGAATTCCTCTCTTCCCCCAAGAAGCCTTCTCCAACTGCACCCACCAATACTAAGCCACACAATAACTTACTCTGCCACAGGTGGAATGTGTCATGTAGGCTCTGAATTCTTGATTGGTTTACAAAAACATTTAGGACAGGGACTCGGCTTTAGGCTTTTATTTTGAAGGACTTCTATGACATCTCCTGCTTTTTGGTTTAAAACTGAACTGTTCCTTCAGATGCAAGGATTATGTATAAGGACTCAAATGATTTTTTTTTCCAGTCTCTTTTGATATCAAACTTTTTTGATGTAGCTAATTGAGTTTATCCCAATTTGTGATTCAAGAAGCTTTGATTTCAGAGTGATAGCTGCCATGTAAATATAGATTAAAATGAGCATAAATATGCAGGTGCTGATCTATAAAAAAACATCTGTACTGTGAAGCTAATCACTTATAAAACATCAACGAAGAATCTGGAGGAAGAGGTAGGTAGGGCTGGTTACAATCTAAGTGTTTTATTACGAGACTGTTATTCTCCTAATTCCTTAATTTATTAAGAGCTTTCTACCACAGGGGCAATTTTACTCTCTTTTGTTAAAAATGATGGGTAACTGGGTGATGGACATTAAGGAGGGCACATGATTAATAAGCACTGGGTGTTATCTAAGACTGATGACCTCTACCTGATGATGACCTCTACCTCTGAAATTAATAATACATTATATATCAATTAATTGAATTTAAAGTAAAGAATGAGTACGTAAAAGTTACACACCTCTGTGAGGCTGTACATTTTAAAATGAAAGTAAGAGGAAAATATAGTTCCACAGAGTTAAAATATTAGCATAAAGCAATTTCAAGGCCTTGGTTATATTATTATGGGTCTCTTCTTGTAACAGTCACCAAAAAATGCCTCATAAACCATATCCTCAATGGTTCAAATATTTTCAATGGAAATAAAAGCTAGGATCTGAATGCAAAGTTAAATGAGCATCTACCATTGCACTTTTATTTTGACAGTTGTATCATCTTGTTAATGACTCTTGAAAATGAACACAGTGCAAGCTTCCATAAGGAAGCTATTTTTTTAATTTAAAATCTTGTGCTCTATTGTGAAAGTTTCCTATGAGGCTTATGCATCCCATTACTCTCCAGTAGAAGCACAATACTAAGTTTAGGTAGAGTCAAATTGCTTGCCTCATCTGTTAAACGTAGATGATTTGTAATAAAATGACAATAAATTTACACTTAGGACTGAATGGATGAGATAATTACCTAATGACTACATGAGGGTAAGGAAGAGCTTCATTTCCATCTGTCCTTAGTCACCTAATCTCGTTGACTAAACACAGTAAAGGCTGAGTCACAAAGGCAAACATAGAACATATACACAAAATGAATTTTTTTTAATTATCTTGCTTCCTTTCTGAACTCTTTTCCTGTTCCCCTCCTTGTCCTCATGGTGAGAACTGAAAATAAGTCCAGTCAGCAAACAATACAATTTGAAGTAATGGAAACTACAGTTGTTTCATTTTCTGCCATTTTTATTGTGAAATTCTAGAAATTCACACTAGCAACACTTTAACTCTTCCTATGAAAATGAAAGACCAATACATGGAGTAAGTTCTTTTTATTTTTTTTTTTTTTAATGGAGTAAGTTCTTGAAATTAAAGTGAAATTACAGCTGCTAAAAACAATCCCTGAAACCAAAGATTTTATGACTGACTGACCCAGGTAAACAAAGCATTAGAAGATTCAGCACCAAGAAGAAAAATTAAAAGGCTACCCATTTTCTCTAAAGAGTGGAATACCAAAAATTGGAGTGAAAATAACAGCATGGGCTTGGAAAAGCATGTCAAGCTAGAAAAGTAATGAATATGATTTTAACAGACTTGATGAACAATTGTATTCAGGACCCAAAAGGGAAGCTATTATTATGGAATTCATTCCACGTAAGGAGGAGCGATCATTTTGGAGTTTATGTTAAACTGTTAAACTGTTCGTTTCCTGACACCATTTCAATGGGAAAAATGTCTTTAAAATTAACTGTTAAAATTTAATATTCGCTATATATGTTGCAGCCCATAAAGCAAAAGCATGGGTCTCTATGCTACCACAGTCAATGTCCTTTCTAATGCATACATAAAATACAAATTAGCAACTTTGGTGCCCACTGATGTTCATATATTCCATGAATGTTTAGTTCTTTGTATGGCTTCTTACCAGTTACATGTTTCACCAAATTGTCTCTCTTATCTACTGAATAGAATTGCAGAATTTGTGACCAGGAAACATCTTAAAAGCACCCAGATAATTCTGATGTGGGTGGTCTAAGATTATCCTTTAGGAAAAAGTGCTTTCAAGAATCACCACCTTGGGGCGGTTCTTCACAGGTCATGATCTCAGAGTTCTGGGATCAAGCCCCAAGCTCCCTGCTGAGCAGGGAGCCTGCTTCTCCCTGTCCATCCACCTGATGCACTCCCTGCTTGTGCTCACTCTCTCTCCCCATCACTGTCAAATAAATAAATAAATCTTTAAAAAAAAATTAAGAATCACCACCTCGTGAATGCTAGTATAGATCCTTTGGTGTAAACATGATGGCATTCATGTCTCAAGTATCCATGGTACGTGAAGGAAGAGACATGACATAGCTTATCCAAAAGAGTAGAAAACATAAGCATTGATCACTGACTTCCAATATATAATTGACTTTTCTAACTTTACCTAATATAATTTAAAAGTGAAGCAAAGTTCCTAGCCACATTCCAGGTAAGTTATGAGAAGATGGCCCAGTGATATGCTGAATCATAGAGAAGAGATCAAACTGATGGTTCTTCACTACAAGTTGAAATATGGTAGATCACTATAATATCATAAAATCTTGGAATAGAACTGTGGGTCCCATTATGCCAATGTTGCATGGTGACACATTGACTGGAATTATCCTAAAAGTAAAGAGTTTTAATATGACAGTGAAGGGAAAAACAAATGGTCTTACAATCAACTAACACCTCAGCCAGCTATAATGTTCGAACCATTCTCCAAACACAAGAATGCAGTGAAAAGCACAAAAACATGGGCTGGACTTGGGCAAGAATTGTTTGGTGCATGTGAGTGTTTCGGAAGAACCACTGCTGGTCACAGTCCCACCTTGCTCTATCAGCAGAATTTTGACTTTTCAAAAATGACTCCAAGACCAGAAGCTTTTGTTTTCAGGGGAAAATATTCATCCTTTAATTTTCAGACAAGTGATTTTTTTCCATTTGAACTTCTTTAGGCCCCAAATAGACATTGCTAATGTACCTTTAAAAAAAGAAGTCAGAATTTTAAAGAAGTAGTGCATAAAACTGCAAGACCAGTTCATTAAATGTGCATCACTGGTGTTGGTTTTCAATCTTGGCCCTTTTCTCCCCTCATTGGGCACACAACACTTTCATTAACATTCAGGGAATTGCATACATGCATTAAGGAAAAGAAAGTTCTTCCAGAGTAATGAGGCCAGAAGAGTATGACAACATCATCACTTCTCTTTCTTGCTTTGTACTTACATTTAATACCACTCTGCTATCTGCAGATAAGCCTTCTCAGTCTTACTTTCTAAACACAGATATAGAAAGCCACTCATTGTTATTTCATAACCACTGCTACTGTAATTTTACAGAAAGCTAAGCATACTGGAATGTGTGTTTTCATAACGAGAGGAATGATTTAAACGATTTCCTTTAATATCTGCTAACTTCCATGACTGGAAATTTGTTGAATTCTATGAATTTGCTAGGGGCTATTAAAGAACCAACAGAAGAGAGGTCCCTGCTGTGTCTGCACTTACAATTTAAGGAAATAAAGAAAATAATAAAATAAGCATAATAACATGCATTTGTATAGCTTTTAGGATTAACAAATTGTTTTCTATGCCTTATTTCAGTCAATGCACCAAACTACCTTAAAGGATGAGTAATATAACATTATTATTCCAATGCTATGTACAGGCTGGCTGAAATGTATAGTAGCTGTAAGTTACTCTGGGTCACAGGTCAAGGGAGTAACAGCTGGAACTATGTTTATGCTTTCTGATTCCTACACTAATGTTTTTTCCATGTGCCAAGTTAATGTGATTTTTTGATAGTTGATTGTACATTATTCTATAGGTGGAAATATTGGATTGCAGTCCCATTGAGAAGAACAATAAAAAACTTTCTTGTACTATTTGCATAGTTTTCTGACTATTGATGGAGTTGAGTTGAGCCTTCTCTGGGGAAAGGGACAGAGAGAAACAGAAAGACCTATTATGAACAGAATCTAAGGAAAGCAGAAGGAAATTGGGAAATTGAAAAGGAAGAACAAGCAAGGACTACATTCCCTTGAAAGAATATGAGATATTGTGCAGAAGATAAAATCTTCCTACACCATGGAGGTGATTCTCTAAGAAATAAAGTCACACCAAATGGTTTAGAGAGGATAATGTTTTCCATTTCTAAATTGTAAGCCCAGACACTTTGGAGTTCTCTTCCCAGGTGTGACTAGAAGTTAAAGGGAAGGGGCGCCTGGGTGGCTCAGTGAGTTAAAGCCTCTGCCTTTGGCTCAGGTCATGATCCCAGGGTCTTGGGATTGAGCCCTGCATTGGGCTCTCTGTTCAGCGGGGAGCCTGCTTCCTCCTCTCTCTCTGCCTGCCTCTCTGCCTACTTGTGATCTCTTTCTGTCAAATAAATAAATAAAATCTTAAAAAAAAAAAAAGAAGTTAAAGGGAAAAGAAAAATCCATAGCTCAAAGTAAAAATTACAAAATCTTCTTTATATTTGAACCAAATCTAAAATGATCTGGGGTAGGGGTACCTGGGTGGCTCAGTTGGTTAAGCATCTGCCTTCAGCTCTGGTTATGATCTCAGCATCCTGGGATCAAACCCTGAATGGTTGGGCTCTCTCTTCAGTGGAGAGCCTGCTTCTCCCTATTCCTCTGCCCCTCCCACCATGGTCTCTTTCTCACTCTTGCTATCCAAATAAATAAATGAAATATGCCCAAAATAAATAAATAAATCAAATGACCTGGGATAGAAATTAGAAAATACAAGTGAACTACTGGGGAAAAAAAATTGCTAAAGATCTGAACCACAGTGAGAATATGGAGACGCTCTGAGCTAAGGAAGGAGGATGTCAATCAACAAGGATCCAAGGACTCTTCCTCCTAAAGTCTTAGCACTAGGATACACAGTACAATTTATCCCATGAGTCAGGAAAATGTGGGAAAGGAAGTAAGAAGTTTAGACTAGTTTCCTTACACTCTATGATTCTGAAGATGAGGGTTGGAAATCGCTAAAGATAAAAACACACAGAAGGTAGTTGATTTCCATTAGTTAAACTAAGACACAGTCCAGAGTAATTCATCCAGCTTATATGTTGATGAATTTCTGCCTCTCTTGACTAGCCAGTATCAAGCAGGACACGACTGGCTACCTTACATTAATGGATAAATTCCATTCTGCTGATGTTTGGTTAATGATTTACTGAAATATCTTTAGGTGCTTAAAACAGAAATAATGCCTACATTCTGAAGGGTGGATGGCTTATTTCTCAAAATGAGATAGGAAGCTTGTCTCACCTTTCTCAGGTTTTGCTCTTTCAATTCAAGCTCGTGACACAGGGGAAGAGATACTGAAATGAGTTTCATATTCTCTTAATTATGTTGGTCTTCAGGTCAGAAGTAGCCAATCAAGCTCATGTGCTGATTAAACTTCTAAAGCTGGTTACGCTCAAGTGGCTGACTTCTAAGATTAGTGAAGCAGAACCCTGGCTCATATTTTTTTCTTTTTATTTAATTTAATTGGATGTGTAATTTTATATTACACAAGGAAACAAGTTTTGAAACAGGTTATTTTTCGGTTTAATTTGGGGAAACCTTTCTGCTTCACCTTTCAGGTTATCAAGACAATCTTTAAACAATGTTTCCAATTACTTCAGATTCTTCCTAAACACAAAATGGACTAATTATTATAGTTCTGAAGATTGTAGTTTTATTTTGTGTCAAATCAATTTCTAGGCTCTGAATACTTCTCTTCAACCTATGCAACAGAGAAAGTTCAAAAACATTTAAAATGGTTAATATAAATGAAGCAAAACAAATTTGAGTGTTTTCTTTAAGAGTTTCACATTCTTTTAATATAATATATGTGACGGTTTTAAAGAAAAAGTTTTCCTTCATGTAAATTAGATATCTGTGTAAATAATATTAATCCTTTTTTAGTTCCAGGGTCAGAAAGAAGATGATTTTTTTTTAAAGATTTTATTTATTTGTAAGAGAGAGAGAGAGTGAGAGCGAGCACAGGCAGACAGAGTGGAAGGCAGAGTCAGAGGGAGAAGCAGGCTCCCTGCGGAGCAAGTAGCCCGATGTGGGACTCGATCCCAGGACGCTGGGATCATGACCTGAGCCGAAGGCAGCTGCTTAACCAACTGAGCCACCCAGGCGTCCCAAGAAGATGATTTTTAAAAACATGGTATCTGGGGCACCTGGGTGGCTCAGTCAGTTGAGCATTGGCCTTAGGCTCAGGTCATGATCCCAACGTCCTGGGATGGAGCCCCACCTCCTCATCTGGCTTCCTGCTCAGTGGGAGGTCTTCTTCTCCCTCTCTCTGCCCCTCCCCCTACTCATGCTCTTTCTCTCAAATAATTTTTTTTCTTTAAAAAAACACACAGTATTTATGGCCAAGATTTCTTCCTATTTATGGCATGATCTACGGATATCAAAATGGATACTTTTGCTGATTTTTTAATTCTATTTGCTATGGGAAGAGAAAACACTATTCTGACCTTTATAGTGATATGGTTTATGTTCACAGTTATTAAATCTTATTTCCTACTGAATTATGTATTTCTCTGCTCCATTTGCAATGCAAAGTGAAGTTTTCCCACTGCCTCATTAATTTAAATTATCAGTCAAATATGTTTATGAGAACTAAGTAAAGAAATATAATTTTCATCCTGACATGAGCTTCACTGGGCTTTTCTCCCCTAAGGGAGGATAAACTCAGCTTTATCTTCAATGTTGTAAAATATGAAGATCTTGCAATTTAGGGTTGAATGGTCCTCTACACTGCCATGCTCTCATTTGGTGGTTTTCAAAGTGCTTGAAACTGCTTTTGTTTATGCCACTTTTAATATGTAAGGGTAATAGAGTTGTCAGTGCCTTCTTTAAGCAGAAGCAGAAAAACTATATTCCTTACACAGATGGAAGCCAAAAATAGAATATCTGCATAGCTGTATACTCACCCAGGTAATTCTCCAACAAAATGCTGTTCAGCGCCTGTGTGCCCCAAATAGTTCTTACCTTGACCATCCTGTGACTAGGGAGAATGATATTCCGTCATCTTCCGATCACCCAGCTGTGACAGTGTGAATGTGCTTATGACATTTGCTGGCAAACAGGAGTACTGAAACAACAAAACAATGAAATCAGCAATAAGCGTATAGTAGGCAAGCTTCCTGGGCTGTGGGGTCTAATAAGTTCAAGTCCAAAGCAAATGTGCAGTCGTCATGAGGTCAGTAATTACTGAAAGTGTTTTCTAGATGGAGTCTGCTGGAAAGAAGGAAGGAAGGAAGGAGGAAAGAAGAGAAGGGGGGGAGGGAAGAGGAAGAACGGGGAGAGGAAGGTATAATAATACAAGGAGGGTATAATAACTAAGACGTATATCACTTCCTTCTGCCCGCTAAGTGTTTTATATATTTTACCAGAATTACCCATGTATCAAGTCTATGAGATGGCCCTATTATCTTTATTTTTCAGGTGGGAAAATGAGGAACAGAAAGTTTAAATAATTTTTCTAGCTAGTAAGTGGAGCTAGTAATAGAACCATTGTACTTAGTTAAAAAAAAAATGTGTAATGCTAACCTTGTTCATCACAGGCACAGGGGAATACGATTTACTAAATATTTACTAAATGGGGTATTAGAAGTTTGATAAACTTAACCCCTTATGCTCTCCTCATTACTGTTTAAAAGAGTATAAAGTCCTTGGTGACCTAAAAAGTTATTGCATGTCAGAAAGAAAAATAGGGCGGAGGAGAAATGGATCAAAAAATTGACTGATAAAGGTGACAGACAAATTGATTACACAAACTATCAATGTTGCTGTAGTTTAACATTTATTCCTTCATTTGTGCAGAATGTCAATCTCTAAAGAAATTGACACCAAAAGAAATAATTTTACACATACTCCCTTAACATTTTCAATATTATTTCACTTCATTGCATCAACAGTAAAGAAGTTAACTGACTTCAACTAGCAAAATCCTGAGCGTGAAGAACTCTTTAATTGTTAAGCCACCTATATTTTTTGAGATTTCAAATAAAGATGAGTACATGAAAGCAAATACAGTAAATCTACACAGAAGAGTTAAATATCCTATGATTAATACATACTTACAAATGTTGGAGGATTGGGGCACCTGGGTGGCTCAGTGGGTTAAGCCTTTGCCTTTGACTCAGGTCATGATCTCAGGGCTCTCTGCTCAGCAGGGAAACTGCTTCCCTCTCTCTCTCTCTCTCTCTCTGCCTACCTCTCTGCCTACTGGTGATCTCTCTGTCAAATAAACAAATGAAATTAAAAAAAAAAAAAAAACATGTTGGAGGAATGTTAGGAGCTGTCTTTTTTTTTTTTTTGAGTATTTTTATTTATTTATTTTTGAGAGAGAAAGAGAGGACAAGGGGGGGGGGGGGGGGGAGAAGCAGAGAGAGAAGCAGGCTCCCTGATGAACAGGGAGCCCGATGTGGGACTTGATCCCAGGGTCCTGAGATCACGTCCTGAACCAAAGGCAGACACTTAACCAACTGAGCAACCCAAGAGTGCACAAGTTTTTTTGTTATTGTTCAGGCTGCTATAACAAAGTACTTAGACTGGGTGACCTATAAACAGCAGAGATTTATTACTTGCATTTCTGGAAGCTGAAAATCAAAGATCAGGGTGACCTCATGCCTGGGTTCTGGTGAGAGCCCTCTTTTTAAAAAAATTTTTCTTTTTTATTAACATATAATGTATTATTAGCCCCAGGGGTACAGGTCTATGAATCGCCAGGTTTACACACTTCACAGCACATACCTTCCCCAATGTCCATAACCCAGCCACCCTTTCCCTACCCAATTCCCCCTGGCAACCATCAGTTCGTTTTGTGACATTAAGAGTCTCTGATGGTTTGTCTCCCTCCCGATCGCATCTTGTTACATTTTTTCCTTCCCTACCCCCAAACCCCCACTTTGCCTCTCAACTTCCTCATATCAGGGAGATCATATGATAATTATCTTTCTCTGATTGACTAATTTCACTCAGCATAATACTCTCTAGTTCCATCCAAAACTAACACCAAGAAGAACATGATGTGCCCTAACACATAGGATAGAGCATGAATTCTGCTACCCAACTGCTTAGGTTCAAATTCCAGCTGCACTGCTCACTAGCCGTCTTATCTTAAGCACATCACTAAACTTCCTTGTGCCTCACTGTCATCATCTATGAAATAACAATGACTCAAAAAAAAAAAAAAATAACAATGACTCACATGTTGGTTTTAAAGGTTAAATGAGTTCACTTGTGCAAAATTTCTGTTTTATAGTTAGTGGTATATAAATATCAGCTGATATTTGTATTTATCTTATTAGTCAGAATCCAGCTGGGAGAAAAGAATACTGCTCTATATAGTTTAAACAATGGAGATTTAATATAAGAACATGTTCACAATGATGCTTAAAGGGGTGGAGGAGCAAAAAGAATGGGAATTGTTAGAGATTTAAAAAAAAAAAAAAAGACAGCCAGAAATCAGGAAATTGTTCAGGGTTTCTCCATTGCTGGGGCTGCTGGAATCTTGATCTGTCCTACTTTGAAATGCTTCTCTCCTCTTTTCTTCTAAATTTCCAGCAGCGCCTCCCACTGGCAAGCTTAAATATCTTAACAGGAGCAAGGCTAACCAGATAGAGAAATGTAGATTGCCGGCACCGAGCCCCACAGCCAAGAAGATGATTTGGTTCAAGTCCAGCCTGAACCCAATCCTATGAGGAGCTCTGGGGCATGAATGGCACAGACTTGTCCCTTTCTGAAGCAAAAAAGCTGGCATTTTTTGAATCTATTATATTTCCATCTTTCTTGGTTGTTACCCCCTAGGGAACAGTCTAAACTCTCAAATATTTCCCAGATAGATTGGGTGGGCCTCTATCAACTTAAGACAATTCTCAGACAGGTGCAATTGTGGTCTGAGACTCACAAATAGGATGTGGGCGTACCAGATCCTTCAAGTAAAACCCATCCATTAGTGAGTGCCCTGTGCTAAAGTGGCTTTGGAAGATTTAACCAAGAATTTACAAGGGAAACAAACATGTATTAGGTAAGGGTGCCTGCTTACATCTATGAGCCCCTCAGTCTTGAAGTTTCAAAATCTCTAAAAAAGGTGTATGGGGAATGGGGAGCCCCACCAAATTTTAAGAAAACTTTAAATATGAACATACCTACATTAAAATAAACATCTGTATATTAAAAATGGGTTGCTTGTAAAAAAACAGACAAAACTTTCATTAAAATAGTCTTTACAGATAATTAGCTCCTTTAAGGTTTTTCCTATCATTTCTGTTAGATTTTACCATTGATCTGTGACCAACCTCTTCATACCCAAAGAAGCTTAACATCAGACTCAACTTCAGCATTTAGTCTCATGACTTTGATGACCATGACTTTCATGACCATTCAAGACTAGTGTTCTGATGTTCAAAAGGAGGCACTCTTGAAGCTATTCTGATAACTCTACCTTCTTAAGAAAACTTCATCACATAACAGGATACAATACGTTTTACATGATAGTGACTACCATGGGCATGATTCTGCATTAGAACTTTCTACAAGCTTTTGTTAGTGATGTTTTTCACTCTAATGTACTGTATTATGAAAGTTGGAATGCATGTTACACAGCATGCAGTCACTCTCTGTAGTGACATATAAGAACATTGAGGATTGTTGAAAAGTAATGACTTTTCCAAAATATCAGGGCTAGTCAAGGGTGGAACAGGAACCAAACAGAAGTTGACCAATGATGTAGTGTGGTAGTCTCTCTCTGCACCATACATATATACATTTGTGCTATTTAATACAGACTGAATTCTAACAAATCTATTGCCTATCTGGTCACTTATCAATCATCTGTCTATTTATACATCAGCTTGATTCAGAAATGATATAAGTTGGCTTACAAAAAAACAGACACAAAACAATGAGATTTTAAATATTTAATATATGAAGTGAAAGGAACATAAATTTGGGAAACATAAGCTGAAACCCTGAGTGAGGATAATGGACGAATGTCTACAGCGGGAATTTTTCACTGGCTAAAGATGAGACGTTAATTAGGGTCTGAGATTTCTACTCTGCAAACAAAGACACAGGGATCCCATGATCCTATCAGATAACTGGATCATTGGTTACAAAGGATCACAGACCACAAAATACTAATACGCCAATCATTTAAGCGAGCAGCCAATACTTTCTGACAATATCGACAAACCGTTGTCTTGAAGAAAATGGCATGTCTCCAAATAAATAAATTGCAAATAAAATCAGCTTGATGCCGTTGCTCTTTTCCTACCATGTGTTCTGTTAGCAGGTTAAAAAAAAAGTACATTTTTTTTCATTACAGCTTTGCAAAAATCATAAATAAATCTCTTATAACATTATTAGTTAAAAAACAGATGTAATTAAACTCCTGGCTTACTATAATTATACCAGCATATTTAAGGATAGTTTTATGTAAATTCACAGCAGGTAGTAAGATTGCTTGTCCACAAGATCATTTTCCTACTGATGCTTGAAAGCCTCTCATTAAAAGGTGCGAAATCCATGGTACATGGAATGTCCTGAGGGTGTAAATGACATCGAAAGTCCTCAAGATGAGTGACTAAATCTGTGGTCATAGAACAGTCATCTAAAGATTATACATGTTAGAAATTAGCTCAATTTATTCATGTAACCTCTACCTGGTTTCTTTAAACATTCTTTGAATAGACTTTATTACACCTCCAAGAATAAGAAATTTGTACAATTACGTCCATACCGTTACTGGGTCAAGCTTACTCATGTTATGTAGGGTGGAAAGAAGTTGACCTAGTTATTTATCATGAAAATATCCTCCTTTATCTTTGATCTCTCAGAAGCGCAACATTACCTTCCACCAAGAGATTGATCCAAATCAGCCATATTGTTATTTTTGTTTTGTATTAGCTGTGGTTTTCCATAGGATCCAGATTCATGTTTTTTTTAATATTGTTTATTATGTCTCCTATTTTATTTCAATGGCCCTTTTGGTCAGGTAAGCAAATTTCCTGTCAAATAAATTCTTTCGAGAACTCATGAGATGGACTATTCCATTCAAAAGACATGTTGGAATTATAAATCATAAGCTAGAAAATCGAATTGCATTTTTGTATCACCTTTGAGGAGAATTTTTCATTTTACACAACAGGTGAAAATAAAAAATTTCCATGTGGCCTCCTCAGTCATCAATTGTCTTCCCAAGACTTCAATTGCCTTAATATTTCTAGTTCATTCTCATAATAGAACTTGTTTCTGCATAAATCAGTAGACATGGGAGTTTCATTGGGTTTGTTTGTCCTCAGAAGTTTCTTTGCTGCATATCACATACTTAAAGTGAGAAAATGGGTCATCTGTTAAATATGCTTTGCCATTTTTGTGCCATTTCTCAGAAAATCATCAGTAAGCATAGTCTACTCTTTCTTGAGAGACCAGGTCATTCTTTCTCCAACTACCAAATGAGCCCTTCTTCCCTGTGGCATTGGGTACTACTGCTTAAGCTGCTCTGGAATCATCTTCCTTGAAAAAAAATAAAAAAAGGTTTTACCTATTGCCTTACTTACACTGATACAGAACTTATAGTAATTCCTTTAAAGCATCCTATTTTTCTTATTGTGTTCTTTATAATGCTTGTGATACTGCTTTGCTTTTTAAAAATGCCTTTTTTATATTTTGAATTATTTTTTTTCTTTCTATCTATAGCAACTTGTCATCTTTACTAGTGGGTTAGAAGGAAAGGAGATGATACTTATACTTCTCACCTTGCACTCAAATGGTCCAGTCTGTTCTCAGAGCACCTGTAATTAGGAAATATTTTGGGTCCAGATGTCAAAAACACAGCATATAACTGCATGCTACTAAAATAGTTCTTTGTTTCCATACCAACAACCAGGACTCAGGTAAACTATAGTCCTCTTTGCCTACCCTGTGTATGTACACACACACACACACACACACACACACACACACACACACTTTTCATCTATTTATAAAACCCAGAAAATTATTGCAAGTTTATCTGGCAAGCCATCTGTTTTTAACACTTATTTTACTGTGATTGCATAAATAGGAAGCATTTCCAGAAATCAAGCCATGAAGTTAGCCTGTTATCCCAATCTCTTTTCCAGTGGCTCTCTGGTAATTATGAAAACTGTAAACAATGTCAACCTAGATCCTTTCTGCATCTTCTTCATTGTGGAATCCTTGCTTTTATAATAATATAATACAAGTCTACTAACTTGTAAATATGGGCTTTGTAGACACATACCCAAACTGTAAATGTAGTTCTTATATCAGCAAGTGTCTTGGTAAGAAAGAATCCGCACTCAAACTGAGTCATTGAAGAGAGTTTAATAAAAGGCTGATTTAAAAGGTGCTGTCAAGGTTTAGGGAAACGTAATAAGGGATAGTATTGAATTTGAGGCCACTGAGAGGGGTGTTATCCCTAGATTAGTAGAAGTGGAAGGGGAAGAAGTAATGATTTGAATTTGAAAACGCAACACTATAGAAAAGGATTCCGGAGAGAATCTTTGGCCTCCAATAGAGGGAGATAACAAACACTCAGGGAAGGGTCTTGAGGAATACACAGCCTAATCTCCCTCTCCCATCTGTGCTTCCCATTGGCTGAACCCAACCTGAAGCCAGAGGACAGGAGACCTATGGTCTAGATCAACACCCTGGGGCATGAGTAGGGTGGAAGTGGAACTAGAGAGAGCAAATGGAAAATAGTCAACAGATAGGAGAGTGAACATGATATGACGAGAAGCCACTACCAGGCACAGCAAGACACACCTTCCAATCCAAAGCAGAAAATTTGAGCTCTAGAGTGACATTCCAGAAGTGGGATGCTACAAGTAGCCTCTTTAGGATTCAACTTGCACAATGTATCATCATATCCTTAAACCATTGCTGAAATAATTTGTCTTGGTAACTCCTATATGGCCATATAGAGTTTCATGAATAGTAAACTCTCAGTAAACTATTATAAAGTCATTAAATAAATCTCCTCTTTTGTCCCCTAACACTGCTGGTAGCTTTTTTTTTTAATCTTGGATGAGTTTCCAGAAGCAAAGTTTCAAAGTTCCAAGTACAGTCACCATCTCCACATGCAATGATATGCCAGATTTGGACAAATAATATAGGATACTGTATTTTTAACCATTGTGATCAAGGCATAGTTTATTGCTGCACTGTCCAAGAGAAGTGAGGTCAGCAGCAAAGTACCTCTGTCAAATGAATTCATTTAGAAAAGCCTCATGGACTAGTTCACAGTCTTACTGTGAGGCTGCCTCGCAGAGTTAAAATGATAGGGATGGAAATGTTCAGGAGAAATTCAGAAACTCCCCCTCTCCTCAATTTCATTACGGGAAAAAAAAAAAAAAAAATGTAGTGCCAGCCGAAGGCGAAATGGATTCAAGAACATCTTTTTCTGCCCACAAAGATGAATTGCCTGTAATGACGGCCATTTGAAAATTGTGGCATCAAATTTTAAGCATCAATGTGGTATTTTAAAAAGCAGGTAAGTCCTGTTCTGATCAAAATGCTTGAGGTTCACTCGACTGCAGAATATATTGCATCCAAGAAAAGAGTTGTTTTACTTTTGTCTTCTCTAAAATTGGGTGAACTATGGGGGAAATATCTATATTAGGTAGTACAATGAAGGCTACACATAAGTATGCAGCTGTGTTAGGTTTTAGGCACAGAAGCAAACTCTTTATGTTCCAGTAGCTAATTAAGATAAAGATTTGCTTGGCATGCAATTTCACTTCCTTAACATCTCTTATATTGAAGTCACTCTGACTTACAGAGCATCCTGCATTTTAGTCACTGACCCATAAAATACAAATGAAAGCTGGTAAAAGGATAACAACATGCATTCTGAATAACTCGCTAGGAAATGCCTCAAACTTGAAAGACATTTTAATAATAATTCACCAGCCAATTCCATTAGTCTTAAAGACTAGAGAAGCACAAAGAGAACATTTGAATTACATAGCTCCACTTGCTATAATTTAAAGATATTTCCAGCTAAATTTAAACCTTTGGATGTGGTATCTTGCTGTTTTGTGGCTAGCAAAATGCAAGATCCTAATAGTAAAACCCAATTAATGATAAACTATATTGCTGTACTTCCCGCTCTGCTCCTAGTGAGTGTCATTCCGAGCTTAGCATTGTATTTTAAAAGCTTTCTTCATTTAAAGAAACATACCAAGCAAAGGTGATTTAAACTGGTCTTATGATATAATTATGACACCAGGTTTTAAAACTAAGGTGTTTTCCCTGTGCATCCACTTCAGCCTTTTGGGCAACATCTCCTGTAGTGTACACTTTTGTCCTACCTGGGTTATGACATAATAATGTTGGTATACTCTGTGAGTGAATCTATTTGTGTCTGACGACTTTTTCGTGTATCCTTTTTTTTTTTTTTTTTTTTTGCTTTCTTGTTTTCATTGCTTTTTGCATGTGTATTAATCTCCTGGGGCTGACATAACAAAGTACCCCAAACTGGACAGCTTAAACAATAGAAATTTATTGTCTCACAATAAATTCTGGAGGCTGGCAGTCCTCGATCGATTGAGGTGTCTGCAGAATGATCCTTCTGAAGGCTGTGAGGAAAAATCTGCATCCTTCCTCTCTCTGGACGTCTGGTGGTCTGCTGCCAGCCTGCCGTCCCTTGGTTTGTAGAGCCATCATCATCATCTTTGCCTTCATCCACACGTGGTGTCGTCCATGTGTGTCTGTGTCCAAACTTGTCATTTTTTAGAAAGACATCAGTAGAGGGGGCTCTCTAACTCTAGTATGACCTAATCTTAACTAATTACATCTACAAAGACCCTATTTCCAAAGAATGTCACATTCTTAGATCCTGGAGGTTAGTACTCTGAGGGTGGGGCGGGAGGGAGCGACAGCACACAATTCATCATATGACATCATGTAGGGTCATTAATTTCAGTCTTTCTCTGTATGTGCTTAAGTTCCTAGAGTTTCAATTACTTCCCTTTCAAGTTTTCTAATGAACTTCTAGACTTCACTGTCTATTCTGCTTTAAAGCTCATTTAATGAGTTATCTCTTGTTCTTTGTTCTGCATGTTCTTTGTTCTATATATTCTTTGTGTTATCTTCTGTTTCTATTCTCATTATGTTCATTTTCCTTTAAATGCTTGAACACATTGAGCACAATTACATGAGCTCATTTAGTGTCCTGTCTACTGATTCCATCACGTGTCCCATCTACATCTTTTTTTATTGCCTAATATTTCCTCCTGTTAGTCAGTTACATTTTCCTCCTTCTTTACATATCTTTGCATGTCCAATAACTTAAAATATGGTGAGTTTATGTTAATGACAACTAAATTTTGTAATCTTCTTTCCAAAAGTGTTAAAATTTGTTCTATCAAGTATTTAAGTTAATTGCATAGCAGCTTGGTTCGTTCAGAGCTTGGTTTTCAACTTTGTTACCATGAGTCCAGAGTAGCCATTATTCTAGGGCTTAGCCATACTACAAAGGAATGGCAGTACTGTCAATCTCATTGGGCCCCCCAGGTATTGAATGGTGACACCCTCTCTTTCTAGTTGAAACACAGTGTCTTCCAGCTCTTGGTGAGTTCTGAGAACTATTCTGAGTATGTCTGCCTGATTGCTCTTTTCCCAGTCTCATGACATTTCACCCTATACACAGGATTAATAATCATCAACTCAATCAATGGCATCCCTACATATATTTCTAGAGCTTTCTCCACACAGTCCTCTTTTCCCTGGTACTCTTCCTTGGAACTTGCAGATACCTCATTTTTTTAAAACTGGACTCCATCCCCTCAAATCCAGGAGACCACCAAGCTCTCCTTATGATTCCACTCCCTGCTTCATGATCCAGAAAGAGCTTCCACACAGATTACCAGAGTGTTCCTCCACTCCCTTCCTCTGGTTCCCTTGTCTCATGGATCACGGTTCTGTGTTGTGTTTTTCTAATACCTAAAAACCACCACAAATGTCATCCAGTAGTCCAGTTGTTTATGGCAGAATCCAGTTACTCTTTCATGAGCATAGCAGAAGACTTAGTATGCAATTTTTTTTAAAGATTTTATTTATTTATTTGACAGAGAGAGATCACAGGTAGGTAGAGAGGCAGGCAGAGAGAGAGAGAGAGAGAGAGAGAGAGACGGAAGCAGGCTCCCTGCTGAGCAGAGAGCCTGATGTGGGACTCGATCCCAGGACCCTGAGATCATGACCTGAGCTGAAGGCAGCGGCTTAACCCACTGAGCCACCCAGGCACCCCCTTAGTATGCAATTTGATAAATAATTTCTTTAATAGAATTTATTCTTTAATAAATTAGTGGGGCTTTTTGTACTATTTAATCAAAATCATGAAGATAGCCCCTTAAGTTTTCCTCTAATATCTTTATTGCTTAACTTGTAGCAATTGGATCTGCAATTCATCAGAAAAAATGTTTTTTTCTATACGGTGAGTTAGGGTCAAAATTTTTTTTTTTTTTTCCCCACATTTCAATATCCAAATAGCCTAGCCTATTTATTAAAAAGCATTCACGTTTTATTAATGAACTGTTATGTTTGCTTTTACAAATAGTGTAACAATATATACGTGGGCCTATTTTGGTACTTGATTCAGTTCCACTGATCTATTTGTCTATTTTTTTTTTTAAGATTTTTTTTTGGGCAGAGATAGATATCACAAGTAGGCAGAGAATCGGGCAAAGAGAGAGGGGGAAGCAGGCTCCCTGCCAAGTGGAGAGCCTGATGTGGGGCTGGATCCCAGGACCCTGAGATCATGACCCAAGCAGAAGGCAGAGGCTTAACCCATTGAGCCACCCAGGTGCCCTGGTTGTCTATTTTTGCATCACCACCACACTCTTGACTGCTATAGCTAGATGGATAGATATAGATAGATATATAATCTAGATGGATAGATTAAGTCTATCCATCTTAGATTAAGTCTTTAAGCTTTGTTTTTACAAGATTGCCTTGGCCATCCTTGGCTCTTTGAATTTCCTAATGCCCCTTGGTGAGGAGCACCTGGATGGTTCATTTGGTTAAATGTGTCTGACTCTGGATTTTGGCTCAAGTCATAATCTCAGAGTCATGAGGTCGGCTCAGTGCTGGGTGTGGAGACTGCTTGGGATTCTCTTTCCCTCTCTCTCTGCATCTCCTCTCTCTCTTTAAAATAAATAAAAATTAATAAATGTAACTTGGTCATTTCTTAAGTAAATTAATACATACATGCATAGATACACAAATTTTGATGTCATTTTTTATTCAATCATATTGGATCCAAGGTTAGTATGAGAATAATTTAAAATTTTACCATAGTGAGTCTTCTGAAACCTTATGAAACACCTTTCCATTTATATAAGTCTCATTCAATTTCTGTCAATTAGTTCTTAGAATTCAGTAAAGAGATTCTGCTCATCACTATTTAGATTTATTTCCATATATCCGATTTGTTTTGTTATTATTATAAGTAATATCTTTCTTGCAACTGTTATTATTAATTTGTTGCTGGTACATAAACATACATTTTTTTTGTTTTAATCATCAATATAGTGACATTGCTCAATTCGCTATTAATTTAATAGTTTTTAAATTATTTTAGAACATCTATGCACATGATCATCTGATTTTACAAGTAATGACACCTTTATTTCCCCCTTAACTGTCCTTACACTTTTTTTTTCCTTGTTTTATTTTATTGACTAGGGACCTAATTAAAATATTGACTAAAAGAGGTGTCATCATCTTGTTCTTAATCTTGAGGGGATATTTTCATCTTAGTGTATAATTTTTCCTAGAGGTTATTTACTGATATTCTTTATTGCATAAAGAAAATTCCTACTTCTAATTTGTAAAAAAAAAAAAAAATTTGTTTTTTTGTTTGTTTTATAATCACAAAGAAGTATTGAATTTAACCAAATTTTTTTTCTCTATCTACTAATATAATCATATGACCTTTACTTTTTATTCAATAGTGTAGCAAATTATGTTGATTTTTTAAAATCTATATTTATCTCCCTGGAATAAACCTCACTCAGCCTGGTAGATAGAACTATCTAATATCTCTTAAAGTGTCTTCTCAGGCAAATTGATTATGAATACATGTTGGAGTTTTTCCTGAAATTTGCCACAAAGGAAGGAGCTATGAACATGACAGTTGAGATAATTCCTCCCGGAGAGACATCTTATGGAGGAAAATGGAGGTATAATAGTCTTAGATAGTGTAAAATAGTCTTAGATAGGGTTCAACAGTTTAATATCTAGTTAAACATTGTAGACTCTCTGAGACTGGTTTAATGGCAGTAGGTCTCCCTAAGGTTGTACAGTGTTAGAATTTTAGGAGGGCTTCTTAAGTTTATCAACGTCTATCACAGAATTGCTAGAATTGTTTCCGAAGGAACATCTAATCACATTAGACAATAAAAGTCCTGTAGGTTTTGGACAGCTCTTTTTAATGTAAGCAAAGGATCTGTTCAACTAAGAGGGTTATGACAAACTATGACACTGCTTAAGATTTCATCCAGTTGTAGAACAAGAGAATCAGTTCACAATGCAAGTTTAAAGGATAGTGGTGGGAAGAATAAAGATGCTGTTTGTTGGTGTCCTATTGAGTCCAGCTGATCTCCAAACCGTGGCATTCACCACTGATTCATTATTCATATTTTTAGTTACTTCACATAAGGGATAATCATGTACGAATCACATATATAGCTGTTAAGATTTTCATCATAACATGGTTCACACAAAAAATAAGTAAGAAAGGTTGTTATGGGAAAAAAAAAAATACTCCAATGCTTATCACCAAAGAAATGATTACATAATTAGGATCCATTGGTAGAACAAAATAATTCTCAGAAACCATTCAAATGACTATTATAAAATATTTTAAGTAACACTGATATTAACCATACTTTGTTACTGCCTATGTTCTTCTCTAGGATTTTGATGGATTACTGTCTCAAGTTGAGGTCTTTCATCCATTTTGAGTCTATCTTTGTTTACAGTGTAAGAGAATGGTTGAGTGTCATTCTTCTGTGTATAGATGTCTAATTTTCCCAGTACCATTTTTTAAATTATTTTTTATTTTTTATAAACATATATTTTTATCCCCAGGGGTACAGGTCTGTGAATCGCCAGGTTTACACACTTCACAGCACTCACCAAAGCACATACCCTCCCCAGTGTCCATAAACCCACTCCCCTTCTCCCAACCCCCCTCCCCCCCAGCAACCCTAAGTTTGTTTTGTGAGATTAAGAGTCACTTATGGTTTGTCTCCCTCCCAATCCCATCTTGTTTCATTGATTCTTCTCCTACCACTTAAGCTCCCATTTTTTGAAGAGACTGTCTTTTTTCCATTAAATATGCTTTCCTGCTTTGTTGAAGATTAGTTGACCATAGAGTTGATGGTCATACCTGAGCTCTCTATTCTGTTACATTGATCTATGTGTCATTTTGTGCCAGTACCATTCTGTCTTGATGATCACAGTTTTGTAACATAGCTTAAAATCAAGCACTGTGATGCCTCCAGCTTTGTTTTTCTTTTTCAACGTGTCCTTGGGATTCAGGGTTTTCTTTTGTAATTCCATACATGTTTTAAGATTGTTTGTTCCAGCACTTTGAAAAATGCCATTGGTATTTATTTTTTTATTTAAATTTTTTAAAAATGTCTTTTCAGTGTTCCAGAATTCATTGTTTATGCACCACACCCAGTGCTCCATGCAATACGTGCCCTCCATAATACTGACCACCAGGCTCACCCAACTCCCCACACCCCTCCCCTCCAAAACCCTCAGTTTGTTTCTCAGGGTCCACAGTCTCTCATAGTTTCCCTCACCCTCTGATTTCCTTCAAATTGCTTCTCCTCTCCATCCCCCAATGTCCTCCATATTAGTCCTTATGCTCCACAAGTAAGTGAAACCATGTGATGATTGACTCTCTCTGCTTGACTTACTTTACTCAGCATAATCTCTTCCAGTCCCATCCATGTTGATACAAAAGTTGGGTATTCATCCTTTCTGATGGAGGCATAATACTCCATTGTATATAAGGACCATATCTTCTTTATCCATTCATCTGTTGAAGGGCATCTTGGTTCTTTTCACAGTTTGGCAACTGTGGTCATTGCTGCTAGAACACTGGGGTACAGGTGGCCCTTCTTTTCACTACATCTGTATCTTTGGGATAAATAGCCAGTAGTGCAATTGCAGGGTCATAAGGAAGCTCTATTTTTCATTTCTTAAGGAATCTCCACACTGCAAGTGGCTTTGCACCAACTTGCATTCCCACCAACAGTGTAAGAAAGTTCCCCTTTTTCCATATCCTCTTCAACACATGTTGTTTACTGTCTTGTTAATTTTGGCCATTTTAACTGGTTTAAGGTGGTATCTCAATGTGGTTTTGATTTGAATCTCCCTGATGGCTAGTGATGATGAACATTTTTTCACATGTCTGTTAGCCATTTGTATGTCTTCTTTGGAGAAGTGTCTGTTCATGTCTTCTGCCCAATTTTTGATGTGATTATCTGTTTGTGTGTGTTGAGTTTGAGGAGTTCTTTATAGATCTTGGGTATCAGCCCTTTGTCTGTAGTGTCATTTGTGAATATCTTCTCCCATTCCATGAGTTGCCTCTTTGTTTTGTTGACTGCTGCCTTTGCTGTGCAAAAGCTTTTGATCTTGATTCTTCTGCCATTGGTATTTGGATCAGGATGACATTGAAAGTATAGATTTCTCTGGGCAGTAACCTCTTCAACATCAGCCACAACTTCTTTCAAGGCAGGTCTCCAAAGGCAAGGGAAACAAAAGCATAAATGAATTTTGGTACTTCAAGATAAAGAGCTTCTGTACAACAACTGAAACAGTAACAAAACAAAGAGGCAACCCACAGGATGCAAGAAGATATTTGCAATGACACTGCAGATAAAGGGTTGATATCCAAGATCTATAAAGAACTTCTCAAACTCAACATCCCAAAAACAAATAATCAAGTCAAAAAATGGCCAGAAGGCATGAACAGACACTTCTCTAGAGAAGACATACAAATAGCTAACAGACACATGAAAAAATGTTCATCATCATTAGCCTTCAGGAAAATTCAAATCAAAACCACATTGAGATACTACCTTACACTTAGTTATAATGGCCAAAATTGAAAGGCAAGAAACAACAAATGTTGGAGAGAGAGAACAGGGACCCCTTTTACACTGTTTTTGGGAATGCAAGTTGATACAGCAACTTTGGAAAACAGTGTGGAGGCTCCTCAGAAAATTAAAAACACTATGGAAAGAACCTAGATGTCCATCAACAGATGAATGGATCAAGAAGATGTGGTATATATGCACAATGGAATACTATGCAGCCATCAAAAGAAATGAAATCTTGCCATTTGCGACAACATGGATGGAACTAGAGCATATCATGCTTAGCGAAATAAGTCAGGCGGAGAAAGACAACTATCATATGATCTCCCTGATATGAGGAAGTGGTGTTGCAACATGGGGGCTTTAGTGGGTACGAGAAGAATAAATGAAAGAAGATGGGATTGGGAGGGAGACAAACCATAAGTGACTCTTAATCTCACAAAACAAACTGAGGGTTGCTGGGGGGAGGGGGTTTGGGAGAAGGGGGGGTATTATGGACATTGGGGAGGGTATGTGCTTTGGTGAGTGCTGTGAAGTGTGTAAACCTGGGGATAAAAATATATGTTTATAAAAATAAAAAATTATATTAAAAAAAAAAGAAAATTAAAAACAGAGCTACCCTATGACCTAGCAACTACACCACTAGACATTTAACCCAAAGACACAGATGTAGTGAAAAGAAGGGCTATATGCACTCCAATGTTTATAGCAGCGATGTCCAGAATAACCAAACTGTGGAAAGAGCTGAGATGCCCTTCAACAGACGAATGGATAAAGAAGATGTGGTCCATATATACAATGGAATATTACTCAGCCATCAGAAAGAATGAATACAATAAATAAATAAATAATTTGTAATTAGTCTTAAAAAAAAATAATGAATACCCAAATTTTGCATCAACGTGGATAGAACTATAGGAGATTATGCTAAATGAACTAAGTCAAGCAGAGAAAGTCAATTATCATATGGTTTCACTTATTTGTGGAACATAAGGAATAGTATGGAGGGCATTAGGAGAAGGAAGGGAAAAGTGAAGGGTGAGAGTAATCAGAGGGGGAAACAAGCCATGAGAAACTATGGACTATGAGAAACAAACTGAGGGGTTTTTGGGGGGATGGGTTAGCCCAGTGATGGGTATTAAGGAGGGCACATATTGCATGGAGCACTGGGTATTATACACAAATAATCAATCATGGAACAGTACATCAAAAACTAATGATGTACTGTATGGTGACTAATATAACATAATTAAAATTTTTTTAAAACATTCATTGTTAAATGAATATTAAAAAAAGCAGGTCCTGGTACAGTATATTCTCATTAAAAATAATATATGTACAAAAAATAAACAGGTATCTCATATATAGTGATGGAGAAGGGCTATGTTAAATTATTTCTGATGTGATAGAAATTTTTTCATTTTGATTTTTAATATCTTCCTTATTTAGGGTTTTCTTTTATAATAAGAAAAAATAAATCTTGTAATAATGTATTTCATTGTATTTAGACACAAATACAACCTCCCCACATATAATCTTTAAAAATCCTCAATAAAGTCTCTAAAACCCCTTTAAAAAGAACTTTCCCTTCCCTGTGAAGCAATTCTTTATACTGATTGTATAATAAAAGGCCAAGAGAGATACCTCATTTAACTTTTGTCTTATTTCCGAAACTGCCTTCTTAAGAATACAGAATTCGTGTGTTTTTATTCTGAGTATGTCTGCCACAAGTATAACACACTATTTCACCATAGCCTCTGGCATCCTTTGTACAGTTCAGCTGTCAAGTAATCCACCAAAAGCAATTTTTCCAGTTCTCCTGGAGATCTTGGAATTATAATCACTGGCTATTTTCCCCACAATACTTTGTTACCCTATTAAGCATTAGAATTTGCCAGTACAAAAGGGACAGGCATAAGATGCAGTGAACCTAAGTGTCATCTAATCAATGATGGTGACAGTTGTGAAAGCAGGTTACTAATGAATAGGCAAGCGCTTGAGTGAGTCAATCTGATTCCCACTATATGTTTGAAGAATGTGGCGCCAAATCACAGTAGCCAGCTGCCCATCTACAGGCCACAGTTTTTACAGAAGCCAGCAATGAGTACAGGGTCCTGGATATCACCAACTTCTTTCATTTGGGCAGGATTCTGATTGGAAAAATTATTGCTGAAGTGTTTCAAATCCAGTGTGTACCCTATGGGTTCTTAATACCATCTAATGTCTCAGTGCATATAATGTCTCAGAGATAATGGACAAACCAGAAAAAAGAGTAGATATCATTTCCATATGCAAGGTTAGTTCGGTTTCCAATTCCCAGCGTATGTCTTTTGGTCATAAGTGACATATTCAATTTTGTGGTAATACATCTCCTGATTGTTAGTCATTATTGTTTGCAATAAAATTAATTAACATAAAAATTTTCTTTCCAGATATTCCATAATACTTCAATACCACATACAAATACTTGCCACCAAATGGCAAAATATTTATTGAGAGTATTGATTAAACCACAAATATCCAGTTCTCTATAAGAATGCATTATTCTAGACAAGTTAATTATCCAAATGATTGGGATATCACCCTTTCTGAAATGAATTTTTCTTTGATACCTTTTAAAAGTGATAATGTATTTCTCAAACTCAATGCCCCAAAAATAAATAATCCTGTTAAGAAATGGGCTGAATACATGAAGAGACATTTTCCCAAAGAAGACATACAGCGAGCTAACAGACACATGAAAAGATATTCAACATCATTCATCATCAGGGAAATATGAATCAAAACCACAGTGAGATTCCAACTCTTATCAGAATGGCTAAAATTAACAACACAGCAAACAGCAGGTATTGGCGAAGATGTGGAGAAAGGGAAACACTCTTACACTGTCAGTGGGGATGCAAACTGGTGCCACCACTCTGGAAAATAGTGTGGAGATTCCTCAAAACTTTAAAAATGGAACCACCTTATCACCCAGCAATTGTATTAATATATATTTATCCAAAGGATACAAAAACACTAATTTGAAGGGGCACATGCACCCCGATGTTTATAGCAGCATTATCAACAATAGCCAAATTATGGAAAAAGCCCAAATGTCCACTGACAAATGAATGGATAAACAAGAGGTGATTTGTATAGAAATGGAATATTACTCAACCATAAAAAAGAATGAAATCTTGTCATTTGTGACGATGTGGCTAGAGCTAGAGTATGTTGTGCTAAGTGAAATAAGTCAGTGAGAGAAAGATAAATACTATACTATTTCACTCATATATGGGATTTAAGAAACAAAGCAGATGGGCATAGAGAAAAGAGAAAAAAGAGAGGGGAGGGATGTAAACCAGACTCTTAACTATAGAGAGCAAACTGAGGATTGATGGAAGGAGGTGCGCAGGGGATGAGTTAACTGGGTGATGGGTATAAAAAAAAGGGCACTTGTTGTGATGAGAACTATGTGTTAATAGAAGAAATGAATCACTGAATTCTACACCTGAAACCAACTCTACCATATATGTTAACTAACTAGAATTTAAATAAAGACTCAAAATAAAAAACAAAAATAAAAAACAGAAATGATCATGTATTTCTCTGGCTTTTTAAACCATTATACAAAATATAATGTAAACATTATTACTCAGTAACCCCAACCTTTGTGGTAACCTGTAGATGCAGAAATTGAGGTCACTGGATAGAATACATTATTCTTCTAGATGCCTGCTTTATTGGAAAAAAATATGATTTCATTGATCTTATTTATTATTTGTACCTTTCTTTTAAATAATTTCCATAGCACAGATAGTAATCTGCATATACACACACACAAAATAGAAAATTATCTTCACGGCTAGTGCCAATAATAATCTTTGTAGCACTACGATATTTGTAATATGATTTATAAAATATTTATCATTGACACAATATACTGTAGCTTCTTAATTTGATCTCCTTTGCTTTCTCATTGTACTGCAGTTTTGGATAGGGTATATGAAGGGCACTTAATTTTTAATATTTCTGAATTGTTATTTAGTGAGTGGCTGATATTTTTTTCATCTAAAACATAGTATATTGTCACATATTTTTTTCAAGTTTAACTTATGTTTAGCTTTTAACAGATATCTAGATGGTAGCAAAGTCCTTGAATGTAACAAGACAAAAAAATTCATGTTCTCTTTAGACAATACAAGACTAACTTGTTTCCGGTCAATATTTCCACTGACAGCAATTAGAAAAACTAAAGGAGACTTAGATATAAACAAATATACTTGAAGACATTAGAAAGCTACTAACCCACTAAAGATTTGTGGGGTTCAGAGTATGTCAGGAGGGGTGAGCCTAATATTCAGTGTGCCTTTGCCCTGTGAGCCTAATGAAGAAGAATCCTGGTAAACCTCCAACGGTTTCAGCTAAAACACCAAAGGACTATAGCCCAAGAATATGGATACCAGAAACAGACTAGCACTTACAAGGATGGAAGCCCAGATTCTAACCATTCAACCCCTAATTAAATTGATGACAGTAATCAGCCAATAGCTCAAGAGCCTACCAATAGCAAAATTAAATCTACTCTAGAGGAAGACAATCATTCAGAGACACAAATTATGTTTACATTGTTTATATATACTATACATACTATATCTGGAATCAATCAAAAGTAACTAGGTTTACAAGGAGACAAAATATTTCAGAAAAGACAAAGCAGAATCAGAATCATAAGAGAAATATTCTTTAAAAATGAAGGTAAGGGACTTTGCCTGCTTTTTATGACTGAGTAATATTGCATATACAAAAAATCCAATATAATATGCAGCTAATATGTCAGAATTAATAAAGGAATAGTGAGATCACTGTATATAATGTCAGTATACAAAAAAGTATCTATACTCTTATCTATCAGCAACAAGCAATTAGAAAAAGGAACTCTTAAAATATATTACTAATGATAGCATCAAAACTACAATTATGTAGGAATAATTCTTTTTAAAGTGTGTAAGAACTCTACAAAAGCTATGAAGCATTATAACAAAATCAAAGGGGATCTAAGCAAACAGAGGGACCTACCACATTCATGGAATGAAAGACTAAATATTTTTAAAATGCAGTTATAACCAAATGGCTTATCATTAAAAAAAATCCCAATCAAAATCATAACAGATAAATTTTTGGAAAATGACAAGGTAATTTAAAAATGTGTATGGAACTGAAAAAGACTAAAACTATCCAAGTAAATCTTGAAAGAACAACAACTAAAAAAACACCAAATCTGGAGACATTTATTCTCCCAGTTAAATTTTTTTTTTAATCTCTAGTAATGGCACATGAGATATTGCCACAATGAGATATAAATTAACTAGTAAATCAGAATAAAAGATCTAGAAACAGACCCATACATACATGGACACTTGGATATGACAAAAACAGCATTAAAGAGCTCTGGGGAAAAATACTCTCTTTTCAATGAATTGTGTTAGATCAATAGTGCATCTTCATGGAAAGAAATAATCCTTCCTACCACACTGCATGTAAAAACCAATACCAAGGTGGATTATAGATTCAAGTAAAAAAGGTGAAAAAATAAAGTTTCAGATTAAAACATAGAAGAATTTTTTTCTTGACCTTGGGCTAGCAAAGATTTCTTTTCAAGTTAGCATGAACCATTACAGTTTAATTAAAATGGACTACAGTAAAAGAGGGACATATGTTAACCAAAAGACATCATTAATAGAGTGAACGTACAAATGGCAGAAAGGCAAAAAGTCATTTCTAATGTCTATAACTAACAAAGGGCTTGTGTCTGGGATAATTTCTTTAAAACTTTAAAAATCAATGAGCGAAAGATGGGGAATACAATAGAAAATAAATGAGCAAAAGATTCGAAAAGCGTCTTTTCAAATGATCTAGCGACATACAAAAAGTTTCTTGGCCTTGTAAATAATAAGGAAATGAATATTAAGTACATGCTTGCTCACCACAATTAAAAAGACTAGCAATATAGAGTTGGCTAGAATGTGAAGTGATGGCAGTCATCATACCCTGCTAAGGAAAATGAAAATTTATATAACCACTTTGGAAAGCTGGTAGTAGCTACTAAAGTTAAACAAATGGGCCTTATGACCAGCAGTTATACAGCTCAGTATATAACCAACCAACCACTTACAGATAGACCTGTGCAAGAATGTTCATCATAGCACTGACAAAGCTCCCATTTTCATTCCCACAGATTTTTGCAGCACTATTTGCTGCAAACAATTTGCCAAATTCAAAACAAGGCACATGTTCATCAATCCAAATGTCTATGATTTTTGGTATATTCATGAAAAGGAATGCCATCCACTAATGAAAAAATAAATGAATGACTGCAACATTCATCAACAAAGGAGAAACTCACAAACATAATGTAGAATAAAAGAAGCCAAGCACAAAATGATACAGAATATGAGTTCACTTTTACACGATTATAAAACAAGCAACATTAAATTGCGGTATGAGAAGTAAGGATAGTAGGCATCCTCTGGCTGGGGGAAGAATTTCTGGAAGGAGGCATGAGGTAGCATCTAGGATGCTTTTCCCATAGAGGTAGTCCCTTTATGAAAGTTTTCGATTTGTGCACTTTTCCAAACACATGTCTTAAGTCAATGAAAGTTCATTTAAAACATTTTTAAACACCCAAATCAAGGTATTATAATCAGAATATCTATAAAGAACTTAGCAAACTCAACACCCAAAGAACAAATAATCCAATAAAGAAATGGGCAGAGGACATGAACAGACATTTCTGCAAAGAAGACATCCAGATGGCCAACAGACACATGAAAAAGTGCTCCATATCACTCGGCATCAGGGAAATACAAATCAAAACCACAATGAGATATCACCTCACACCAGTCAGAATGGCTAAAATCAACAAGTCAGGAAATGACAGATGCTGGTGAGGATGCGGAGAAAGGGGAACCCTCCTACACTGTTGGTGGGAATGCAAGCTGGTGCAACCACTCTGGAAAACAGCATGGAGGTTCCTCAAAATGTTGAAAATAGAACTGCCCTATGACCCAGCAATTGCACTACTGGGTATTTACCCTAAAAATACAAACGTAGTGATCCAAAAGGGCACGTGCACCCGAATGTTTATAGCAGCAATGTCCACAATAGCCAAACTATGGAAAGAATCTAGATGTCCATCAATAGATGAATGGATCAAGAATATGTTGTATATATACACAATGGAATACTATGCAGCCATCAAAAGAAATGAAATCTTGCCATTTGCGACAACATGGATGGAACTAGAGCGTATCATGCTTAGCGAAATAAGTCAAGCAGAGAAAGACAACTATCATATGATCTCCCTGATATGAGGAAGTGGTGATGCAACATGGGGGCTTAAGTGGGTAGGAGAAGAATAAATGAAACAAGATGGGATCGGGAGGGAGACAAACCATAAGTGACTCTTAATCTCACAAAACAAACTGAGGGTTGCTGGGGGGAGGGGGTTTGGGAGAAGGGAGTGGGATTATGGACATTGGGGAGGGTATGTGCTTTGGTGAGTGCTGTGAAGTGTGTAAACCTGGTGATTCACAGACCTGTACCCCTGGGGATAAAAATAAATGTTTATAAAAAATAAAAAATTAAAAAAAAAAAACAAAAAAAAAACAATTACCTTTGGGCAAGGAGTTGTGCAGTGTTCAAGGACAGGTCTGAAGGAGGCATCCAGGATGCTGGTAGTGTTAACACTGTTTCAGAACTTGAATCATGTTTACATTAGTGTTTTTTTATGATTTGTGAAATTTCCCCATCTATTTCAGTAAAAAAGAATATTAATAATAGTTTTAGATAAAAATTTTTGGAATTTTTCACTGTGTGTGTGTTGTATTTCACATTTTTAAAGTGTTTAAAAACAATAATATCTTTTTCATCCAATTTTTTCACGCACAGGTCTATCAGCTAGATAATCAATATTAAAAAACATTTCTGTTAGGTTAGCTCTAAATACATATAACAATACGATGAGGTTCTCTGTTATAAAATCTATGTGCTTTTATGCAAAAAATATTGCAGGTGTGATTTGATCTAGCAATCTCTGGCATCTGAAATAAAAGTTGAAATTGGCACAAGAAACTGAACTATTTAAATTTCAATGGCTTGAAAATAAGTTTTGCACTCTGCATCTCTGGAAGAAGCGACAGAATTTTAATTTTAAAAACAATATGTATGTAATGGGATAGTGTAATTCACAGCTTGCATCTAAATTATGGTTACTACTGCAATTTAATTCTATTTTGGTCAGCCTGGTATACTGGGGGTGGGGGACATCCAAGGGCCCAAAGAACCGCCCCTCCCCTCTGGGAATAACAATCTGACTAACAAGACCATTAGCAAAAATACCACAGATAATTCAAATCCATTTCTTCTGGCCTAGTGTCTCCCACCTCTCAGACACCTAGTTTTGTCCTAAGAGAAATGCAATAGAAGCAAAAACTAAACCAGCATTCAGGTATGAGCACAAAGTATAACAGAGCCCTCTTTCGGGAGTAGCCCGACTCCATAATTTAATGGGAAAAAGTTCCTCTGGCTTTGGAACAGAGGCATGGATGCACTGCTCCATTGTTAGATGAAGTCAGAAGGAAGCAGCCCCTGCGAACAGTGCTGATGGTCCATTATTAGTGCTGAAGGGGACAGCGCCCAGCCAATGCTGGACACTGCTATAGTTTCATATCTCTGGTGACCTTGGAGGATGACCACAGCTTCAGCCGCTACTGGAAACAATAGCAGCCACTGAAAGTGACTAAACAATCGGCTCCTGAGTCATGGGTGAAGCTCTTGTGTTGTTTGACAGACTGTAATAGGCACATGCAATTTTATAGGGACTGAGAAGACTTGAGTATATCAAGCCCACATGGTTATATTTGAATAAGAAAAATTGTTGAAAGAAAATATCTGAGGAAGGTAACTCTAGAGTCTCTCAGAAGTAGTTGGAGGAGGCTGGAGGGTCAGAGTAAATTTGGGGATTCCTTAATTGTGGAAAATTGGAAAGAAGTCCACATTATTCACATAAATTCAACCTCATTGAATTCTAAGGCTGAGATTAAAAAGTATAGATTATATTACTACTGAAAATGCTTGACTTGATTTGATAGATTTCTTCCCGTTATCTAAATTTAACCTATTTTCTAATTATCTTAATGAAGGTTATGACTCATCGTTCCCTTACATATTACACATAATAAAGTGGAATTCTTAAGCTGAGTCTTTTTAGGTCTTTCTTTATTAAAATTCTGGTCAACTTCTTAAAGCCTAATGACACAAAACAGTATCAAATGCCACAGGCAAAGCATTACATAGCAAAGGAAGGGACTGTGTAATTCCTTCTCAAGTGTATGCTCAGATTCAACCAGAGTCAGAAACCACATTGGCAAAAATCTAACATCGTGGTATTTTGGAACAAGGCTATTATTCCAAGATTTAAAACACATAAAATCTAATGAACGTCTTGGCTCTTCTGCCTTCATTCTTTTGTGAACTTGGAAATACTGATGTCTAAATTCTAAACTTCTAAGGAAATATTAAGGGAAAAAACAACGACAACAACAACAACTCTAAGTAAGGGGCACATGTGGGTAAGATTGCCATCCAATGCTTTCCTCCCAGAACCTGGAAGAAAAAATGTGAAAATGTAAAAGAATGTAAAAACAAGAGAAAATCTACAACAGCATCCAAGATGGCAGAAGTGTCCCAATGACACGCTGTAAAATTAGTGTTATTTCTGACCTAAATAAGCAAGTTGGGGCTAGAATAAAAGATTTGCCTAAGAGTCTTCTCATAACTCTCTTTCCCAAGAAAACAAGGGAGGGAGAAAATGCCGAGAGGAAATTCTGGCAGAACAGTAGCCATGTCCCAAACATGGAGAAAGGGCCGGAGAAGAAGGTGGCTGACAATTTAGTGGAAGACAATACTGCCAGGAGCTCCACCATGTTGTGTGTGAGTCAAAGCAGTTGAAGAGGACGCCATGAGAGTGCTGGAGTCAGTGGCACTGGGGCTGCTGCCCCTGCAGCAGGACCTCACCTGACAGAGCAAGGGTCCCCTCTGGTTGCCCCAGAAAGGGAGAAGACAGAGTATAGGAGGAAGGTTCCCTGGTGTCCGGCCAGATGCCCTCACTGCCTAGGCTTCCAGCTTCCTCTCTACTTCCTTCAGGTTAGACTCACAGAACTGGTCAGATAAACTTACGTTAATGCATGTCCACAAAGGACTTACATCAAATAGAGCACTATTTTCAAAGCAGTATATTCAAAGTACTCCTAAACAGGGAACAACCGAAAATGCTAAAGAAAAAAGAATGGATAAACAAATGGTGTTCAAATTGTGTAGGAACCACTAGCTCTAGCTCCCAAGCTCCAGCTAAAGGAGAAGGGGGTAAGTCAGGAGATCTCTGCACCAGGTCTCCCACAGAGCAGACTACTTGTGAATCCAAGGAATGGGTTCTAGAAGCCAAGGGCAAGATTTCGCCCTCTGTTGGAGGGGGAAGAAAACTCATCCTTATAGGCCGGGCCTCCCCATGCTCTGTGAAGTTAGAGGTGATCAGAAGTCTGAGGAACTTCTGATTTGCAAACTTCCTTTCCAGCATCTGGGGGAGAAATGGCCCACGACTTCAAAACAGATCTGTGCTTCCAGAGTGCAGCTATTGGTGCTTTGCAGGAGACAAGTGAGGACTTTCTGGGGTGGGGGGGGAGTTTGTAGACACCAACTTGTGTGCTACTATACTTGCCCCACCTGTTACAGTTAGGCCAAAAGATGTCCAGCTTGCACGCTGGCTACATGGAGAACATGCTTAAGAATCCACTGTGATTGGGGCACCTGGGTGGCTCAGTTGGTTAAGCCTCTGACTTAGACTCAGGTCATGATCCCAGAATCCTGGGATCGAGACCTGCATTGGGCTTTCTGCTCAGCAAGGACCCTGCTTCCTCTTCTCTCTCTCTCTCTGCCTACTTGTGGTCTCTATCTGTCAAATAAATAAATAAAATCTTAAAAAAAATAGAATCCACTGTGATGGAAAGTATTTCATTCTTTAAAATTTTTTTCTTTCTCTTTATTGGTAGTTCTGAATATTAGATATTTTTTCCGTAGGGTCAAAAGGTACCTCAGTATATGATTGTCAGTGGTAAATAGGGGACAGAAGTCAGGTATTGACAATTTTTCCATTTCCATTTGTGTATGAGTTTTTAATATAAATGCAAAGACATAAAAATTAATGCAAGTCAAAATGTTGCGGTGAACAGGGCTCAGCAGTTCAACTTTATAACAATTATAAATTGACCTGTTAAATTTTTGTGGACACCGCCAGCACTTGGATTTTTTTAAAACAAGTAAGTTCTTTTAAGGATTTATTTATTTAACTGAAAAAGAGAGGCAGGGGGAGGAGCAGAGGGAAAGGGACAAGCAGACTCCATGTTAGACACATAGCTTGATGCAGGACAGGATCCCAGTTCCCTGAGATCATGACCTGGGCCAAAATCAAGATTTGGTAGATTAAGTGACTGAGCCACCCAAGCACCCCAAAACAAGTAAATTTCTTATTGACAGCAAAAGCAAAAACAAAACAAAACAAAAAATTCGAATGATACTCTATGCATCCAATAAAGTCATGCTTGTTAATAAAAAAAAAAGCATAAATACCGAAATGCAGGAACATAAATAAAAGTAAAAACTTACTCTTACAAAAAGGTATACACCAAAGAATGAACCTTTATGCAAATATCCTTTTTTATGAGGCATAAGAATAGGCAAGATGAACCTATGGTGATGGAAATCAGAACACTGATGTGCGTGAAGAATCACCCGAAAAGGGTATAAGAGAATTTTGCGGAGATGATGTTAATATCTGAAGTTGTGTTGTTAAATAGATATATTCATTTGTGACAATTGACTGAATTTAATCCCTAATATCTGTGCATTTCACAATATGTAAATGTTGTCCCAATTAGAAAAATATATATTATCTGCATACCATGACTCAATTATATACCTTTCATTACTTTACAAATCCGTGGCACCCTTTTATATTGTAAAATGAGTAATGTATAATATACATTTTCCTGTGTGCTTACTTTAAACTTGGCTTAATTAATTAAATTGACCTAATTAATAATTAATTAATTAATTCCATATCTTTATTTTTATGGGACTGATTTCTGCTATTTATTTTATTCTATAAGTATTTTGAACCAAAGGGTTGATTCTAGATCTACTGTATGATGAGGGACTTTCTTTTTCCCTTTGTTTTCCCAAAAGCAATTCTTTTATCCTTTGATCTCAGCTAAAACACACTACAGGGACATTACCAAACATGAACAAAACTAGCTTTTCTGTTGGCTGCACCCATCCAAAATGAAGCTGCTTCCGTTGGGCTAGATTAAAATCACAAGATAAGAATTGTTAATTTAACTGCTTCAGTGACTTTCTTTGAACTGAATGCTTATTAAACTTGGAAGGAAAAAAACGCTTCTATTTTATCTTGTTATTCTTTTTTTTTTTTTTTTTGGTATTCTAAGAGAACCATTTATATGGTGACTTTATGTAAAAAAGAAAAAAGAGTAAGGTAATCATTTCAACCCTATCAAGCTCAAAATAAATGAGGGAGGTGAATTTTCCTCATTCCTTGCTCTTGATTTAGGATATTAAAAGCTTTGCCCACGCCTGATACTGCTCTGTTAACAAGACTTGCAAGAGACCCATCTTATGAAAGTAGATATCAAAAGAAAAAATTATGAAAAGAAAGGCCATGAGTCATGCTTATTGAGTTTTTACATTTAAAGAAAAATATGTCAATGAAAATCTCATTAAAAAAAAATCTAACAAAACAGTAAAATAAATTCCATTCTGACCTTCTTTCAGCCTTGATAGGTCCATTTCTGAAGTATCTATATGGTGTTCCTCTCTATTCCTCTCCCAACATTCAGTAAGCTGTTATTTCCTATAACCACACTTTTTTTTTAATAAGAAATTCATTTTATTTATTTATTTTTTTAATTTATTTTTTATTTTCAGCATAACAGTATTCATTATTTTTGCACCATACCCAGTGCTCCATGCTTTTGATTTCATTCCCTTCTGTCCTTTCCCAAGGTGGTCCCCTACTTCAAGTACAGTTGTTATTTTCCTTGGATTACTTTGAAAAACCTTCTATCTGTATTCCACACCTCTAATGCTCCTAGGGCTGCAGTATTAATCTTGCTAAACAATATGTCTTAGTCAAGCGGGCCAGAGATGACAAAATAACACAGACTGGCGGGGGGGGGGGGGGCTTCAAAACAACAGAAGTCTACTTACAGTTCTGAAGGCCGGAAGTCCAAGATCAAGGCTCTAGCAGATTCCTTCTCCGGTGAGGGCCCACGTCCTGGTTCAGAGATGACCATCTTTTTGCTGCGATCTTATATAGCAAAAGGGGTGAGGAATCTCTGTAAGATCTCTTTTATAAGGGCATTAACCCCATTCATTAGGGCTCTGCTCCCTCTGGAAGGCCCCATCACAGCAGGGATTAGATTTCAACACATGAATTTTGGAGGGACACAAACATTCAGTCTATAGCACACCAACACAACAGCATTGAGCACACTACTTTCTGACTCAGAAAACTTGAGCAGTTCTCCTACTGCTCAACAGTCTTCACCTGGTCTTGTAGATAGAGGAGCTGCACAACAACTGGCCTAAACCCACCCAACCAATTTTTCTCTGCCTTAAGCCTCCTTACACCCACACTTTTAAAACTTGTAATTAGAAAGTAATCTATTCTGGCCATTAAAAAAAAAAAAATCAAACTGTAGAGCTATATAAAACAAAAGATGGTAGGGTGCCTGGCTGGCTCAGTTGGAAGAGCCTGTGACTCTTGATCTTACGGCTGTAAGTTTAAACCCCTGTGGAGATTACCAAAAAAAAGTCTTAAAAAATAATAAACCTTTAAAAAAGTGGATAAGTGACTGTTTTTACCAACTCTCTCACCCCATTTCTAACCTAGTAATTGCTATTGGGGCACCTGGGTGACTTAGTCCCTTAAGCATCTATCTTCAGATCAGGTAATGATGGCGGGGTCCTAGGATTGAGCCCCGAGTTGGGCTCCTTGCTCAGTGAGGAGTCTACTTCTTCCTCTGCCCCTCTCCCCTGCTCATGCTCTCTCTCACTCTCTATTCCTCTCTCCCAAATAAATAAATAAAATCTTCAAAAATAATAAAAATAAAAATAATAAAAAATTAAAAACATAAACTAGTAACTGCTTTTAATATTTCAGTGTGTTCTTCCTCCCATTAACAAAATATACCTGCATACTGTAAAGACACAGAAAAGTGAAAGCAGAATTACACTTGAGGACTTACCCTTTTTCCATGTAATTTTTAGATATGAATATTTTTTCAAAGTCATGGATGATTTTTTAATTTTTTTAAAGATTATTTTTAATATTTATTTATTATTTATTTATTTATTTATTTGAGAGAGAGAGAGAATGAAAGAGAGAGGTCAGCGGGAGAAGCAGACTCCCTGCCAAGCAGGAAGCCTGATGCAGGACTTGATCCTGGGACTCCAGGATCATGACCTGAGCTGCAGGCAGTCGCTTAACCAACTGAGCCACCCAGACACCCTCAACGTTGTGGATGATTTATTCTTCTTATGGTTGTCTTTATTCTATTAATAAGATATACCATAATTTATTTAATTGATCCCTATTAATGGATACTTGGGCTTCTTCCAGTTTTAACACTTTTATAAAATATTTAATTGAATATCTTTGTATCTACACCTTAGATGCACCTGTGCAAAAGTTGTAATTTTCTCAAAGTGAAATAATTGAATCAAAAGCCATGTTCATATTTATTTTGGAAAAATATTACCTAATATTTTTCTAAAAAGCCTGCAGTATTGTATGGCCATTTCCCACCTTCCTTCTTGACAAGAGTAGGTAATAAAAACCACTTTAATCTCTCCACTTTAACAGGTAAAGAATGGTATGTCCTTTTAAACTTTCCATTTTAAAAAATCATTAGTGAATTTGAACATCTTTGCTAGTGTCAATAGGTCTCATATGTCTTTGTTTTGAACTGTTTATTTATTCTGTGCTGGAATTTATGGAGTTGCTGGTCTTTTTCATATTGATTTCTGTGAGCTCCTTGTGAGCTAATCAATTTCACTGTTTCTCTATCATGTTAGATACAAATAATTTCCCTATTTCATTGCTCACATTTACACTCTTAAATGATTTTTTTTGCCTATTTTTGCCATAAAAAATGATTTTTTGTACAATCAAACATATCAATCTACAGTTCATAGAAGTGGTTCTCAAATTAATGTGCATAAAAAAAACATAAAATGACTATCATAAATGTAGACTCCAGGAAAAGAAACCAGCATGTTGATTAAATGAAAGAGTTGAGAAGTTTTCCTTCTTTGTTTATGCTCTTGAATAGTTTTACTAGATTTAGAAGGATCTTTTCTTTAATGCTAAGAAACAATAGTCTTTTGAAACTAGCTGGTCTTATTCTTTTCTTAAAGTGTGTATTAGCTCCTTGATAAGTATCTGATCTTCTTTCATTTCCTTAGTTATTTTTTTCTCCATTCTGTTCTCAATATTGGTAACTTGAATTTTTCTTTAAAAGAATGTATTTCATATGAGTTTTAAATTTATTTTCAAAGACTTGTGTAAATTAATTTTTTTATCTTTTATAAGTGTGTCTATGTGTATGTAATTTTATTTTTCTCATGTTTAATCTGAACATAGTGGGAATATGGTACCCACTATATCATTTCTCCACACATATAAGAGAAAGTCCCAAAGTTAGAGATGAAATTAGACCTATATTACAGAAATGAAAATGGCCTCACAAAAGGAGAGATTTCTCAAAATGAAAGCAATCTAAGGTACTTAAATTATTCATTAAAGAAGTACAGATTGTAACAAACTTTGTTATTTTAAGCCAGATACAAAAGTTAAAAATTTAAGATTTACTCCTAAAATTGAGAAATACATATAAGTTTCACATGATAAATTAAGAAAAGCAAGGGATAAAGAAATTTTACTAATTCAATGGAAGGGTAGAAAAAATAACAAAAGAATAGAAAATCAAGGCATATAGAAAGAACAGTCAGATGGTAGAAAGAAATCCAAAAACATGAAACATTATAATATAATGTAATATAAAGTACAGTTATGTATTATACAATTATAATATAATGTAAATAGACTATAAATGGGCTAAATAGCTTTTAAAAGGTAAATATTTATAAACATGATTCAAAAACTCAACTGTGTACTATTTATGAAGTCCACATTTAAAATTTAACAACACAGCACAATAGCCAAACTGTGGAAAGAGCCGAGATGCCCTTGAACAGACAAATGAATAAAGAAGATGTGATCCATATATACAATGGAATATTACTCAGCCATCAGAAAGGAAGAATACCCAACTTTTATCATCAACATGGAGGGGACTGGAGATTATGCTGAGTGAAATAAGCCAAACAGAGAAAGTTAATTATCATATAGTTTCTCTTATTTGTAGAACGTAATGAATAGCATGGAGCATATTAGGAGAAGGAAAGGAAAAATGAGGGGGGGATCCAAGTGGGAGATGAACCATGAGAGACTATGGACTCCAAGAAACAAACTGAAGGTTAGAGGGGATGAGTTAGTCCAGTGATGGGTATTAAGGAGGGCACCTATTGCATGGGGCACTGGGTATTCTACACAATGAATCATGGAACACTACATCAAAAGCTAATGATGTACTACTGTATGGTGACTAACATAACATAATAAATAAATATATACATAAATAAATAAATAAATAAATAAAATTTAATTACACAGAAAGGTTAAAAAGAATCATAGTTCACCTATACCATCAGACAAGCTAAAATATGTAACAACTATAAATCAATAGAGTAAAAAAGTTACTTCACAACAATAAAAAGAACATATCCAAGAACAAATAGCAACTATAAACTTACATACACATACTGAAGTGGCCTTTAAAATGCAGCTAACAAATTTTTACAGAATCAGCAAGAAAATGACAATTCACATAATGACAGTTTTGCACAATATTCCAGCAATCAATAAGTCAAGCAGACAAGATACTATTAAAGACAAAGAATATTTAAACAACATAACTAACAAACTTTATCGATTGGTCATATATAGATAGTTCCATATTATAATTACAGAATACATGTTTCATTCTGAAACTGACTACATTTTAGAGCTCAAAACTTATTTTTAAAAAAGGAAGAATATTGCCATCACATAGAATATGAGATTAAATTAAAATTAATAACATAAAAGGATAATCTGACAAAATGCAAACATTTGAAATTACAAAACACATACATATGTAACTTTATGTATGTTATCTTTAAATAAATTTAACTATGTAACTTTAAATCTTTTTAAAGATTTATTTATTTGAAAGAGAGATAGGGCTGGGCAAAGGGAAGAGAGAGAGGGGTAGGGAGAGAATTTCAAACAGACTTCTTGCTGAGTAGGAAGGCCAACATAGGGCTCTATTCCAGGATCCTGAGATCATGACCTGAGCAGAAATCAAAAGTCAGATGCTTAACCAACTGAGCCACCCAGTTGCCCCAATACGTATTTAATATTAGAAGTGAATAATCATAGTGGCCATTATAACACACTTCACACTGAAAATGATGACAATAGCCACATAAAAGTTTTTAGAATTTTAGTAACTCAGTTCTTAGAAATTCATAGCAATAAATTATTTCATACAAAAAGGAAACACAGATCATCATCAACAAAAGTATAACTGAAGAAATTACAGAGAACAAAGAAACTCTACCTAAGAATAATAGCATAAATTTTTTAAATAAAGGAGAAAAATATAAAAATGAACTCAGTATACAAATCCAAAACTTATTTATTTGAAAAGACTCCTACATAGATAAACATCTAACAAAACTTATTAAGAGAATAAGACCAAAGTCACAAACAGTAACAGGAGTAGAAATACACTCTGACAAAATCATACACTAATGAATTTGCAATTTCAAATGAATTGAAAATTTTCTTGGAGAAATAAAACTTTTCAAATCTGACTGAGCACTTATAACATACTACTGCTTGTAAGTTATATTTTACCAATGTCAGCTTGAGTAGTAAGACAAGATAAAGAAATACGAATTAAATGAGAAGAAATCAATCTCACAAATGATATCACTACGCACATAGATAAAAACACTATTAGAAGTGATAAGAATCAGTGAGTTTGCTGAACATAAGAATCTAACATAAAAATTACTCATCTCCTTATTAATTACTAATCAATAAAATATGTAAAGCTGTTTCACAATTGCAACAAATAATATTTTCTATAAATGTGTACCAAAATCTGTAATAAAACTATATGGAAAATAATATAAAACTTTATTAAAAACTACCAAAGTCTGTAGTAAAATTATATATGAGAATAATATAAAACTTCATTAAAAAAACATTTTTAAAACCTTATAAATTCAAAGGGAACATATAGTCATGGATAAGAAGGTATAAGAACATAAAGATGCCAAATCATTAAATTATGGGTAAATTGAATGTAATTACAATAAGAATTCGAACATGATTTTAGATGAATTTAACAAGCTTATTTAAAAATATACTCAGAAGAACAAAGAGTCAAATATATCCAAGATAATTTTGAAGAAATACTTTAATTTTGTTTGGTGGAGAGCATGTTTCCCTATGAATATCAACGCTCATTATAAAACTAAACTAATAAAGACAATACAGTTTTGATGTAGGAATAAACAAACAGACCAATTGCACAAAATAGAGATCCTGGGGGGGGGGACAGGCTGGCATAAATATTATAATTTGGTGCAAAGCAGAGATAGCATTAAAATTACAAATGAGGAAGAAGTAATGGGACCATTCAATAAATGGTGGTAGGACAACTGATCACTCAGATGGCACACAATAAATCCCTGTAACACAAATGTATGCCTTTGTATATGCACACACATACACACACATACACTTCCAGATGGTTAAGACTTAAAGTGAAAAAGCAATAATTTATGAAAAATCTAAAAGAAAATATGAAAGACTATATGTATTTGAAGCCAAGCTATGGTAAATTTTTCTATTAAAAAAAGGAAAGACAGGGGCGCCTGGGTGGCTCAGTGGGTTAAGCCGCTGCCTTCGGCTCAGGTCATGATCTCAGGGTCCTGGGATCGAGTCCCGCATCGGGCTCTGCTCAGCAGGGAGCCTGCTTCCTCCTCTCTCTCTCTCTCTGCCTGCCTCTCTGCCTACTTGTGATCTCTCTCTGTCAAAATAAATAAATAAAATCTTAAAAAAAAAAAAAAGGAAAGACAAATAATGACCAAAAAAAAAAGACAATAAATGAATAAATTAGACTACATTAAAATCTGTAAGAAGACACCATGTAAAAAGCAAAACTACAGGTTGCACCTGGGTGGCTCAGTCAGTTAAATGTCCTACTCTTGTTTTAGGCGCAGGTCATTATCTCAGGATGGTGGAATCAAGCCTTGTTTCAGGCTCCATGCTGATCCTGGAGCCTGCTTGGAATTCTTTCCCCCTGCCCCTCCCCCCACCTCTTTCTCTCTCTCAAAAAAAAAAAAAAAAAAAAAAAAGGAAGAAAGAAAGGAAGAAAAAGAAAAAGAAAAACTGCAAGCCCCTGGCATGAAAATCATCTCTTTAGTGTTCATGATTCAACATTTGAAGACAAAAAAAAAAAAAAAGAAAATTGAAGACCGATAAATCAATTAGAAAATCACGAAGAACCCAAACACATAGACCAGTGGAACAGAGTAGAAAGCCCAGATATGGACCCTCAACTCTATGGTCAAATAATCTTTGACAAAACAGGAAAAAATATACAGTGGAAAAAAGACAGTCTCTTCAATAAATGGCGCTGGGAAAACTGGGCAGCTATATGTAGAAGAATGAAACTTGACCATTCTCTTACACCATATAAAAGATAAACTCAAAATTGATAAAAGACCTCAATGTGAGACAGGATCCATCAGAATCTTAGAGGAGAAAATAGGCAGTAACCTCTTCAATATCAGCCACAGCAACTTCTTTCAAAGATATGTCTCCAAAGGCAAAGGAAACAAAAGCAAAAATGAACTTTTGGGACTTCATAAAAATCAAAAGCTGCTGCACAGCAAAGGAAACAGTCAACAAAACAAAGAGGCAACCCACAGAATGGGAGAAGATATTTGCAAATGACAGCACAGACAAAAGGTTGATATCCAGGATCTATAAAGAACTCTTCAAACTCAACATACACAAAACAGACAATCATCTAAAAAAATGGGCAGAAGTGGGGCACCTGGGTGGCTCAGTGGGTTAAAGCCTCTGCCTTCAGCTCAGGTCATGATCTCACGGTCCTGGGATCGAGTCCCGCACCGGGCTTTCTGCTCAACAGGGAGACTGCTTCCCCCTCTCTTTCTGCCTGCCTCTCTGCCTACTTGTGATCTCTGTCTGTCAAATGAATAAATAAAATATTTTTTTAAAATGGGCAGAAGATATGAACAGACACTTCTCCAATCAAGACATACAAATGGCTATCAGACACATGAAAAAATGTTCATCATCACTAGCCATCAGGGAGATTCAAATTAAAACCACATTGAGATATCACCTTACACCAGTTAGAATGGCCAAAATTAAGACAGGAAACAACATGTGTTGCAGGTGATGTGGAGAAAGGGGAACCCTCTTACACTGTTGGTGGGAATGCAAGTTAGTGCAGCCACTTTGGAGAACAGTGTGGAGATTCCTCAAGAAATTAAAGATAGAGCTTCCCTATGACCCTGCAATTGCACTACTGGGTATTTACCCCAAAGATACAGATGTAGTGAAAAGAAGGGCCATATGTACCCCAATGTTTATAGCAGCAATGGCCATGGTCGCCAAACTGTGGAAAGAACCAAGATGCCCTTCAACAGACGAATGGATAAGGAAGATGTGGTCCATATAAACTATGGAGTATGATGCCTCCATCAGAGAGGATGAATACCCAACTTTTGTAGCAACATGGACGGGACTGGAAGATATTATGCTGAGTGAAATAAGTGAAGCAGAGAGAGTCAATTATCATATGGTTTCACTTATTTGTGGAGCATAACAAATAGCGTGGAGGACAAGGGGAGTTAGAAGGGAGTTGAGGGAAATTGGAAGGGGAGGTGAACCATGAGAGACTATGGACTCTGAAAAACAATCTGAGGGGTTTGAAGCGGCGGGGGTTGGGAGGTTGGGGAAACCAGGTGGTGGGTATTGGAGAGGGCACGGATTGCATGGAGCACTGGGTGTTGTGAAAAAACAATGAATACTGTTATGCTGAAAATAAATTTAAAAATTAAAAAAAAAGAAGAACCCAACAGAAACATAGCTCATGGATATGAAAAAAAAATTCTAATTTGTGTGTGTGTGAAAATATGCCCTATTTTATAAAGTTGAGAAAGACAAAACTGAGCAACTCTGAGGTAACATTTAACCTAGTCAGGTAACCAAAATTAAAAAACAAAACAAAACAAAACAAAAAACCTAACCATCACAACTAGACAAGACTGTGGAGTAACTGAAACCCTCCTACACCATTGATGGTAATACAAATAGGCTCAGGCAACTTGAGAAGCCATGTGGCAGTATCTGGACATATGTGAACGTACATATGCCCTACCCTTTGACCTAGCAATTCTACTTTAAGGTGTGGGACCTAGAGGAGCTATGACATTTATGTGCAAGAATTATGATGAGATTGTTCATTGCCTCATTGTTTCTAGCAGAGAAAACAAAACAAAACAAAATTTAATAACCTGAACAGTTCACTGGCACATAAAGGGATAAAGAAGTTGAGAGACTGTGGACTCTGAGGAACTAACTAAGGGTTTTGGGAGCAGGTGGGAGGTTGGGTGAGCCTGGTGGTGGGTATTGTGGAGGGCACGTATTGCATGGAGCACATGGACCATATTCATAAACAATGAATTCTGGAACACTAAAAAGAAATTTTAAAAATAAGTAAAAATTTTTTAAAAAAAGAAGTAATGGAAAACAACAGTTAAAAACATGAACTAGGGGTGCCTGGGTGGCTCAGTGGGTTCAGCCTCTGCCTTTGGCTCAGATCATGGTCTCAGGGTCCTGGGATCGAGACCCAAATCAGGCTGACTGCTCAGCAGGGAGCCTGTTTTCTCTCTCTGACTTCTTGTGATCTCTCTCTCTCTCTCTCTGTCAAATAAATAAACAAATTACTTTTTTAAAAAATGAACTAGAAGGAAAAAACCTGGTTGGCTCAGTCCATTAAGCCTCTGCCTTAGACTCAGGTCAAGATCCCAGGGTCTTGGGTTGGAGCCCTCCATGGGGTTCCTTGCTCAGCAGGGAGCCTACTTCTCCTTTTTCCTCTGCCACTCACCCTGCTTGTGCTCTTTCTCTTCCTCTCTCTCTCTGACAAATAAATAAAATCTTTTAAAAAATTAATTAAGTAAATAAATAAATAACATGAACTAGAGCTACATACATTTCCATACGGATATTTGTCATACTATAATTGGACTGTCCTAAAGTTTTGTAATTATCATTGCAAGATTAGTATTTTATGAGATAAAACCTTCTGATTTTATCTTACCACTTCAGGACAGCATAACCACATGAGCAACCACTGAATAAATTTATTGGACTGGTGAATTCCCTCTAAGACTGAGGCAGAAAGGAAATTTTCACATATATACATTGCACTTCTCAAATTTATTTTGAAGTCTTAAAAAAATCAAAGTCCTCAAACATAGAGCATTACCAAAATTTGGTATGCAGTTGAATGCTTACTGATAAAATTTTAACAGGAGATGATCTGAATTACTTCCATGTCATTAGCATTCTGTTTGCTTCTCTAATGATTTCTGCATCATTTTCTATGCAGTAGTACAATTTCTTAGAATATAAATACAAAATTGATAAGAAAAATGCACTACAGAAAAAGTCCATTATTTCCAATAGACAGGACTACGATTATTTTTCAGAATGAAAATACACATTTTGCAAGTGTAGCATATAAAATAATGATTAACCTTTTCTATTATGCATTATGCTATAGAGAAGCCATGAAAAATTAAAATATTTATTCTATTAAAGATAGAAAGAGCAGGATAATTGGCACAGTATCCTCTTCTTTCTAGAGGTTTCCAGGTTCTAAAATTGCCAGACATTTTTTGCCTAGGGCTTTAACGAGCATAAAAGGTCATTAATCCAAGGTTATCATAGCAAACTTCCAAGGGAGAATAATCAGTCATGTAGAAGTTATTTAAATGACCACAGAAGCACATGCCAATTCAGTTTGGTGTTTTGCATGATCCCTGTTGACCACTTTTCTACACATTATAGCAATACTCAGAAAGCTTACCTTTGGAGGAGGGGAAATTTTAATTTTCAAACCCTGTTAGGTAAAAATATAAGGGAACCAGCACAGTGAGCCCAAGCCACGTACACACACACACACACACACACTCACACACACCTCCTGGAAAATGCATGCCTACCTCAGCTTAAAGTTTGAGCACAAGATCCTATTTCCCCACTTGAGATCATATTCATGAGAATTTATCTCTGTATACATTTCAAAGTTGCCTCTTATCAAGTGTGTGATACTATACTTTTTCCCCCTCAGCTCCAAAATGGTAGCAATGAGTATCCCTCCCAGCTTTGTGGTGGGGATAAAAGCTTAATTAACACTTTTAATGTAACATCTAGGAGAATGGCAAGCAGTAATATACACATTTCAAAATAGTGGACTTTTTTGTTAGGTGTTGCACAAAACCCTAACAGACAATGATAAGTATTAACCAAACTTTTTTTTTCCTTCTTTAAATCCTGTTCAGTTTAACATTTGTTTAACTCCTGCTCTGTGTTAGGCATTGTGATAATTAAATAAGGAATAGTCTGGGGCAAGAAATCCAAATATCTAGTAAGGAAGACACAAGTAAAATATAATTGCAATATAATCTAATAAATAAGACCTATGAATGAATAAATAAAAGATAAGATATAAGAATTCCCCAGGGCAGGGAAACAATCCAACAAAGTGATAAATGGAAGGTCTTATAAAGAAAGCAACACCTTAGTTAAGTATCGAAGGATAAATAATAAGCCAGAATTTTTTAAACGGAGAAAGATGTTTCAGGCAGAGGGAACAAGCTGAGCATATATGCTTAAGAAATATAAATCCTCAAGTTTGGTAACAAGTTCAAGGAATTAAATGTCAGGCACAAATTAAGGCAATGAAGCTCCTGAGATGGGCGAGGGCCAGGTCATGGGGACTTCATATGATAGGGACAGAGAAAGAGCATCTCTAGATGGATTTTTTAAAAGGTCAGATTTATTTGGGATAGCGTTTTCTGGTTGGTGGATGGATTTCAAAAAGGTCAAGCCTGAAAAATGGGAGACCAATTAAGGAATTATTATAAAAGTTCAGGTGAGAGAGACAATGAGAGTCTCAACAAGATGGTGATTTAGGGCAAGACCGTAGGAATATTTAGGAAGTTAAGTTGGGAGGACTTGGAGGAGTTAAGGGAAAATGCTAAGGTTAACATGATTCTTGGATTTCATACCCAAGTGGCTGGTTGGATAGAGAGCCGCATATCTGGAGTGCAGAGAAAAGAGGGAGAGAGGGAGAGATTTGGGGCAAAGAAGATGATGAACTAAGTTTGAGGAGCTTTGGGAGAATCAGGATGGCAGATCCTGAGGATATCAGCATGTGTGAGTAAAAAGGAAAAAAAAAAAAAGCAAAAACAGAAAAATGGAGGCAGAGAATTCAGGGTGATGGGGTAATGGATTTGATCCAAACTCTAGGGAGTCTGTGCTGGAAGAAATAGAGTATAGAAATGCATTAAGAGGGCACCTGGATGGCTCCGTTGGTTGGGCAACCACCTTCCGCTCAGGTCATGAACCCGGAGTCCCGGAATCAAATCCCACATAGGGCTTCCAGCTCCATGGGGAGTCTGCTTCTCCCTCTAACCTTCTTCCCTTTCATGCTCTCCCTCTTCCACTCTCTCTCTCTCTCTCTCTCTCTCAAATAAATAAATAAATAAATAAAATCTTTTAAAAATGCCATAAGAAAATGCTGAAAGAGAGGGTAAGTCTTCTTATAAATCCCTAGCAAGAAGAACTTGAAGACATTAGCAATCTTATATTGAATGAAACTCTACTTGAAAACAATTTACATCCTTCCCCACTTTTTCAGAAAGATTTTCTGGTCATTTTAATGTATCTGAGGATAAGCGGTACATATACTTGAACGCATATGTCCCAGAGCATGTGCAGTTATATAAAAGTCAGAGAAATTTTCTGTACCCCCAACATGGGTTTTTGCTTATTTTGATTTTTTTTTCCTCCTTATACATTTCCTACTGAAGCAAAACTTAAATGAGTGTTCTCCTAATACCTATCCAATCTTGTAGGAAATGGATGCAGTCTCACCAGTAAATCCTTTCTCTGAGTAAGGAAAGAACCTCCATGTTCAAGATTTATATTCCACCAAATACCAGAAGCAAACATTTTAAAGAGACCTTTCAAATAGGACTTGAGAAGAATTCACCAAGTATTTGGCAGGGATCGGATTTGTGTTTGTTCAATCAAGATCGAGTGCCTCCCAGCTTCCAAACACTATGCAACATGCTGGGAAAGAAAGATAAGAGGGGCACAGGTCCAGCATCGCATCGGACATCCTACAGTCCACAGACGACAGAGGCAAAAGAGCAAATCACTACCGTCATGGGCCAGCCTTCTAAGACAGATACAAGATGCTTTCTGAGCTTAGAGGAGAAAATGCTCAAAGTGCTATTTTTATATTAATTAAATTGCCACCTTTATAAGGGACCATATATTTAAAAATGAACACTGCATAAATTAAAGTAGAAAACTATATTAAACTCCTAACCATGGAAACCATGGTTTTCTCTTCCTCAGCTTGGTCATAAGTGTCTTGACATTGAAGAAACAGGTTTTCATTTTGGTTTGGTTTGGGGAGATTCCACGTTGGGTTTTGTTCTCGTCTTCCTAAATAATGCAACCTGGGTTGCAATAACATTTAGAAAAAGAAATTGGTGTTTGTTTATGGAAGCAAATAACAGGACATCTGTTATTATTATAAAATTTAAAGAAAAAAGTTATTAAGAAAGCTCAATTCCGTGTATGCTATATTTCTTGTAAATCAACAGATAAAATTAGCATGCTATTATATATGCAGTATTTCCACATAAAAAAGTTGTAAAAAAAAAAACACAGAAAAATAATTTTCTAACTCTTAGCTTTTTCTCCTTTTACCCCATGTGCAGAGCAAGTACAAAAAGCTATTTTTACGTGTATTTTCAATTACGATGTGTAAATGCACCCTTTCCTTGAAAATACCAGTATCTTATCTCCATATTTCCTATTTTGTTATAGAAAAAGACAGCTGTCCCATAGATTTACATGCCTTGCTCTCCTGCCCTAGAGATGCATATTCAACAAAGAATAAAAAGGTTTAGAGAGTGAGAAGCAGCCTTAATTCATGGGCAGTCAAAATCACATGAATGTTGCTCACATCAATTTCATTAGGATTCATAAAGGTGGTCTCCATAGCAACATCATTTTCACAAAGCACAGAAATGCTGCATTTTATTTTATTTTTTAATAGAAAACCTGAGGGTCAGATTATCATTTTTCCCCCCATATCCCATTCATCCTCTACCCTCACACAGGTCTGATAGCATTCAAAAGGAGCTTTATGGACATCAAAGATGGCTCCATATTTAAGTGGAATAATACTCTTAGCTAAGTTTATTATAAAAATATATAGTGTTGGTGGATTGGGATAAATCTGAGGGGAACTACTCCTGAAATTAGAAACATATTACTTGACCCTCACCCTGAAAACTTGGGAGCTCATTATTTAAACATGACTGGTAAATCCAACAAAGGAGTTCCTCTAAGAGTCAAATAAAATCCAACTCGTGTGACCAAAGAGCTTAGGGAAACATTTGGCCTCTTTTTGCTTTTTCACTTTCTTTGAGGATTAAGTTTAGAAGGAGGATGATTATAGTTTTAATAATTCCTCATTAATAAAAATGCATTTATATTATCCCTTGAGGTATGGTTGCTTTTTTGAGAGAGAGAGAGAGAGAGAGTTAGAAAGAGACAGAGGGCAAGTGGGAGGAGGGAAGACAGAGGGAGAAGGAGAAAGAGAATCTGATGCAGGCTTCCTGTACCAGCAAGGAGCCTCACACAGGACTCCATCTGGAGGCTCCATCTCACCACCCTGAGAACATGACCTGAGCAGAAATCAAGAGTCTGATGCCCAACCGACTGAGCCACCCAGGGGCCTGAGGTATTGCCTTTAAAATATGTTCTTTTTTCTTCATGAAAGATAATGGCGGAAGAAGAAATGTAGGGAACAACTGGTAATAATTCTTTACAAACTACGTTATTCAACAGATTATTCCTAGAAAAAGTAAAATTCCATATTAATTTAAAATGATCTTGTCCTGGTATTCAAGCATTGAATCTCTAATCTTTTTTTTTTTCTGTTTTAATGCTAAACTTCCTTTTAAGATTATAATTGTATTACAATTATATAAGTGCATTTTTTGGACAAATTCTAAAACAGACTTTTACCCAAGAGAGTAGAATAATTCCATCATGAATAAGCGCCTATTTACTCAATAAACTAGAATGAGTTGGAGCTCTCATGGTCCATTGACTAAATATGTAATTAGGTGAGAAGTTTTCTGATGTTTTTAAATCAATCTGTCTATACATCAGGCAAGCCAGAGTGATGCTGATGAAAATATTTCAAGTGATTAAAAAAGCACTTGTTTTGTATATAAAAGATTTATAGCATCAATTAAATTTACAAAAGTGCAGAAGAAAGTATGATACTCAAGTATATAGATAGTATAGACCTTAACAGACCCACTGATACATTTTTCTTTTGTTATTTGCTTGAAAATAATGGAACTAATGCTATTAGAAAGGAAGTATGTAGTAGCAATAAAAAGTCACTTTTGTCCATTTTATTGAAATGCACAATGCCAGTTATAGAGTTTCAAGACATAAAATACAGCTTTTTAGGTTAGGATTTGCATTTTCTGAGAAGCGTAAAATGTCCTTTCCTCAACGAATATTGGAATAATGGAAAAATGGAATAATGGGAAAAGTTAGTGTGAAGAAATCACAAACTCTTTTATTTGAGGGGCAGGAAGAGGGTGAGAGAGCAGGGGGAGGGGTAGAAGAAGAGAGAATCCTATGCACGCTCCATGCCCAGGGCAGACCCCAAGGTGGGGCTCACTCTCATGATCCTAAGGTCATAACCTGAGCCAAAATCAGGAGTTGGACATTTAACCAGCTGTGCCACTCAGGTACCCCAAAATTGCCAACTCTAAAGAAGCACAGAAAAATTGACAAATAACTAAAAATTCTAAATAGATACAAAGCCAGTAAAGTCAAGCAAGCTTCTAAGACAAACCAGTTTAAAGATTGTAAAAATATGTTAAACATCAACATCTCACTTTGATGTTATCTTCATTTGAATATGGAATAGTTACACATGGCAAAACTTCTTATTATATGAAAGGATCAAAAGAAATAAAATGTTATTTATGTTTTTAAGAGGTTTTATTTTATTTTTTCATTTTCTTTTATTTTTTCAGTGTTCCAGCATTCATTGTTTATACACCACACCCAGTGCTCCATGCAGTACGTGTACTCCTTAATACTCACCACCAGGCTCACCATGTATACATTGAATAAATGTAGTCTGCCTATTGCTTATATCATTGCATTGTAATTTTATCAATATATGGTTCGAGAATAGTCTGTTAGCATAATAATTCAAATTTTTCTTTTACAGTAATATTTGCTATTTAAAACCCTCTAGACAATTTCTTATCGTTTAAATCATTGAGTCGGGATGCCTGGGTGGCTCAGTTGGTTAAGCAGCTGGCTTCGGCTCAGGTCATGATCCCAGGGTCCTGGGATCGAGTCCCACATCAGGCTCCTTGCTCGGCAGAGAGCCTGCTTCTCCCTCTGCCTCTGCCTGCCTCTCTGACTGCCTGTGCTCGCTCGCTCTCTCTCCCTCTGTCTCTGACAAATAAATAAAATCTTTAAAAAAAAATAAATAAATCATTGAGTCAAATAGGAACTTCTTTTGTATCAGAGACTTATTATTGCATTTATCTCTGCCAATATTTCTCACCTTATCTGTCTGTTCTGGTGTCTATCATTTTTCTAACCCAAAAACACCTTCATCGCCAGCCTAACCTGTTGTAGGTGTTCTGCACACACACTCTTCTCTGTATCCACCTTAGCCTTCCTCTAAACCCCAGACTACCTGAAACAGTATTTCCATTCTGCCTGCCAACTTGCATCCCTCTGTTCCTTTAAAAAAGTGATGCAAGTCTTAATATCTTTTGAAAAACTTTTCCCAACCAACCCGCTTTTTCTTACATCTACTAGTAGATATCCATCTATGGTGTGTCTGTAATTACTATTCTGCTCTATTTCTTTAGGATTCATGTATACTTCCTCTTTCCCTTCATGTTGTCATTTCCAAAGTGTAGGGAGAGTATATACTAGGTATTATATAATGAACATTATTATATAATAAACATTGAAGATGAAATAGATGTGTAAAATAAATATATGACTTTTTAAATTTTTTTTATTTATTTTCAGCGTAACAGTATTCATTGTTTTTGCACCACATCCAGTGCTCCATGCAATCCATGCCCTCTCTAATATCCACCACCTGGTTCCCCCAACCTCCCAACCCCCAACCCCTTCAAACCCCTCAGATTGTTTTTCAGAGTCCATAGTCTCTCATGGTTCACCTCCCCTTCCAATTTCCCTCAACTCCCTTCTCCTCTCCATCTCCCCTTAGCCTCCATGTTATTTGTTATGCTCCACAAATAAGTGAAACCATATGATAATAGACTCTCTCTGCTTGACTGATTTCACTCAGCATAATCTCTTCCAGTCCCATCCATGTTGATACAAAAGTTGGGTATTCATCCTTTCTGATGGAGGCATAATGCTCCATAGTGTATATGGACCACATCTTCCTTATCCATTGGTCCATTGAAGGGCATCCTGGTTCTTTCCACAGTTTGGCGACCGTGGTCATTGCTACTATAAACACTGGGGCACAGATGGCCCTTCTTTTCACTACATCTGTATCTTTGGGGTAAATACATAACTTGGATGGGATATGACTTCTGACAAATGTATTTGAGTGATTGTGGAACTTCTAATTTATAAAGCATTTTCAAATATATCCACTAAACAATGTGATTATGCAGAAATTATTACTGGCTAAATGTCATATTTATGTTTAATGATGACCTGTTTCCTCACCACATCTCCAGTGAAGACCCCGGGTAGGTCCAAGGGGGCCATGATCACTGAGCATTCTCTGGCCTAATAGCCCCTCTTAATGCTTTGCTGCAAATTTGCCCCTTGAATTTATCAGCCAAAACTGTAACTTCCATAGAATCTGTGGGTCAGTGTTATCATTTCTCCAAGCCTAATCATCTGCAGGATACTTGAGACACTACAATTTTTACCTAGTTTAGGAACAATTTTCTTTTGATACTCTTCAATGTATGGCTTAAACTGCATGACAATCACAAATGTTGGGATGGTGTGCATAAAACAAGATACAAATACTTATTACATAACAAGTAAATAAATATAGCTGCATATCCCATTTCCCATTGATAGGATAAATCATCTCAGAAAGTACCACCCTTTCTTTTTTTCTTTCTTACTTTCTTTCTTTTAAATATATATATATATATATATATATATATATATATATATATATACATATATATATTTTTTTTTTCCCCAGTGGCTGAAAAGCCTGATGTGGCCAGTCTCAATATGAAGAAACTATTGTGTCTCATGATGAGGGCAGTTATTCCTTAGGCTTTACAATCTCCAAACTAATATATTCCCAAGTCGGGGGACAGAAACAACTTCTTGTATGCTTATATAAATATGAGAATTGCCACCTTTACTTCTACACACTATTCTCAGAATTGATATATTCTGGCAATGGGAGAATGAACAATATATATTAGCTTCCGGTTCATACTGAATCTTACAAAAATAGTATCTCAGCTCAGTTATAACTAGGTCACAATAATCCTTTCCTTTGTTCTGGAAGACTGGAAGCTTCTAACTGTCAAAGGACCTGAGAAGACTAGTGAATATAATGAGTCTTGACCATCCCCTTCCCTCCTCCTCTCTCTCCTCCCCATCTACCCCCAACTCTTCCTTCTCTTCTTTCTGTCTTCTTCCGCTTTCTTCCTCCTCCCTCCTTCCTCCTTCCTCCTTTCTTCTTCTTCTTCTTTTCCTTCTTCTGAGTTTTTTGGTCAGAAGCAATGTTATATTTGGTGCTATGATGAAGTTTTCAGATCAGTATTTAAGGGCTGAAGGTACTTATAGCATGGCGGACAAGATAGAAAATCCAAATCTAAGATGTGAGTGTCAGTCAGGAAAGATAAATTATTTCCTTCCATAATGGAAGGAGTCCAAAGAAATCAACATGGAGCCCAGAAAATTGCTGGTATCCCCACATGTATGGTTCTATATTAAAGGGGATATCTATCAGAAAGCTTTCAGATGCAACGGAGATAATGAATACTTAATATGGTAGGCTGAATAATGGCACCCAGTGATATTCAGGTCCTAATCCCTAGAACCTGTGAATGTTACCTGGCATGGGAAAAGGGACCTTGCAGATATGATCGAGTTTAGGATCTTGACATAGAAGATTATTCTGGATTTTGCAAGTGGACTTTAACTATAACTATCAAGTGTTCTTATAAGTGGGAGACAGAGGGAGATGCAGCCTCAAAGATAGAAGGCAATGTGAGGAAACAGAGAAATTTGAGATGCTACACTGCTGGCTTTAAAGATGGAGGGAGGGGGTAAAAGCCAAGGAATAAAAAAAAAAAATGTATAGAAAAAGAAACTGATTCTCCCCAACAGCATCTGGAAGAAGTATGACCTTACCTATACCTTTATTTTGGTCTGGTAACATTGATTTTATAATTCTGACCTCTAGAATTGTAAGAGAATAAATGTTTTGTTTTGTTTTAAACCACCAAACTTGTGGTCATTTGTTACAGCAGCCCTATGACACTAATACATCCAGTAAAAAGTCTCTTAAGATTTTATCCTCTCGGGCGCCTGGGTGGCTCAGTGGGTTAAGCCGCTGCCTTCGGCTCAGGTCATGATCTCAGGGTCCTGGGATCGAGTCCCGCATCGGGCTCTCTGCTCGGCAGGGAGCCTGCTTCCTCCTCTCTCTCTCTCTCTGCCTGGCTCTCTGCCTACTTGTGATTTCTCTCTGTCAAATAAATAAATAAAATCTTTAAAAAAAAAAAAAAAGATTTTATCCTCTCATGTCACTGCCATTCAGGGTTAATTCAGCAGCTCAAAAATGTCCAGGTATCTGGGTCAAATTTTTCTGTGAATCTCTTGGCCGTCTTCTCCACGTGGTAAAATTGCTACCACAGTTCTGATCCTCATGCTTTGCTGTGATGATATCCAAAGGCAGAAAAAAAGGATTGGGGGGCACCTGGGTAGCTCAGTGGGCTAAAGCCTCTGCCTTCGGCTCAGGTCATGATCTCAGGCTCCTGAGATTGAGCCCCACATCAGGCTCTCTGTTCAGTGGGGAGCCTGCTTCCCTCTCTCTCTGTCTACCTGCCTCTCTGTCTGCTCTTGATCTCTGTCTGTCAAATAAATAAATATAATCTTTTAAAAAAATGGAAAGAAAGAAAGAAAGAAAGTGTAGGTATTTATTTCTTATGTATATCTCTCTTCTCTCAGGATATAACTATTGAGTAAGCAATCACTAACATCTGCCACGTCGGCTCTGGTTTTATTTCTGCTGATGGCAAATTGGGCCACCAATCATCAGATAAGACTTGGTAAGGAACTGTCCATATTATTAAATCCCTGCATTTCTGTTGTCTTGGCTCCCTTAACACAACTGAGCAAGGATTGGGGTTGTTGGAGAACAAGACTGGCTGATGTCTACAGAGCAGATGACATTGTCCACCTGGTTATTTAGATCTGTCTCTTTAGAACTGCGAAGACAAATTGCCACAGAGTAGAGGGTATAAACAAGAACAGAAATTTCTCACAGTTCTGAAGGATAAGAAGCCCAAGATCAAGATGCCAACAGATTGCATATCTAGTGAGATAACTCTTCTTGATTTGCAGATGGCTATCTTCTTGTTGTATCCTTTCATGGCAGACAGCATGTCTTCTTGCAAGGACACTAATTCTGTTATGAAAGTTCCATCCTCATGACATAATTACCTTCCAAAGTCCTCACCTCCAAATACCATCACATTAGGGCTTCAACATATGAATGGTGTGGGAGAAGACAAAGAAACATTCAGTCCATGAAGCAGTGGGCATTCATATAGAACATAAATGACCTCGTCCTTGAGTCTCATCCATATATCTCTTCCCCAACCTTCTTTCTCCCCAGTTTTCATAATCGAAACCAAACAACAAATCTAAGGAAATAATGTTAGCCTGTACTTTAGGCTCTTCTTCCAGGCAAAACGGAACATCCCTGTAGAAATATCTGCCTCCTTTTCTTTCTCTGGAAAGAATTTCATTCTGCATTGTCCATCAGAGTCATACCTGCTGGGGTTGTAATGTTGCGCATCTACTTACAGCCAGTTTTAAAAATTTAGGGAGAAACCTCCTGTGAGCTGGGATTTATTCTCTTATTTTTCCTCAGCCAACAGCTCAAATGGAACTCCCCGTGAGACTCTAGCTGTGGACTGTGGAACAGGTGGCAGCAAGTTGTATGCTAGGAGTGACAAGAATCTATTCCCATGGTTTAGTTGGGTGCCCTGGCTCAGGCAGTACCTGATCCCATATATGCCATTCCCAGCACATAATACAGCGGCATGGGCAGGCCATCCTTTGTGGGCTGGTAGATCAGAAAACATCCAGTTTACCAAGAACACTACGGTCCTCAAGGTTTGCATCAGGGAGTCAACCTCTATCTTCCAGTTTCCAATAACATGCCAAGAGCTGTTTCTTGAAAGAAAACATGTTATTTGACCAAGCAGTCATGATTTTGTTCAAATATCTTCAAGAAGTGGCTTTCAAAAATTGGGGCCTCAGGACTCTGTAAGAAATGCATTTTAATTTGTAATTCAGTGCAACATGCTCAGAAGATCTTGAGGAAAATAAACAAGTTTTAATAAATGTTGCCCTTACTACAGGCAATGTACTCTGATACTTTGCCTTCCAGTTCTATCATCTTTCATATTTTTAAAAATGCTGCTCAAGACCTGTTAAATGAATTTTGCAACTCACTAATGGGTCACAACACACAGTTTGAAACACGCTGCCCTAGAGGCCTCACGGGAATTCTACTGGGATTTGCTAGAAGAACCACATTACAATCTAATCAGCTACAGAAAGTTCAAGCAAAATTAATTCTGCTGGTTCAAGAGATCACAATGGCAGAGCTGCTTGCCCTGCAGGACCTATGGAAGAAACTTCTCTAGGCCACACTTAAGCTCAGCAGCCCACGGGGTCAGTAAGTGGCTTAGAGGAGCACCCTGCCCCTAGTGTGATAAACATTGCCATCAAAATTAAAGGAGCTAATGAAGCATTTTTTTTTCCTTCTCCTAACACAAGATACAGTAACTTATATTTCACTTTGAAGGGATTTAACTACATTCTTTAGTAGTGGGAATGACATGCTTCAAAGACTATCTGAAATACCTTCTTACTTACAGAGTAAGTAAGGTGGGAGATGAATCACACTCTGGGAAGTTGGAGGAAAGAACTGACAAAGGAGAAGCCCCTGATAGACAAAAAGAAAAGCAAGAAAGGCTTACTAGGTGCAGGGTGGAGCCTGAGGGAAGAGAAGGAATAAGAATGTGCAGGAGGTCAGACAGTCATGTTCAGGCTTATGAAAGGGGTGAATTGCTAAAAGCAACCAGATAAGTTGAGGAACCTCAGAACAGTAGGTTTTTCTTTCCCCTCAACACACCCTGGGGTATTTTTCTGATGTCTTAGAAGAGGGACATATATGACATATATGATAATGTGTCAACCAGGCTGGAAATGGCTGATGGGCATAATGTGTTGGAAGAAGACAAAGATTATCAAACTGATTTCTCTTAGATTTGAAATCAATGTGGTAGAAATTTCTAGTTTCCCATGTGCCAAGAGAAAGAAACACAGCTCATACATGGGCCAACTCTCAAAAAAAAAAAAAAAAATCACGCAGGAATGCAAAAGAACCCCACAGGTGGGTGATGTTGGGATTCTTTGCAAAGGATTGGGAGGTAAAGGTAGCAAAGGGAACTCCAGTGGATTCTCAGCTGCAGGAAGATGTGGATGAGATGCCCAGTTAGGGATGACTTGAAGATTGTCAGTTATGCCTCCCAAAGAACCAGCTGCCAGAAGTCTGAGCTCCAGAGCCCAGGAGAGTGGAGTGCACAGAGAAGTTTCACAATCCTCAGACGTCAGCAGGGGTGACTACACACAGCACAAAATAACCAGAAAACCAGCTGTACCACAGTAAACACCATAGCAGGTGCCCAGCTAGACAAAAGACCCATGACAATCATGAGGACACACAACAATTCACACATAAATCTGGGACCCCTTCCCTTGTCTTCATGGAAACACGTTAACTGCCTTTTTATTTGGGACACAGGATAGAGAAGAGAAATATGAGCCTGGAAGGCAGTTTGATTTTTTCTTGCCCTCAGTGGCAATGGGAGGCTTGGGGAATTATTAATCGATTTTGGCAAATATGAAACTATTACACTTTATAATGTAATGACTTTATAGGCATAGATAATTGATCCTACTACAACTTTGAACTAAATTTAAGTTTATGAAATAATGTGAAGGTGTAATCTTTGAAAGTTATTCATGCACCAAAATGATCTGTGTACGTTGAGCTATAGTGAATAAGGAAGAATTCATTTTCTTTGAAAAAAAAATGAATATTGTGAATAGATAGGAGTTGTCTACCTATTCATTCAGCAGACAATGAAATGGTGGTTGGGTGGTGTCATGGTAAAGCATGCAATCCAAAACTGCACTTTCCAAATAATAAATGAGAACCAGAGACATCAAACTACTTAGTTAATGTCCCACACAAAGTTAATAGCAGAGCCAGGACCAAAATACAATTTAGTACACTGTTTATTCCAAAAATTAACACTTTTAAACTCTCTTTTATGTATATCTAACCTAGATTTGAAATCAGGTTATAAAAATGGAAGAAACATCCATATATTAAATTTCTACTCACTCCACATCAGCTGAAAAGGTGATGCAGAAGATAAGTAAAATACTTCAATAACCTACTTTTGCAGGTTTCATGTATTATGCATGAGCAAGAAGGGTATATAATTGCCATTATAACCTCCAAGAGGAGATTAGAGAGTAAAGAGAATTTTTCATTAAGAACCCGGTGGTATACAAGTAAAACTTACATCAGGGAGATGGTTAATGATCACAACAATAACAAATATTTAGCTGCAGGTCTAAAGATAGAAAGTTACACTCAAGTAATAGGTAATGGCATCTGCTCCAAAAATAATAATAGATTGTGTTCAGAACACATATTGAGGGCGCCTGGGTGGCTCAGTGGGTTAAGCCGCTGCCTTTGGCTCAGGTCATGATCTCGGGGTACTGGGATCGAGTCCCGCATCGGGCTCTCTGCTCAGCAGGGAGCCTGCTTCCCTCTCTCTCTCTCTGCCTGCCTCTCTGCCTACTTGTGATCTCTGTCTGTCAAATAAATAAATAAAATCTTAAAAAAAAAAAAGAACACATATTGAACCTCATTCAGGTAAACCAAAGTCCTAGACTAAAACCACAACTTTAAATACAGACGTATGTATAAGCTCTCATTTGCACAAACTTCTTTTCAGACTCAGAAATAGAGTTTTAGATTCCCAGCCTACATCTTTGTTCTTCAAAGGGGCAACATTACTACTTGCCCCCCACTCATCCATTTCCCCTGTTCTTATCTCACTTTCTACATCTTCTTAATAGCCTGTCTTCACCCTCTTGAGTCCGGCTAGTAGAGGTTCTGGTTTGGCTCATGAATCCGCCTTCCTGACTGATAAGCTTCTACCCCAGTGCTGACTTCTCCCCTCCCCCCATGTGGTTACTCTCCACAGAAAAAGGCCACCTGATCAAAGTCTTGTCCGCTTCTCAGAGGCTGCCAGCATTCGGAGACTGGTAGATATGAGGGTACAGAGGCCTAGACCTCTGACTCTATCGGGACGACTCCAGCTCCAGCTGCCTGCAACCTGGTGGAGGCATGGCTATGGTTGCTGTCCTTGAACTGAGTCTCTCTCCCTCTCCAGTTCCACTTCCTTCACACTCCCCTAATGTTGATCCCAGGATCCCCAAGGGCAGCTTCTTGAAGTCCCAAATCCAAAGTCCCAAGTCCAGCTTCCTGGGGAACCACAACATACTCCCCCTTTCCCTGAAATCCCAAACTCTCCATGAAGCTACTCAGGTTAAACAGAGCTGTTTTGCTACTATTTGTTTTTTTCAAAGCTACTGAAACTCATGTAAACAACCACCTCCAAATAATCAACATGAAATCATATTGATTGTATATATTTAAGCATCTTTTTATTGTGATGAAAAACACGTAACATGAAATGTACCATTTTAACAAAGTTTTAGGCGAAAAGTACAGAATTGTTAACAACATAACAGTGCTGTTTAGTAGATTTCTAGAACTTTTTCATCTTGTATGACCTATTGCAAGAAGCAACGTTCCACTTCCGAGGTTCCCCGGCCCCTGGTAACCAGCAGTTTACTTTTCTATTCTATGAGTTTAACTAATTTAGGGACACCTGTGACCCAGTTGATGAAGCAGCTGCCTTTGTCTCAGGTCAACGTCTCAGGGTCCTAGGATGGAGCTCCACATGAAGACCCCTATTCAGCAGGGAGGCTGCTTCTCCCTCTCCCTCTGTACCACCCCCCAATCCCACTTATAATCTTGTGTTCTTTCTTTCTCTGAAATAAATAAAATCTTAAAAAAAAAAAAACCCACCTACTTTAGATCCCTTATATAAGTGGCATCATACAGATTTGTCTTCTGTGATTGGTTTATATCACTTAGCATAATATCCACCAGAGTTTTCCATGTTGTCACGTATGACAGGATTTCCTTCGTACCCAAAGCTGGGTACTATCCCATTGCATGTATACACCACATTTTCTTCATCCATCCATCCTCTGATGGATATTTAGGTTGTCTGCACCTCTTGGCTATGGCAAATGATGCTGTAATGAACATGGAAGTGCAAACATCTGTTCACAATCTTATTTTCAGTTCTTTTGGATACATACTCAGAAGTGCATTTTATAATGAACTATTCCATTCACTGGTTAACCCTATATACATGCCTTAATATCCTTCTTGATCAATGGGAAAATATAAAAGTACATTAATTTCGATTCTGTTTACAATATAATCTTTGCACATTATGTTGTCATAAATCTCAGGAAATCTGGGAAGGGGATATTATTTATAGGGCTGATTTGATCTTGCCCAAGATGAAGGTCATGAACCAGAACAGCTTTTCACAATCTATGATTTGTAAATGTCCATCACTATGTCAAAGTATTCCAAACGGTTCATGACAACGGTTTCCACTTCTCTAATGTTCATCAATTCGTGAAACAAAATTTTAAAAAGTTTTCTTCGCAATGGAACATGGAGTGGGCTGGTAAAAGTCAGGCAAGTGGTGTTATTTGGCCCTTGAGCATCACTCATGGACGTATGAGTCCGTTTGAAACAGACTGAGCAGCAAGGTAGTTTTGAAAGGCACGAAGATTTAATACTTATTTTTTACTACTTTTAATTTGGGTCATAACCTATATAATGTGTACCCATACTAGAAGCATAAAGAACAATGATTTTAAGTGAAATATAATGAAAGGTATACAAAAGACAAAAATCTCAAGTTTTGTTTCATGGTTAATCTTTACTAGATCTAGCCAATCAAAATTCTTTTTTTTTTTTTTTTAATTTTTTATTTTTGATAAACATATATTTTTATCCCCAGGGGTACAGGTCTGTGAATGGGGCACCGGGCGGCACCTTCTGTTAAGCATCGAACTCTTGTTTTCAGCTCAAGTCTGATCACAGGGTTGTGAGAGTGAGCCCCACGTGGGCTCCGCACTCAGTGCAGAGCCTGCTTGTGTTTCTGCCTCCCTCTTCCTTTGTCCCTCCCCTGAGCTCTGTCTCTCTCACCAAAATAAATATATTAAATCTAAACAAAAAAATCTTAACTAGTATTTTTTTAAGATTTATTTATTTATTTGAGAGAGAGAGAGCACATGAGTGAGGCCAGGCATGGGCAGAGGGAGAGGGAGAAGGAGCCTTCCCGCTGAGCAGGGAGCTGGAGTTGGACTCAGGGATGGATCCCAGGACCCTGAGATCATGACTTGGGCTGAAGGTAGATGTTTAACTGACTGAGCCACCAGGCACCCCCTTAACTAGCATTTTAGAGGTATTTTTTGAACTTAAAAGTTAGTATTAAAAGGACAGAACACCTAGATGAAATACCTCTAACTTGACCTTTACATTTTTGGAAATAATGATTACCTAAACTCACAAAACATTTTTATAAATCATGACTGAAATAATTTTAAATGGCCTCCCTATTAGTTCACCTAAAAACCAAACACAAAATTATGAGAAAAAAATTACAAATTGCAAAATTTCCTAACACTGAATAATGAAAGTTGCTTCTGTATGCATTCAATAGTATAATACTTAATATTTCATATATATTTGATTTCCCAAATAAAATGCATCATTTAATTTTTTGTATATTTCTAAATAGCACTTCTCTTGTATAATTAATTTTTAAAAAATTAATGAGTAGATGTCATTTATCATTGGTAAAAAAGCCTAAATCTTTTATGTTTTAAGAATAGTCATAAAAATGTACTAAAATGTAACATATTACACTAGTGTGTCTCAGGAGACACTGTTTCCTGGGTCTATCTCAGCAGAGAGAATACATTTAGATGAAGCACCAGCGCGACATCCAAGGGAAATTGGAAGGCAATTTAAATTTTTACTGCTGCTTTCGGAAAGCATTAAAGAGGGACTATATTTTTAACTCTGCTCAAAATGTGTTTAAAATCTCTTTATCTGAGACTCTCTTTCAATATCTTACACAACGTGGCAAGGCAGTTGCTCCTCATCTTCCTTCTGTTTTTCACCTCATTCCTCCAAACTCTTTCTCCTTAAATCTTTGCAGTTGCTTCCATGCTTCTGATTAACTTATATGTGTAAAATAATATGACTCCCCTGGGAGCTGCTCAAAGCAATAAATGACTCTTTCTTTTAATAGGGAGGCCCCGGGTGCCTGGGTGGCTCAGTGGATTAAAGCCTCTGCCTTCAGCTCAGGTAGTGATCCCAGGGTCCTGGGATCAAGCCCTGCATTAGGCTCTCTGCTCAGTGGGGAGCCTGCTTCCTCCTCTCTCTCTGCCTGCCCCTCTGCCTACTTGTGCTCTCTGTCTGTCAAATAAATAAATAAAATCTTAAAAAAAAAAATAGGGAGGTGGGAAAGAGGCCCTGAATATCTATTCCAATATTTTTTCTTTGATAATTTCCTACTAATACTCCTTTTTAAATTGATGTATGATTTATAGTCTATAAGATGTACAGATCTTAATGTACAGCTTGGTGAGTTTTGACAAATATGTACACCTGTGTTCACAGTATTCAAACTATATAGAATATTTCCTTTACCCCAGAAAGCTCATTTGTATCCCTGTTAGCCAGTTGCCCACAATCAATAGAGCCAACCAGTGTGATAATTTCTATAATCATTTTGTGATTTATCCGTATTTTTCATGTAGCAGTACTTTGTTCCTTTTTAGTGCTAAGTAGTAGTCTGCTGAATGAGTATACTGTTATCTGTTTATCCATTCTCTTTTGAGGTACATTTGGGCTTTTCTAGTTTTTGGCTCTCTTGCTACTTTGTGTTTAGTAATATATTGATTTACTACATTTTTACTTAAAACCACATTGTTAATTTCTAAAAATATTTATTTATTCATCTGATAGAGCACAAGTGGGACTGGCAGGGCAGAGTGAGAGGAAAAGAGAGAGAGAGAAGAAGTCTGTGCAGAATGCAGAGCCTGATGTGGGGCTGAAACTCACTACCCTGAGATCATGACATGAGTCAAAATCAAGAGTCAGACATCCAACTGACTGAGCCACCCAGGCACCCCTTAAATCCTTGTGTTAATTTCTTATCCATCATACCAGCCAAATTTTGAGTCAAGCAGTAGCATATTTAGGGCAGATTGTTTAGCAACCAGAACCCTTATAGTCCGTTGGGTGGGATGTAAATTATTGTAATCACTGTGGAGAGCAATTTGGTGATATTTAAGAAAATTGTAGGAGCACATTCACCACTATCCAGTAATTTCACTCTTATTTATACATTTTCAAGAAACTCTCAGATACATGCATAAGGAGACACCTACAAAAATGCTCATAGCAACATTTCTTATAAAAAACAAAGAAGTCAAAAGAGCATAAATGTGTTGTCCACATAATGGATAAATTGTGATATATATCCTTAAACTGGATGTAATATAGCAATGCAAATGACTAAATATGAGCCATTTGTATGTACTTGGAGAATTTTCACAAATATAATACTAAGCAAAAAAAAATCTAGTTTAAAAGATGCTATGATACTTTTTATTCAGATATTTAAAGGGATAAAATAATAACACATATTAAGTAAGGAGTACATCAAGAAATAAATAGAAATAGTAACCATCATATGCAGGATTATAGCGACCTCCACAGAAATGAAAAGAGGATAAGAGGAAGCTTCAGCTAATTTTTTTTTTTTTAACTGGGCTGTGGGTACATGAGCGATCACCGTAATATCTCTTGTGTTTTGTATAATGTCTAAAATATTTAATAATAATGTATTTTCTTTCATGGTATTAATCCATTCAAAAGTGAACCCATGTTTCAACAAATTCCTAAGAGGATCTTTTCAGAAAGTATACTGAAGTAAAAGGAGTTTACACCAGAGTGTTTGGAGACACTGAAGCAGGTGAACTTTCAGATTCTTGATTCTGTGGATCAGCATTGCTAAGTTAAGTATGATGAGTGAGAAACTGGGTAACCTTAAAGGGCATCTGAACCTTTCTCAAGAATGGAGAAGTTGCTTTGAAAGGACATTTTCTGTTTGATCTCTTTTACTATTTGTGCTCAAACATAACATTTAATTAGAGCAGAATATGAATATGGAGATAATTTGGGGACAGTGGTATTCTGGTAAATAGCAAGCTGCTTAGGGACGGGAGAGCAGTGAAAGCTTGATTGATAGCAATGGTCAATTTCAATGGCATTTTCACTCCTACCATGGTTGATTTGTGCTACCAGCTTGCTTTTGATGAATGCAAAGTTGGGAAGAGATGTGCATAGCTGGCTAGTATGAGCAGGCTCCAGCTAGTAAGGTAATAGAGAGTTGTCACAGAAGACTTCTAGAGATTAGAGAGATCTGGCACAGTAGAAGTCATCCATTGCCCAAGATAATAACAGATTTTCCAAATCATTAAATGAATACAGAGTGCCTCAATAAATACACTTGGAAAAAAGGGTAGAAGAATAGGCTCTTAATAGAGAAAGTTGAGTTTTTCCCATTTTTGACCTAAAAGTACATGTTTACAACCTTTCCTGCATTTCAGTAGGTAAGCCTTCTCCTTCTCGAAAGCAGATTTATTTCCAATAAAATGTTCTACTGTCTCAGGTACTCTAAAATGGAAGTAGTATGTTGTTGCCACAATGAATTGGTGATGTCCTTAATCAAATAAGGTTGACAAATACCATTAAAGGAGAGAAGCTAATAGCAAAAGAGATAGAAATGCATGGAGTTGGTTACATGTGGGGAAGATGACACACAGGTACAGTTTCTCAATCCCCAGACTGTCAAGGAAAGAGCTAGGGATGCACAGCTGTGCGTGATTCTGTCTGTGAGGAGGAAGAATCCAACTTGGTGAGGGAAAGTTCTCCCACATCTACATAGAGGTTTGAGGCCCTCTTGAATTGTTGGAAAGGCTCAGAATCGGGCTCTGACTGCTCAGCAGGTGTGTGAATGCTGTGGTAAGCAACCCCAAACATATTGCTCAATGTTTTCTGAGGAGCAGGAGCTGATTTTCCAATCTATTTTCTAAGTCCAGCCAGACTTCAAACCTGTTTGAGGTTTACTCCTGGAGGCAAACTAAGAAATACTTAGTGACAAGATGAAAATCTCAAATAATGTGGGAAATATTGTGATTAGAAAAGAATTTAGGGAGTGGGGCATGTGGGTGGCTCAGTGGGTTAAAGCCTCTGCTTTTGGCTCAGGTCATGATCCCAGGAGGGACCGACAGAACCCTGCATCATCAGGCTCTCTGCTCAGCAGGGAACCTGCTTCCCTTCCTCTCTCTCTGACTGCCTCTCTGTCTACTTGTGATCTCTGTCTATCAAATAAATAAATAAAATTTAAAAAAAAAAGAAAAGAATTTTTGTTTTGTGTCTCATTACCTTCAGCTTCTCACCCCAGACATCTACTACCATCAGATGGTGGCTTTCAGTATGCAAACTTTTTCTTTAACCTTGGATCAAAACTCAAAAGACAAGCTAACCTAAGAAATTTCCTTCTTAAGGTAATATAGGATGAAAGCCTGAACAATGTGGTTTTCCTAGGAGACTTTAACATTATCATGTCAGCTTCTTTGTTAAAAGATTTAATATGAGATAAAATTTCTAAAATTTTCATTTGGGAATGTTCTGCACATGTAGCTAGCTTATAGTAAATATTGCTACACATATAGCTTTAAAAAAAAAAAACACTTCTATTACTTCCAGAGAGCCATAACAATAAATTTTGCTGTTCCCACTGTTTAATAATAGATTTTTAATTACTGTTTATTTTTTCCTTGGGATTTGGGGGTTTGTTTCATTTTTTTGTCTACTTTATGAAGAAATAACATGCGCAATTTGTTTTTCAAGAATTTATGAACACTTTCTAGAACCTATGTCTTATGTTGGTCCCAAGATCTCTCCAGCTACCATGGCTTGAAGGCATAATGAATATAAATAGTCATTCAAAAGAGAGCTGCTTTTCAGAAGTCTCACACAACTGACTATCAAATTATTTTCTTAACCGCTTTATTCCCTCAACTACAATGCTTTTAAAAATGTATTTTTTTCATAAATTGAAATGATACTTAGAAATTTGGGGGAAAGGCTTTTTATGTACTAACTTTTTTTTAAAAATGTGCTTCTTCATATGATCTTCTTTTATTCACTCAGTTGTTTATCTTCAATAGGTAATTTTTGGTTAATACCATACTAGCTGCTAGATTCTCGGAAAGGAGCAGGTTATCTGAATTGACTCAGATTAATCAGATTAGACTGGAGACAATCTTCTATCCCTAAGCAATTGGCTCACCCTGAAATTTCAATCACGATATATTTCTTGGTAGTCTAAAAGTCTTTTTGGTCTTCTAGGCTCCCATTTAAAAAGAAATCTCACTCTTTCTTTGTACCTGTCTGTATTATTTTTTCTTGCAGCACAGGGAATGCATTCCTTTTAGAGTATGAAAAAAAATATATATATAATATATATAATGAAAATATATATATATACATATATATGTATATATATATATATAAAGTGTCGTTAGATAGGCTAATTTTTTAAGCTGCTATCAACTAATGTCTTGATGGAGATGAACTGACAGCTGGTTGAGAACTTTATAGGTACCTTTCGAGGAGTAAGTGAGATGGAAGTAGGAAGAAGGTGTAGAGAGTAAGGCGAAGAGCAAAGACATATTTCCCTCTCGTTCCAAATACTGTCGCAGGGACATCTGTTTAACATTGGCAGATTGCACAGATGCATTTTCTTATGCTGCCTTCAGGAATCTAACTAACATGACAGTACAGAGACAAAAACAAAACAAAAAAAAGGTAAAAGCCATAATCCCACAAGGATAAAGAGAGAAGTAGAAGAGACAAGAGCAGACAAGTTAAAAAAAAATCTAGAAATAGAAAAAGAGACAGATGAATGATAAAGCATATAGAGGGCTGGAGAATGCTGAAAGCTACCTGCCTTCCCAGAAAGCAAATCTGTTGGCCCCACAGAACTACAAAAAGGCCAATGAACAGGATGTGGTGGGCAGATGGGTCTCAAAACAGGAGGGATGGTTGAGATTCCCTGTAAGAAGCAGTTTGGACAATCATCTTTCCCCCACCCAACACTCCAGAATTGAGCACATTCTTGAGAAGAGCAGTGCACGTTGGGCTGAGAGCAGTGGGAGTCCTGGTCTCATCATATTCTACCCCCAAACCTGGACAAGAAGGAAGGACCAGGAAAGGCATTGTGAGTTTCTTTTATACCATCACATGCTGTAATAATGAAATACTGTGGTCACTACTTGGATTTAAACAGGCATCTCTCTTGGGAAGCTGTGGCACATAACTCAAATGAGCATTTCTATTTAGCTTTGAATTGCATTATAAAAATTGCAGCTTTTTAATTTTTTACACATTTTCTTAATTATGTTTTGCTTTGTGTAATATTAAATCTAGTTTTAATTCCCTATTCACTGGCTGAGTGAGAGCAAGGAGAGGTAGGCCGAAAGTGGAGATGGTGTTTAAAAATGTATCCACACCCACAAACATGGATACCTGGTAAAGACATCCCTGCATAAAACATCAATTGAGTTAAACTTATATGGGATTTTTAAGACTAATAAAATTCCAGCCATTTTAAGAATCAATAACGATCAGTAACTATTCCAGGAATCAAGATGATCATTCAGGGCATATTTATTCCAAGTGAATAAAAGGCAGATGACTTGAATTTTCAGCAAAATAGTCACAAAATTAAAGGCAAGGAATGACATCATCTAAACAGATTTCATCTCCCAGAATAGTGGCAAAATTCAAATATAATCAGCAGTGTACACAGGATGCTTTATCCCCAGTCTTGTGACTTGACAAAGTACGTTGCACCATAGGTTTGATGGGAATATTCCTTATTAAAAAACAAAACACAACAAAAAAAGCAAGCCACAAAACTTTTACTGAATTAGCAGTAGTAGTTATTCATCCCAAGTGGATTTCCATCTGCTTTTGTGCACTATTGGAGATGGTTGGCCATCTACATCTTTACATGAGGTATAGTCTCACAAAGATTTTTTAAGTGTATGTTATCACAAAATATTTTGTATACCAAACCAGATATCGTCCGAAGATAAATCACATCTCCCTCTCTTATATTCTCTCTCATTTTCTTTTCCTTTTTTCTTTTTTCACTTCTTTGGTCACTTAATGAGATGTTCATTATACCATGGAAATGGATAAGCCTTCTATATAACACAGGATTGCAACATACATCCTCCCTCAGAGATCTTCCACTTAAAGATGATTATTCAAGGGGCACCTGGGTGGCTCAGTGGGTTAAGCCTCTGCCTTCGGCTCAGGTCATGATCTCAGGGTCCTGGGATCGAGTCCTACATCGGGCTCTCTGCTCGGCAGGGAGCCTGCTTCCCTCTCTCTCTCTCTCTCTGCCTACCTTTCCATCTACTTGTGATTTCTCTCTGTCAAATAAATAAATAAAATCTTTTAAAAAAAAATAAGATGATTATTCAAGTTATATTTAATTAAAGGAGGAATAAAGTTTTTTATGAAGAAAATTGAATGAAATTTTTCAAATAAAATAGTTAATACACTTTTATTGACATCACTTTAATGTTCAACATGTCAATGATTTAAAGAGCAATCATTTCTTCATTGTATATTCTCAGGGTCAGAGGAAAGACATTTTTCTTATGAGACAGGAAGGTAAATGAAGAACTATTGAAAATAATGATGTATTCACCAGGCTTGAAGGTCATGTGTCTCTGAACACCCCAAAGTGTCACAACTTTGAATCCATATCTACCCTCCTAGACACTTAATACTATTCTAATTCTATCCATGAATTTTCCATGATTCTTCTTTTTTTCAAGGATTAAAAAAACGATTTATTTACTAATTTTAGAGGAAGAGACAGAGTGGGAGTGTGTGCATAAGCAGGGGAGGGGCTGAGGAAAGAAAAAGAGAGAGAGAAAATCCTGAAGCAGACTCCCCATGAGTGGGGAGCCCAATGAGGCCTCACTCCCAGGACCCTGAGATCATGACCTGAGCCAAATCATGAGTTGGGCACTCAACTAACTGAGCGACCCAGATGCCCTTGCCACGATCTTTTCTAAATATGCTGTCTTTCCCATGGGATTGGCCACTGCTGCTTTGGCATAAGATTGCCACTCTGCCAGGATCAGCCCTCTTGGACTGCAAATGAAGAATTACAACATAGAGAATAACCATCAGCATCTGCTGTATATTCATGGTCTCAGAGACCCCGGACTCATGCCTGCTCTTTCAGATAGCATTCTTAACTGCTGGCCACAATCAGCAGAGCAGGGCCAACTCACATCTCTAACAGTGTTTTATCATCAGACTTCTGAGTATAGTGTCTTCTGTCCCAAGAACCCCACTGAAAGAACACTCTAATTTTAACCCTACTGTAAGCTTTGCCTTCTTGTCACAAGTTCTCTATTTTTCCTAGTTGATCAATTAGAAAGTAGTGTTCCTGGTTGAGGAACTCAAGGAGAGGCATTACCCTGATACACACCCCTTACACCCCTTCTAGACTTTTCCTCTAGTCCTACCAGGACAAACATACTGAAAACAGTAGCCCTGCATGCAGCCTCTTCTCGGCATCCAGGTCAGTCAGTCTTAGACCACCCTATTGCTAAGAAATCAAAGGTCCACAAAAATGTTCTCACACAAAAACAAATGTCCTTTCTTAGCTGGTTTCTTTCCAGTTCTTTGAAGTTGAAAATTATGTCTGTATCTCTTTCCTGAAGTCCTCTTCATCTGAGATTCTCATTCCAGAAAACAGCTGCTCAAGCAAGAATGCATGCAATCTCAAAGAATAAATTATAGTATACAAGCAGCCTACATTATAAATATATTCATAAAGCAGAAACACATCTCTCAAAGAAGCAACAAAATCTGTAGAGACATAGCTTTGCCAAAAACTTATGCACAACAGTTAAAATTACCAAAGAGACTACATAGTTTCTCAGTTTATAACATCTGCAGTCATGTTTACATACTGAGGAAAAGAGCCAGAGAGGAAAGAGATGCTAAAGTGCAGAATAAGAGATATGTGCAGGAAAAAAAAATTCTCTTAGGAGGACTATAATTAGGGAATCGAATGAGATGGAAGTCAGAACAAGAATGGATGAAATAAACTTAGAAAGAAGGTAAAGCTGGTTGTGGTTTGGGAATAGAGTTCTGGGAAAACAATGCAACCTGAAATGGAAACTTCTAATATGATCCAGAGAGTAGAAAGACTACAGCAGCAGATTTATTTCAATTCCATAATTAACTCCTGGGTGGTTAGCGGATCAACTTCTTTACCCTTCTGAGTTTGAATTGTCTTCATAAAAGAGAAATATCACTACATCTCTGCTTATTGGTCACATTAAGACATAGAAATAACAAATGCATAGTCATAGTGAAAGAGAAGAGAGCAAACCTGCATTCAGGTATATAATATCTTGTCCATGATCCAGAGGGAATATAAATGAGAAATTTTGTTTGCTTGCTGGATAATTAGAGCAGAGATGCTAACTGCAGCAAATGAAAGGCAAGATTCTCTCCTCAATAGTTTGAATGTTTTATACTGAAGGTGGTTAATCATTAGGTCTATGATATGGGACATGGATTGTATCAGATGTGAAGAAGGAGATTACAGAATATCATCTTGTTCATCATGTAGGAAAGGCTGCCTGCTCTCAGAACTGGCATAAGTTATGATGGAAAGAGAATAAGTTTTGAAATCCTGTTAATATTCTGGCTCCATTGTTTTTTTACCTGTGAATTAGATACGTCTTGAAACCCCCTGAACAAGACAGTAATAAAAGTGGTGCCTCACAAGTTTGCCAGCTTCTCTCTCTCTTTCTCTCTCTCTCTCTCCTTTCTCTCATCTCTGTGAGGCATCACTGGTTTGAGTCACTATAAAAGACAGAAGTACAAGGACAATACCAGGGAACAGGATGATAAAAATGTCCAGAGAGTCTAGGTATAACACAAACTTGTCTATATGGGAAGAAGTGCTTAGATAATGTTGGGTTCAGAAGCTGGTCAGAAACTGAGGGACGACTGTAGAATCTCCCAGATAGGGTACCTCATGGCTCAGTTCTTATATATATTCTTTGTATATATTTCATATATATTCTGTCACTGAATGTTTTCATCCAGGTCCTTGCCCTTCAATACCAACTTCCTAGTTCCCTGGCATTGCTACAGACTAGATGACTATCACAAACTACGTGGCTTACACCCACAGAAATTTATGGTCTCACAGTTCTGAAGGGTAAAGATCTAAAATTAAGGCATCAGTCAACAGGGGCAAGTTCTCTTCTCCCCTATAACAGGAGAATCTACCGATTCTTCTCTCTTCTAGCTTCTGGTAGTTTGTTGGCAATCCTTGACTTTCTTGAATTTGCAGCTGCATCCTTCCCATCTCTGCCTCCATTAACATCACGTGGCATTCCCCTGATGTGTCTGTTATCCCTGTGTCTGCTCTTCACTTTCTATAAGGATGCCCACCAGTCATATTAGATTTAGGGCCCATCCTACTCCAGGATGACCTCATCTTGCCTTGACTACACCTGCAATGACCACATTTCCAAAAAAGTTTACATTCTAAGGTACTAAGTGTCAGGACTTCAACATATCTTTTTGGAGGGCACAATTCAACCCATAATAGTATCCATATACTCTGATTCCCAAATTCATATCTTTAGTATTGATCCTGAGGGATACCCCAATTGTTTACTAAACATCTCACTTGGATATCTAAATAGGCATTTCGACATGTGCAAAATTTATCAATTGTTCCACCTCCCTCAAGTCTTTCCTTTCTCAGCCTTCTCCATGTCAGTGTATGGGGCTATCACCTGCCTCACCATTCAGTTTAAAAAATCCATGAGTCATCTCTTGTTCCTCGTTTATCTTCATCCCCTACGTATATCCCATTAACAGCTTCTTATTCTTCAGCCTCCATGATGGGAGCAGAATCATCCATTTCTCTCATCTGTTTTCCCACCATACAGGTCCAAATCACCATGGAACACAAAAAATAGCCTCTAAAATTATTTCCTTGCTGATACCATCATTACTCCACAGCCCATTCTCCATGTAGCAGTCATTTTAAAAAAATGAACCAAACCACAATATTCCTCTTGAAACTCTCAAAGTCTTCCTGCCATATGTAGAATGAATTTTGAACTTCTCCCCATGGTCTACCAAAACTCATGAGGCTTGAGTTCAACACCACCATCTCATATGTCTACCCTTCCACTTAAATCAGCCCAGTCATGCTTGGAGTCAATGATTCCAGCAACTCTCTCATTCAAATTGCCCAGAATCCAAAAATGAGGTGTTCATGAGAGTAGGGAACAGAGGAGTGAAAGCAGAGGGAAAGAAGGGAAACATAGTAACTGGCATTTCATGGTTGCAAGGAGACTGAGAGTGCACCCTCTTTTATATACCCTCTTCACCCAATCCTTCTTGTTTCACTCCTGCTTCTGCTTCCTGCTCTCAGTTTCTCAAGTTCTGAGCTTTGCAATTGGGTTACCTTTTACAGATACTTCAGCTGAGGTGTCTTTTCTCTCTGCTAGGTCAGGTACTTCTTTAACTGACTTTCTAACTTCCAAAATTCATAGCAATCTCTTCCACAGATGTCTTCTTTCCTATTATGTTTGACCTTATGAACTGATACACTTTTAATTCTTAATTTTTTCTTTAATGAAGTTTGGGAGTGTGGGTAGACGCATGCATGTAATCAATCTGCCTGATTTATGGAACACATACCCACCATTTACTTGATTTCCCTTTTCTAACTCTTCCATTGTAAATGGCAGAAAACCCATGGATTTGAAACAAAGAAAACATGATGTCATCTGTGTAAGAACAATGAATGGGGTAATAGGCTAGAGTAGGATTTCTCAACCTCAGCAATATTGGCATTTGGGGCTGGATAACTCTTTGTTGTGGGGAACTGTCCTGCACATTGTAGAATGTTTAACAGCATCTCCAGTCATAACCCACACTCCTAGTCATGACAAACAAAATGTCTCCAGATGTTACTAGATTTCTCCTAGAGTGGTAATGTGGGGAAGATGTCCCCTGATGGAGAACCACTTATTTAGAGAAAAATTAGAGCACTGTTACCAGGCTAAGGAAGAGAGGGTGACAAACATAAGAAAGATCCTCTGCTCTTTGATTTAATCAACAAAAACAAGACGAGGAAAACCTTCCAGCAAGATACATCCTCATTCTTTTCACCCTACCAAAAGAAGATAAACTTCTAGTTATAAAATAATTAAGTCATGGGGGTATATTATTGTACAACACAGTGACTATAGTTAATAATACTGTGTTGTACATTTGGAAGTTGCTAAGAGAGTAGATCTTAAAAGTTCTCATCACAAGAAAAAACATTTTGTAACTACATGTGATGGTGGATGTCATTAGACACAGTGGTGATCATTTTGAAATGTCTGCAAATATCGAATCATCAGGTCATACACTGGAAACTAACATAATGTTATGTGTCAGTTACACCTCAACAAAAAATCTTTTGATTCTAAATTATTGTATGATTATTTAAGACATAAATAAGGAAAAAGAAATCAGACCCCAGAAAAAGCAGGAATGGAAGATGCGTAGGTGGCTCTGAGGAACTCAGCAGTAGGATCCTTTGATTGTCACACAAATATTTCATTATTTACATCGTTCAGTATCTCTGCAGCACAAACTGTTTCTTTTCTACCAACATTCCAGTATATATCATATATAAATTTATATTTACCACACGTTCTTTCAATGAATATTTGTTTCCCACCCTCAGTATGTCAGAGACCACTGGGGGCATTGTACATACAGCCCTGTGTGTGACATTCAGGGCCTTACCCTTGTGGTGCTTATATTCATGCTAGGCAACTGATAAGAAATAGCAAACTGACCAGTAAATAATTAACTCGGGTGGTGATAAATGCTGCATGGAAAATAAGAGAGCATAATGTGTTAGAAATGAATGCAGGGGCCAAGATTAGACTGGTAAATTGGAGAAGACCCACTAAAGAGAGAACAACTCATTCAAAACTCAAAAGATAATTGCAAGAGATAATTAAAGGTTTCCCATAGGAAGTTCCAGAAAGAGAAATCTAGAATTAAAGAGTCAGTGCCATATGTATGTGGTGTGGATGCGTGTATATGTGTGTGCATATCTGTGCCGTGATCTGAATGTTTGGGTCCCCCCAGTATTCATATGTTAAAATCCTAACCCTCCAAAGGTAATGGCATTAGGAGGAGGGGCTTTTGGGAGATGACTGAGTCATGAGTATGAAAGCTTCATGAATGAGATTAGTGCTCTTACAAAAAAGACCCTCCAAAGTTCTCCAGCCCCTTCCACCATGTGAGGATATGGTGAAAAGACAGCCAACTAGGAAGCGTGTTCTCCCCAGACACTGAATCTACCATCATCTCTATCTTGGACTTTCCAGCCTCCAGAACCATGAGAAATGAATGTCTATTGTTAATAAACCACCCAGTCTGAGGTATTTTTTTTTTTTATTATAGCAGCCTAAGCAGATGAAAGCCATTGCACAAATACATACATTTAAATGAACTTCTCTACTTCCTCGCTGCTGTTCTTTCGTAGGAACTCCTCCCTCATTGACATAGGCCAGCAAATGGTCACCAGAGATGCCAGCTCCCTCCTCATATCACCTCCTCTATCTTCAGTTCCCACCCTTATCTGCCTCATTTTTGTGGTATTTCCAAATTTGAAATTATCTAATGGGCTGAATTTATCTTTTTGTTCCAAAGAATGCCATAAACTGCTTGCCAGTCCAGGGATTGACTTGTAGATTGGATACCCTCCCTTAATCTTATCAAGTTCATGACCGAAAAAGACCAGGTAGCCGCGGAATACCTTCCTGCCATTTTCCAAGAGCCGAAATGTAGTCAAGTCAGCTTCTCTTTAAAGAGCCTGTGGGTAAGCAAGCTTCCTGACTGACATATCTCCTGAAATCACCAGCTGAATCGTCCTTCGCTGTGTAGTCAAGGCCACTCTGCCCTTCAGCTCTGCTATCATTCATGTTCCATTTTTAATTTATCACCCGGAGAAATCCCTGGAAGATATCAGAAAAATCATCCTGGAAGGAGCAGAGGTTAAAAGCAAAAGATAAGTATATGTCTTCCTCACAACAGTCCAAGATTGAAACTTATTTTCTGTGGACACTGAAATGAACATATATTTTCTGTTTCCTAGTTCACATTCTATGGTGTGAATCATAAACTCATGTATTAAATAAAAAATTGTTGCACAGCTATTTGAGCCAAACTATGGCTCACAAACATAATAGATTCAATTCCTACCTTTAAGAGTTTATATTGGAGTGGGGACATTCAATGGCTATTTACAACATCTCTGTGACTGCTCAGAACTCTTTTGAGTAGCCTTCTGGTGTTTTTCAAAATTTTCACTTAAGTCGTCTGGTTCCCCAAGGAAGATGCCAAAAACTTGATATCCCAGCCTCTCTTGCAACTAAAGCACAGAAGCACGGGCATATGAGTGTGCCCTTCTGGTCACATACATTGATAAGATAGAAAATAGAAGGTACCATGATGATGAAGACCTAAATTTTTTTTTTTTTTTTTTGGTGAGGGTGGCATGGCTTTGCAAAGTCATCCAGCCCAGAGAGGGATGACTTATTAGGATTTTCACAATAGTATTTAGTGCCCAAGATGTGGTGTCCCTAGTTAAGAAGCCTTATGGTATAATTTTGCCATTTCCTAGATTTGTACCATTCAATATGGTAGCTAATAGCCAGGTGTATTTATTGGGCTCTCACAATGTGGCTCATAGAACTAATAGTAAATTTTAAAATTAATTTAAATTAGTATTTTATTTTATTTTTTAAGGATTTATATTTATTTATTTGACAGACAGAGATCACAGGTAGGCAGAGAGGCAGGCAGAGAGAGAGGAAGGGAAACAGCCTCCCTGCTGAGCAGAGAGCCCGATATAGGGCTCAATTGATCCCAGGACCCAAGGATCATGACCGGAGCCAAAGGAAGAGTCTTTAACCCACTGAGCCACCCAGGCGCCCCAATTAGTATTTTAAAACAGCTGCTTCATTTAGTTATTGGAAAACTTTTAAGTACATTTGGAAAAACTGTGTAATATCTACTTTTTCAACTGTAAATTTTATGAAGCCAAAATCCAGATTTTCTGATAGAAATTTACCAAACTATCAGATTTTCTGATAGAAATTTACTATGCAAATTGAAACAAATTGTTGAGGATAAAATATACACAGGATTTTAAAAGTTTCATAAGAGATAATGTAAAATACTCCATTAATATTATAACTGATAATTAGTTGAGCAGTAGTACCATGCATTGATGACATATTTTAATAATATTTTGGATTGAGCAAGGTAAATAAAATATGTCTTTAAATTAACTTCACCTCTTTCATTTTACTCTTAACATGACTACAGAAAACTCTCAGTTACATATGTGGTTCATTTTATGTTTTTATTGGACAGAGATTTCCTAGACAAATGGCTCTCAGATTTTAATATAGAACAGAATTATCTGGAAGGCATGGTAAATATAACGTTTTAACTGAGAGTGACAGGAGGAAGTCAAGGACGGAATCTGAAGAAGTGACCTTTCTGGAGAGGTCTGAAGGTGAAGATTTGGGAAGAAGACTGCTACAAAGAGACAGAACAGCGTGAAATGGGATCTGAGGCAAGAAAATGATTGGTATTTCTGAGAAACTCCTAGAGGTCTTGTGGCAGAAGGAAGAAAATACGGGGAGAAATCAGAAAAGCACGTGGGAACCAAATTCCATGGCTCTGTAGGTCTTGTTAGAGAGTCTGAATTTTATTCAAAGTGCGAGGAAAATACATGAAAGACTATCAACCTGTGGAATATGGAGAACTGATAATATCTCTAAAAGAATCCTCAATACCTGGAAAATGGATTGAACATGAGCAAAGTGGAAATAGGCAGGACACAAAAATGCTATTGCAAGGATAAAGGGAAGGTGAAGTAAAATAGGCTGAAACAATCCAATGGAATTTTAAGCAACTATTGACAAAAACAATTATGAAAACTGTCCAAATACTGAAAATGTTTGGAATTTGATGTCAACTGATACAAACGCTGAACACAAAATTGAGCAGACACTACCCTTCAACTATGTGAACTTATGTGTTTATACAAAAACTAAATGATCACATAGCCCACGCACCTCGAAGAAGAAGAAACTGGCAGGAACATGGATGACAATTTTCTTTTTCCAAAAAATAATTTAATGTATTATTACCTCAGAGTAACATAAATTGGGAAACTTCCTTCAGTTAATTGAAAGATTTCTTCTGCCTACCCTCTTAGTAAGGTGAGATCTTTTTATCAGCCCAGAAGATAAAATTGTTGCTAATATGAACCACATCTGCATCTGTGCTTAACCCTCCAGAGTGAGTTTCCATTTATGTTTTTACTACAGAGACATTACGTTAGTTTTCCCATATCAGTCTCAGCACTACACCACAAAGAACATATTATCCACTTAAAAAATTCCAAGTTCCATTAAAAATAAATGCACCAGATTTCCAACTGCAAGACAATGGTGGCCATCTGATTTCAAATCTCCACATACAACCTCACACCAACAAAGACAACTGTAATATTTTCTAGCTGGTTATGATTTGTGTATTAAATGCTTAATGATTGTTGCATGCTAATTTTTTATCCTGTTACCCTTGTGAAATATGCACCTAATAACAAAAGGACCTAAATGTATAAAATGAAAGCATTCGAGGATGATTACTGAAGGTGCTCTCCTCTATAACCTGGGAGTAGGAAAATGTTTCCCAATCATGACTTTGAAAGTCAGATACTAAAAAAAAAAAGAAAAAAAATTTGACCTCTTACAAATTAAAATAATTTTCATGGCATAAGCAACACAGACAAAGTCAAAAGACAAAAATCTGGCAGGAAAAAATTGCAAAATGTATCACTTTAAAAGATCTAACATAAAAAACTTTCTAATTGATGAAAAAAACCACCAAACTCCTATAGAAAAATGGGCAAAGGTTTGAGTATATAATTCACAAAATGATTAAAAATAGCCTATGGAATGATGTTCATTTTCACTCATAATAACAGAAATACAAGAGATCACACCTATCTCATCAAACTGACAAAGCAGACAAACTTGAAGGCTTAACAATGCATTATACTGGAAAAGGTGGGGAAAAACAGACACTCACATGTACTTCTGGTAGAAATGGAAAAATGCGCATTCTCTCTTTGAGAGAATTTAGCAATATTTAACAAAAGTACATATGCATTTACCCTTCAACTCAACAATTGCACTTCTGTGAACTTAACCTGCAAATACAGTAATAAGAAGATACATATTTTCAAGGTTATTTATTGCAGCATCATTGGAAATTGTGAAATATTGGACACTGTAATGCCCCAACATATTAGAAAACTATGGTACACACCTACAACAGAATACTACACAGCAATAAAAGATGATGGAGGGTATTTGTGCTGGTTGTTGCGGGTAGCCATGTATCTAAGCTGGGGGCAGGGGTAGGGAGGAATGGTACCCACCAGCTCTTCTGTTCTTGGAGAATTTTCCTAAAGATCCCCTTCCCTCCAGGATTTGTTCTGAGTTTAGTAAATAAATCTCCTTCCTTATACCCCAGGACCTTTCAAATTGCTGTCTCTGTGTAGTTCCTGGGAGGTTGTTTGTTATACTGAATCTTTAAGGGGGGTGGGGGGGACTGTTTTCTACCATCCTCCCTCTCTCCCAGGCTGTTCTCCTGTGCACTGATTTCTAAAGTTCCTGGTGGTAAGGCCCACTGGTTATAAAAACTTGTAAAGTTAAGGCTCACTGGTGTTCAACGCCAAATGTTTTGAAGACTTTGTCTTCTGGTGCAGGTCCCCAGTGCCTGAGGTGCTGGGTGTGGGTCTGCTTTTGTCCCCTCCCTGTGATTGTGGGGTTCCCCACATTTGTGATTAGTCTCCCTAGGAATTTAGTTCCTGACCATGTCTCCACCCTACTCATCCTTTTGATGTGGCCTCTTCTCTGTGATTAACTGTGGAGGGTCTGTGTCGCCAGTCTTCATGTCATTTTCTGAGTTGGGTGCACTGATGTTGTTGTTGTCTAGGTGTGTCCAAGGGATGAGATGAGTTTATGATCTTCCTACTCTGCCATCTTCCCAGAAATCCTGGATCAATAAAAAATGAATAAAAACAATACCTATAAACTCATATGGAGTGATTTCCAAGATGTATTATTCAGTAACTTACTTCCCTATAGACAGACTTTTTAAACTAAAATAATATTTCAAAGCATATGGTTCTTACATGAACTCTCTCCCAAATTTCCTTTGAATAGCTAATATGGCCATACTGAGGGGCACCTCCACAAACTCAAAACTCACTTTTGATTTTGAGACATCCATAAAATATCCTCGGGAGACATACAATGAGGACTTTTTAAAATATATATATATATATATTTATTTATTTATTTATTTATTTATTTATTTATTGGAGAGGGGTGTGGGCAGGAGGAGGGAGAGGGAGAAGCAGACTACCTGCTGAGCAGGGAGCCCAATGCAGGGCTCGACCCCTAGACTCCAGGATCATGACCTGAGCTGAAGGCAAATGCTTAACTGGTCAGACCACCCAGGTGTCCGCAAATGAGGATTTTTAAAGGGCAACTTGCCTAAACCTAGTGAATCAGAGGTAGGTCTGGAGATTTGTGTTTTAACAGATGTTGCACGTCTTTCTGAAACCCACGAAGCTTTCAGAACTATACTTCTAAACTATAACATAGTTATAGTAATACAAAACAAAAAGAAAATAATAATAATAGACACACAGTCCATTTTAGGATTGTTAGGTTGACTAAATGAGATCATACACACGTGGGAATGATTTTCCAAAACATAAGGAACATGTCATCATAATGAAGATTATTATGGTGTGACATAGAATTGAGGGAGAAGTCCTACAACCAATAGTACTTTGAGCTTTTGTCAAACTGCTCTTCCAAAAAGCTTGAAAGAAGGCTCTTTCTTTAAGCCTTCTCACAGTTGGTACTAGGTCTTGCACACTAGAGATGGTCAGTAAGCTTTACTGAAACTAATGCAAACAGTTGCCATTGAGAAAGTTCATCGGCCAAGTACTCTATCTCTTGTTTCTGACATGGTCAAACTGGGAATCTTAAAGTTCATCAAATCTAAACAAGCTCTTAGTTTTGAAAGATAACTTAGCCTCTATGGTTAAGGGTACAGGCTCAGCTCTGAAGTTACATTATCAGGACACCACTTATTTCTGTGTGACCTAGGGCCAAGTTATTTATCGATGCTTGGTCTCAATGACTCTGCTCATACAACAAGGGTCATAAGGATAGTATCCCCTTCAGAGGGATGTTGAAAATACTAATTAAAATCTTAGAGAACCTAGAATGGTTCTGGCATAAAATAAGCCAACAATATTCTTTCTATGCCACAAATGCCATATTTTAGGGCATCTCCTTTTTTTTTCTTCATGCTGTTGTTTTGGTGGTGGTGGTGGTGGTGGTTCTGCTTGCTTCCAGATTTTTTGCCTTTGTCTGCATCTTACTTTTCTTGGCATCCAGACATCTTCTAATGAGGATAAAGACCAGACACAACTAGAAGATTTTCATGTACACAGAATGTTAGACTTTTTTTTTAACTTATTAATAAGTAACTAATTGTGAGAAGTTATACTAGTTGGACTATATAGTGAAATAAATTATTTGAAGAAAGAAAGTGTGGATCAGAAGAACTTAAAGGGAATTATTATCAAAATCAGGCATTCTCTATTATGTCATATCAAAATCTGATATGTGATCTCTCCACAGGGGAACTTGCTGAGCCTCTAACTGACTTGGTAATTTATCTGTAGTTTTCTCATCTATGAAACAGGGAAAATGACCTGGACAATCTGTGAAATCCTGTTCTGTTCTCTCTAGTTCTAAAATAAGCCTATAGGTTAAAATGACTCACCTCTCATATATCACTTACAACTTTTTAATCATCTTCAGATATTTAAAATGTTGGTTTATACGTCACCCTAAGGCAGAACTATAATATAAATGCAGCACCAAATTACACATGATATACTAATAAATGCTCATTGATGAATATGTTTCTTAAAGTTTCAGAACTGCAGCAGAAATTAAAATATCTTTGGAGATAAAACTGTTCAATTTTCAAAATGCACTACTATCTACTTTCATATTAGTTGTTAGGAAATATCCACTCTAATTGACATGATCAGACTAAAAGTATGTTTAAAAACCCATTGTTCTCATTATAAAAGAATACATATTTATTATAAAGTATTTTCAAAACACATAAACAAAAATAAAGAAGTACATATCTATGTAGTCACTAAATAGGTTTCTAAAGGAAATGCAGTTTTGTTTCTTCCTTAGACCTTGAGATTTTTCTGTATTATTAAATCTTCTCCACAGATATGAGTTTAATGATGAAAATAATATTGCAAAAGATGGATAGTTCTTTTTAAAGCCAGCATTTATTGTATGTTTAGAGCCATGTAGAGCTGTAGTAAAAATTTGGGGAAACTATTAAATAATGATTAGAACTCCAGGAGTCAAAAAATAGCTATTTTTTACAAATTTATCTGTACTCTTATCTCCCATATATATACACTAGTGATAGCTTTTAAAAAATCAACTTCCTTGGGGTGCCTGGGTGGCTTAATAACCTGAGCAGCTGACTTGGTTTAGACTCAGGTCACGATCTCAATGTCCTGGGGTCAAGCCCCATGTTGGGCTCTGTGCTCAGTGGGGAGTCTGCTTGGGATTCTCTCTCCCTCTGTCCCTCCCCTAGCTCTCTCTCTCTCTCTCAAATAAATCTTTAAGAAAATATCTCTGCTTCCTTGAGGTATAATTTACATACACTGAAGCATGTATTTTAAGTGCACTTCTCCATGACTTCATTTGTCATGTACATTTCCATGCCTTCAGCACATGCATACACCAGGGTAAGGGCCACCATTACCAAGATATAGAATATTACCATCACCCCACAAAAGTTCCCTCATGTCCCTCTGCCATCAAATTTATATCCCTACCACCATTCCCAGGCAACCACTAATCTGCTTTCTGTCGTTATAAATTAATTTTGCCTTTTCTAGAATTTCATGTAAACAGTATTAGGCAGTGATTTGTTTGTGTCTGGCTTCTTTGCTCCGCATACTCTTCCACAGATTCACTCGTGTTGTTGCAAATTCTTCAAACTTGTTTTCACTGTCAAGCAGTGTTTCACTGCATGGATATACAGCACAATATGTTTATCCATGGGTTATTTCCCTTGGATATTTTCCTCTCCCATTTTTCCTCCTAACTATATATCATAAAGACTTTCCTCATTATTTTGAAGTATTGGATATTAATTCATAATTTGCATGTATCATAATTCACTTTACTGTTCTACTTCTGTAGGATATGTAAGCTCTTTATCATGTCTTAAAATTATAACAAATAATGTTATAAACATATTGGAATATGATTTGGAAATAAGATTCTTGGTCTATAGTCTTTATCTTCAGAAGGTGTAGAAATATTTTCACTCTCTTAAATTCTAAGGTTCCAAATGAGAAATCTGATGTCTGTCTAATTCTCTTCCTAAGAAAAAATTTTGTATTATATAGAAAAAATTATGTGATTTTAAATTTATACTAGTGCAAATAGGTGTCTAGGATATGTATATATGTATGTCTCTTTTGAAAATTTTTAATTTGTTTTTTCATTAAAACTTTATTTCATTAATATACAGTGCAATATCATTTCTAGAGTGGAATTCAGTGATTCATCACTAACATACAATACCCAGTGCCCATCACCCATCTAGCCCATCCCCCCAGCATGCCTCTTTAAAAAAAAAAAAAAAAGTTTTCTTGGAACTAACTCACCATTTTAAATTTGAAAATTCAAATGTTATTATAGCTTAGAATTTAAAAAAATCTTTTAAATGTTTACTTCTTCACTTGCTGTTTCTTTGAGAACTGTTTCTAGCTTGCATATTATTTCTATATTTGGTCTCTTCTGTGTGCCTTAGCACTTCTTATATTTTTATTCATCATCTATTTCATTGTATATTTTTCTGTTATGAAATATGCTCTCTATTTAATCTAACAGCTTAAGTGGTTTTTTCTTTCATCTGTGACAATTTTATAACTTTTTCTGTGATATTTTTAAAATTTCAAACCAAGTTTTATTTCAACTTCCAGAAACTCTTTTCTGACCTCTGTTTTAAGGTCTTTCATTTCATTTTTTGTTTATACATGTCCATCCATATATACATATGTATTCTTTCTTTTTTTTTTTTTTTGAAAAAAAAATTTTCAAAAAGAATTTTTTCAAATTCTTTTTTTAAGCTACCACATTTCCTTAATTTCCTTAAATGGCTTGATATCTTTCTTTGTCTTTGGATGTCAATTGAATCAGGTCTTCTTAGCACCTGACTACTTTAAGGTGGAATTTCTTTTGCAATGGTGAACCAGCAAGTAAGCTTGCTTGGTCGCTCCATTGAAGAGTATGAGGAGAAGGCTGTCTGTTCTCAAAAGCAAGCTGGAAGAGGCCGCTCTGATCAACACTTCAACTTCCTTCTGGCAGCAGTGGCATTGGGCAGTGTCTCCCAGAGCTGTGTGCAACAGTTTGGCAGGTGTAGTCCTGTCCTTCATCACTAGATGCCTGCTCCTCCATCCAGGACTGGGATTCCACAGCCGGTTTCATCTGCAGAGGCAAGCATCTTTCTATTCCAAAAGCCTTCAGTATCATTCTCCAGCTCTGCAAACACTGACTGACAACTGCATCTTCTCTTATAACTCGCAATCCAGTCTCTCGAAGACTTCCTCCAGTTACTCTCCCAGTTCTTTAGACATTCTCCCAGGTATTCAGAAATCGTACTCCTCTGCAGAATGTCGGGATTAGGATAAGAGCAACAGGACCTAGTGATAAAGTTTCTGAAAACCAGGGATTAAATGTCTGGATTTTAACCCAACACTGAGAAGAATGAACTGGGTGTTAAACAGGTGAGTGAATATGATAAAATCCGTAGTTTAAGAATAAATATTCTAGCTCAGGTCTAGAGAATTATCCTCAGAGGCAGGGAGACTGGTTGTAATGGAGACTCTAAGAGCCTAGATTAATGTGGAGATAGATCCAGAATGCAAACATATGTGAGTGTTGTTCAGGTGCACAATGAGTAAAACTTGGTGATAGATCAGCTTTCCAGATTGAGAGAGAGAAGGAGCTGACCAGGCTGCTGCTGCTGCTGCTGCTGCCGCTTCTTCTTCTTCTTCTTCTTCTTCTTCTTCTTCTTGTTCTTCTTCTTCTTCTTCTTCTTCTTTTAAGATTTTATTTATTTATTTGACAGAGAGAGAAATCACAAGTAGGCAGAGAGGTAGGCAGAGAAAGCAGCTCCCCACTGAGCAGAGAGCCCAATGCAGGGTTCGATCCCATAACCCTGAGATCATGACCTGAGCAGAAGGCAGAGGCTTAACCTACTGAGTCACCCAGGCACCCCACTGACCAGGCTTCTTATTGGGCTGGTGGGTGGCTAAGACTTCAGTGAGGCTTAGAACACACTAAGGATCTCAGGTATATATATTTTGAAGGCCATTTTTCCTCCCATCTTCTTACATTCATGCAACAGCAAATTTATAGGACTAAATTCCTAGAGGAGGACTGATTACATTGTAAGTGTATTTGAATCTTGATGCATATTGCTACATTTCTCCCTTAAAAGTTGGGTTTTTTTTTTTTTTGGTTGATCTGACATATGAAAAATGATGTCTCACTATCAATTTGATTTTTACTTTTTTTCTTTGGGGGTAGATAGGATGTTTAGAAGACTAGAGATAGGTAGGTAGGTAGATATAGATAGATTTATTAATATCCCTGGTCAGTTTTCTACTGGCTTTCTTTTCCTTATTGATTCTTTAAGTTCTTTATATATTAAGGAGATCAGGACTTTGTCTATCCTATGCATTATAAATATTTTTACCAGTTAACATTTGGCTTATCATATATACAAAGTTTTAATTCTTATGGAGTCAGATTGGTCAATTTGTTTCTTATGGAGTCAGATTGGTCAATTTGTTTCTTTTATAACATCTGAGATTTTTATAGTGCCTAGACAAGACTTCCATAATTGTTCCATAATTATTTACATGTCATCCTCTTATTTTTTATCTAATGCTTATAATTGCATCTTAAGCTTAAATTTTTAATTCATATGAAATTGATATTGATGAAAGGACATAAGAATCCACAGATGCCTACTTAAATCCCCAACACAATTCACTGAATACCCCATCATTTCTTCTTCTGCTTTAAAACTATCTTTTTTAAAAACAAATTTCCATATATAAATATCTCTATTTTTATATTCTCTATTCTGTTCCATTGAGCCTATCTATTCTTGTATCAGTCAAAACTTTTTCAATTATTGTGATATTACATTTATTTTCTGTTGATGCCTATCCCATTCCAATCACTCTCATTTTTAAGAGATTTTATTTTATTTTATTAAGATAATAATAATAAATAATAAATAAAATAAATCTCAGGCTCTCCGCCTGAGAGCCAAGGGCGGAGACAAAGAGAAAATCAAGTAATTGATTTATTTTATTTATTTGAGAGAGAGAAAGGGAAGAACAGACTCCCCACTGAACAGAGAGCCTGAGGTGGGGCTTGATCCCAGGACACTGAGATCATGGTCTGAGCCTAAGGCAAATGCTTAGCCAACTGAGCTACCCAGGCACCCCTACTCTTATTTTTAATAGATATGCTTACAGGTTTTATTTTCTACATAATCTTTAGAATAAGATTGGTTTGAAAAAAGTTCATGTTGATATTTTTATTAAGTTCAGTTTAACTCCCAGACTTCTAGATGAATTTAGAAAAATCTGTTATCTTTTGGTATTGGATTTTCTTTAATAAACAATTATCTTTATTCACCTATTCATTTCTTTTTTTCTTTCATGCATAAAACTGAGAACTTTCTAAATTTTTTTTTTGCATGAATGAAAATGATTCTTTATTCACTTAATTCTAGTTAAGAGTAGTAGAGCTGTTCTCTTGCTTTTCCACATACACAAGCATATCATTTGCAAATGACAATTTTGTTCCCAATTTTTATACCTCTCTTTTTCTTTCTCTTGTCTAATTGCATAGGCCAGTAACTCCAGAACAGTGTCAAATAACAGTGATGACAGTGTACATTATTTTTTTGTTTTCCATGACTTTACTAACAATGTTTTAGATGTTTAACAAATAAACATTTTTTTTTTTTTTTACCTTTCAGGAGAAACATCTTACACCATTTCTGTACTTGCCAGTTCTCCTTGGCTTTCTTTATTGACTTTCTTTGTCCAGTACCTTCCATCCTGAAAATTCCCTACATTTGTTCAAAGATAAAAAACTAAATTCTTCTTCACCTATTTTTGCTTCTAAAGGAAAAACTGGAGTCGAGGGCAGGAAGAAAAAGGAGCTTTTTAAAATGCACAGCAATGGTCAAAACATAGGGTTAGAAAAAGTTCCATCTAGCTAAGGGAGTCCCTCTCTACAGAAGCAAAAACAGGAGGGTAGGGAGGAGTCGGGGCCCCCCCCCCCCCCCCCCCCCGCCCCACGGCGGTGCCACCCGCGGAGATGAAATGTGAGCCCGGGTGGCCCAGGACGCAGGAGCGGGCTGCCTGGTCTGCCGCCTGAGAGCCGCGGGCGGAGACAAAGAGACCTCGGTCCCAGCGCAGCCCTGCGCGGGCCGACCCGGGCTCCCCTCGAAGGCTTCCAGGGCAATGGCCCGGTCTCCCCGCGAACCCCCTCTCGGGAGTGTTGCCCTCTTCCTCTGAACGTCCTCCAGCCGCTCCGTGTCTGGGGGTTCTCCCTTCGCTCCCAGCCCCCTTTCCAGTGTCTGTCCGTCGGTCCTGGCGCGCAACCTCCGGCCACCGGCTTGGATGGACGCGCGGAGGCTGCCCGGGTGTCCAGGGATCTTGCTTCCGAAGTTGGTCCTGCTTTTTGTCTACGCAGGTCAGTGGCTTGGGGTGGCGGGAGAAGGGAAGGGGACTTGGGACTGAGCCTGGATCACCCTCGGGGCAACGCGGGTTGGGCGGGACGCACAGGGACCTTTGTGGGAGGGCGAAACTGTGTGGTCCCCGCGGGGCAGCCACCGAGGCCGGCGCGCCGGGACCCTGGGCTCGACCTCCACGCTGTTTTGTTCTGTTCCTTTTCTTTAACTTTCCCTTTTTCCTTTTCGCTCCCTTTCCCTCTCCGCAAGCAACTTAAAAACCCCAGCCCCACATTTACAGGATTTTACTCTCTGGAGAGCATAAAAATTTATCCCACCCCATCCACGACTCGGGAATCTGAGGGTTGAAGCCAGAGGCTGAGAGTGAGAGAAAAGCATCTTGAAAAAGTACCTGCCCCCGCAATCTAAATATTTCAAAATAAAAAGCTTTAGATCTTTGGGGTTTTTGTTTTTTTGTTTTTTCTTTAGATCATTCTCAAGTGTAGTAGTCTGGGCAGTTGGATGCTTTGAGTTCAAATATAAGGCTTTTGAGGGGTGAAAATTCACCCAGAGACTCATCTGTTTTCATTGATTTCGTTAAGCACTGTTGATAGGTGAGAGGAGTTTCATTTCTCTCCTCCTAATTATTCTTCTTGAGAATTGCTAATAATTGATGGAGCAAAGCGGTTTTCTTGTTTTGTGACTGAGAGGGAGCTCAAAATGGCCTTTCATTGGTTATTTATATATAAAATTAATTATACATTTGGCCTTGCATCTGTTTTGTATTCATAAAACAAGCTAAAAGCAAAGTTGTTTGCAAAATGTTTTTATGTCTCCCGCTTCCTAGGACACAAATCACAGGCACTAGTAAGTTTAGGTAGCACTGATTTAGCTTCTGATACAAAAATATTGCAACTGAAATGAACAGGTTCTTCAACATTGTTATTGGAACATCAGAAGAATCGAACCCATTCAACCATGCCAGAAATGACTCCCCAGACTACTATAGAAATTTTCCATTTGTACATTAAAATGTAAATTAGTGGCTGTCTATAAGTTATTTAAAAGATACTTTATTGCAAGGAAAATATTGACTTTCAAACACAAACATTTATAAAAGTAGGAAAAGTACTTCCTATTCAAGGAGGAGAAGCCACATTCTAACCTGCTTACAATGGTTATTTCTTTTACTTATAGTGTGTGTGAGGTTTCCAGAATTTGAGAGACTGAAAGAAACAATTGCATTAATATTAGTTTTATATTAAAGTCTTACTGGTTCATTCGAAGCAATGATTCTTTCTACATCCTCTGTTTATCCAAAGAAAACAAAAATAAGAAAATAGAACACGACCTCACTCATCTTTACTCAGTCACACCCATGAACAACAACTTATTCTTTTGTCTTTTTTATTCCCAGGGGTAAACCGAAAGCTTCTAATGTGCACACTTTTCCTTCCTTTCTCCTGTGCCCCCAGTGCTAGGTGCACAGTCCCTGGGGTTCAGGAAATCTGCAGGGCTGGCTGGCAACAAGTTTGGTTAGTTTAGAAAAAGTTTTCCTCCATTCATTTCTTCTATCTTCCTCCCTCCCTAGTAAGTTACAAAGTAATCACAAGCCAGTAATACTGAATTGAGTTATTGTCTTTGATAAGAAATGTTTAGTGTGTTCTTTTCTGTTAATTCCTGAACTCGTTTCTTCAGAAGCCCTTTTATGTGTGCCATATTTATTTACCCAGTATTTGTTGAGTGAAACATTTTGTGTGATGTATAAGACAGAAACCATGCTCTGAGTCTTGTCTGGGAGACGAGGTGTGTCTACTTTAAAATATAGAAGGCTGTGCCTAGAAGAATGGTCGTGCACTATAGGTGTTCCCAGGAGGGGACCTCATTTCTGGCTCAGGAGTGTAAGCTCTATGAAGATGATGTCTGTCTGTTTTGTTCAGTGTAATATCCAGAGACTAGCAAAATACCTGACCCATAAGAAGAGTTCAATAAACTTGCTCAGAAAAATTGAATTAAGGAGGAATTTGAGGAACTAGACCTTTGATAGGGAAGCTTTGGATGTAAGGGAATGAAGTAGGATATAATGTGGAGGTATCCATGAGATACCTATTTGCAAAACTAGATAATTGCAGAACTAGATAATTCATTTTGGTTGGAACTAAGAGATGTGGCTGGAAATCAGGACTGGAGTTAGGTGGGGAGAAAATGCAGCTGTACTAGCTGAGACACTTTGTTAAATGAACTGCCAGCTTTCATGGGACCAAAACCTAAGTAGATATATTACCCCTAGCCTGAATTATTTTCCTCCAAAACAAATGTATTAAATTCATGTTGCATTCATTAATGAGGTAAGAGCAGAGTTTCTTTACCTAAAGCATCATGTTTTGCCATGGAACCACCTTTGGAAAGAGACCCCGTAAAGTTTATATTATTATCCAACTCCCACTGCAGGCGACAAAGACAGGATCTGGCCAAGGTTTTACCTTCCCGGCCTCAGCCAGTGGCTTCTGTCCCCTCCTGTTCCTTCCTCTCTTATCCTCAACTGTAGCTTACAAGAACCATTTCTGAACAAGTGCTTGAGGCCAGATGTTGCTTTTCCTGTGCTACACATTCCTTAAGGCGGGGTGAGGGTTGGAGAAACTTCTTCCAGATCATGCCTTTAATTAAAGTCACTGAAGAAAGTTTCAACTGGCTATTTTTCAAGGATATTAACTTTAATATTAGAAGTAATATCATTTATCTTCTGAAACAATTGGAATGTTCCATTCTTTACAGGAAAATGCTCTGGCATCTTCCAAATCTGATCTTCATAGAATTATTCTCAAATAAACTGGAGAAAGTAACTAACAGATTAAGATTTGAGGTCTGATCAAAACCTCAATTTGGAAATGCGATTGTGAATGTATTTACCGTACTATTAAATCTGCCCTTTTCAGTTGTTCAGTTATGGGAAGTGGACAGGAGTGTTGGAAAATGCCATTAAACATAATGAACAATGTGTGACATGATCTTGATGTTTGCTGCAGGTATAATCCAGCTTCTTGGCTACAAGATAGTGGGCTTGGTTTCCTGTAACATTGGTTCAAAATATTTTGATAACACTGTGTCCTTATAATAGTAGTAATTGGAATACAATAATAGTAATTGGATCTTTGATATTCACGGAGGGCTGAGTAAGACATCACTAACAAGGGCATCATTCATGTCCATGAAGCTACTTACACAGGGGTTGTCTTGCTCAGACAGAAGTGGGGACCTTAGCTTTCCCACTCTCTAAATGGCTTTAAAGAACATGGAGCAAAACATACCTATGAAACCTCTTGAGACTACGAACTCTCTTGAGACTACAAACTAGTCTAAATATTTGAATTCACTAAACAGCACTGAAAATGAGAGCTATAGAAATGGTAAAATAAATAACCTTAAAAAGTGTGATGTACTCTGCAAAAAGCATACACTGTCGTGACATTATTAGATTGTGTTTCTGTCTTGAAAATTTAACACTGGTTTTAAGTAGAGTTACTGAATCTACAAGTGTAATTATTTTTTTCCTCTTATCTCTTCTTATGACATCTCAGAAGAAAATATTAGAGTAGAAATAAAATTGAGGGGGAAAAATAGGAATGTTTTCACTTACTCTATAAAAGCCATGCGGTATTGACAAAGATGAAGGAACTTTTGATCACATCCATTTGTCAAAAATCATCCTGCCAGGGAGGTGATTTAAAAACAAAATATGAATTTTCCTTTCTAGATAAATCAATCACGTGGACATACAGACACAGTATAACATTGTGCACCTTTCAGTTATGATCTGACAGTAAAGCAAAAGTGTTATATAATTTAGAACATAGTTGATGTTACCATTAGAGAATGAGCTGGAAAGGAATTATGTTGTGGTTCTTAAACATATAATTTAAATTACCAGCTTATAATTTAATGTTTTCCTACTCATGTACATGAAACTCACCTATCCATTATAATTTATACCACTGAGTATACTTAACTGACAATCTTAACATAAATCATTGAGGTGGCACAAAGAATTTTTAAAAACTAGGTAACTTTTATTCAGCATTTTGGGTCTAATTTTCATTACCAAAAAAAAAAAAAAAAAAAAAAAAAGGAGAGGGAAAGGGAAAAAAAGACAGTAATTTGGTTATATCAGTTCCAACATGTCCTTTTTACTCAGAAAATACCTTTCCCCCTTTTCCACAGTGCTTCTTCATAACTTATTGATTCTTAAATCTGGCACTAAATAAATTCTTAATTATTTACAATTTAGTTACATACAGGAATGTCTTTGTACAACTAACTCGTTATCTTCCAGTCCAGATGGATTGACAGGTTGTGCAGACTCATTCGTGTTACCTTATGTGTGCAAACTGTAATTATTAAGATAAGAAATGTAGAGAAAGGATAACACATAGTACACTGTCATGAAAATATATATTATTTTAAAATTATCTCCAGTTGACTTTATAATGTCAATAACACTTTCTATAAAATGAAGCTAATTGTGGGTACTACTCTCAAGTCAAAACTTGATCATTTCAAAATTATTATAAGACTTCTATTGAGTAAAAAAAGAATTCTATTGAAAAATTGAATGGCTGATTCGCTGGATCATTCATTTCTCCTTTCAGTGTCTCGTTCAACAATTCTGACTACCAGTTATGGTGCTTGATCAGGAAATTCAAAAACAAATGATCTTTGCGACTTCTAGATTGATGGCCAGGAGGGAAGGAAGACTAGTTTTGATGCTTACACGTGTCTTAGAATTCTGATGACATAAAATGAATATCTAAACGCACTGAAGAGTGGTCGTTGACTGAGTGAGATGTGAAATAGAAGACTTTTTCATGAAGCTGTGATTTCAGAACCATAAAGGACTTATGAGGTGTTTATCTTGCAGAGGATTGCCTTGCTCAGTGTGGGAAAGACTGCAGATCTTACTGCTGTGATGGGACCACACCTTACTGTTGCTCCTACTATGCTTATATCGGGAATATCCTCTCGTGAGTACTGGTCAGATTTGGCAATACTGATGCTCTTTCATGGCTTGGTTGGGCTTTCACAAAATACTACGTTATATGTAGGGGCAAGAAATTTTGAGAGTCATTATTGACATAAAATCTTCATGGAGATAGTAATGCTCATCACTATCTCATGTGTTATATTATTGACAAAAGGTACGAACTGATATGCAAAATTAGCTGCTTTTATTAGAAGGGAGTTTAAAAGTATTCTTTTACTGCTCAATTTGTGTTCCAGAATACTAATGGTTTTAGTCATCTGCATTCATATTGTTGATCATTTTTTAATATTATAAACCTGTCTGCCGAAGGTTTTTTAAGTTGAATTGGTCATTTAACCATGGATAGTTTATTTTGCCGTATATTTGTCTAACCCATTCAGTAGATACCAGGGAAAAGAGATATTATGAATAAAAAAACAGTTGGGATATAAAATGTCAATTTTCTACATAATGCATATTAAACAACTTCAGGAAAAAGTTTAGAGCCCAAGAATGACCATCAACAGTATAAAGGGGTAGCCAACTATAAACATCAATGAAACATATACACCTGGGATGTGTTGAGCATTTCCCCAAAACAAATTAAGAATGTATTTTGGAGGGGTGCCTGGGTGGCTCGGTTGATTGATTAAGTGTCTGACTGTTGATCTCAGTTTAGGTCCACATCTTGTGTCATGGGTTCAAGTCCCATGTTGGGCTTCCCACTGAGTGTGGACTCCACTCAAAAAAAAAAAAAAAAAAAAAAAAAGAATGAATTTATTTTGGAATTGCTTCTGGGGAAAGGGAAATGAAGAAGCAAGAACTGCTTTCAGGGTTGTATGTCTGAAGGGTGTACAAGTCTCAGTTCTTGTATACAGATCTAGAAATCAATCAGAAAATTAGAAAGATTAAGAATTTCCAAATTCTTAATGTCAAAAATCTTAATGTCAAATTCTAATGTCAAAAATTCTTAATGTCAAAAATCACCCATGGATTTCCAGGAACAGTAAGAGTCTAGCCTCTTGGACTAGCTCCTTGGTTTTTACTTTTCAGGTGGATATCAGGGTGATTTGGGAGATGATCTGTTGTGGCTTAACCCCTGTCCCATGAAGGCGTTAGTAGAAACAGGAAAGATTAGACATGAAGGGAAGTGTTCCTGGCTATTTTAGGCACATGTCCACTGATAGGGCTTATAACTCATCCTCCATTCTGAGGATAGAAAAGCTGGCACCAGTAAACTTTCAAGAATCAAAGTTGGAGCTGATATTAGAGATCATGTCTCTCTGAATAAGCCCATAAAGAATCATATTTCAGGATAGTCTTGAAATCTATCATGGCTATATAAGAAATGTCAGGCAGTAATAAAGATTGATGAGTGGAATTTTAAGCATTCTTTGATGCAAAATAAACTCTAAATAAAATGTTTGAATTTTTTCTCATGGGAATCTTGTTGAAAAGGGATTAAGTCCCTTTCTTACATTAGACATCAATCAGAATGTTATTTATAGGAACTAATCAGCTCAGAATATTCTGAATATAAATATATAATGGTATTTCACATTTGTATATCACTTCCCACTTTTAAAGCCATTTAAAATACATTATTACTGAATCCCAGTCTTATTTTTGAGTGAATTCCACATGCTAACTATTGCTGTTTTGAGTTGATGTATATGTGGGCTGAGTAGGTGGTATAGATTTGAGGAAAGTGGCTTCAGAGGGATCTGTGATTCTCTGGTCCCCCGGCTCCTGGTCTCATCTGCTAATGTCCACCATGGTATATGTTGTGCCCTTATTTCTCAACTCATAGCTACCTCTACCCTGGTAAATACACAGAGAAGACAAAATTACTTAATTAGAACTTAAGAAATTTAAATATATAGGTGCGCCTTGTATATATTGTATTTGCACTCACATTTACATTTTTATGGCACATACTCTACTCCTCTTTAATTGTACCCTTAGTTAAAGTAAGGAATCAGTTGAATTGATGTATTTATCTGGGTTATTTGGGCCATGTACTTGTTACATTTGAAAAAGAGAGATGAAGAAACACAGATGGCATTATATTTCAGGCTGTTAAAACTGAATTTTCAGTTCAAAATAGAAGCCACTAAGTAAATCCTTTGCTAAACAATTCTTAGGAGGAAAAAAAAAAAGAGAGAGAGAGAAGCTTTAAAGTGTTTTCCCCACTGAATAAAGGAGAATACATTTTCAGGATTTCCACTTATTGTTTAAGATTTGAAAAGAGTTCTTAACTCCACCCATGGTTTTTTTGTTGTTGTTGTTGTTTTTTTAAGTTGTGGTGAGGGGGAGTAGATAGGGGAAAAAGTCATTCCAAGAATGCTTACAGAAGTTCTTTCATGTACATGTTTTCAAATGTTACTATTTTGGAACTCATAAACTACACTTCCTCTCTTCCAAGTATCCAGGCACAATCTTACTAAAACCATTTTAATCATCTTAACAGAAAATTAAATCTTTGTAGTTATTAGAACAGTAATAAGGAAGAGAGCAATAAACATGATGGAATGTTACGTATCCTAAATGACTAATTTTATAAATTGTTTATAATGTGGTTTCTATTTTTGTTTGTTTTCAAAATAGAAGCTATCTTGGCTCTGTGTAAAAGCGGTAAAAGTGTGCAAAATGCAATTTGGGTCATTCTAGACTGTTCACAAATCGGTAAGGTAAGGTACAGTCAATCCTCATTGCTGAAGCCCTTCTAAATTGATCAGAGTAGAGATGTTCTGACCTTAACTCTGCTTACTTCAACCAACCTTTCTGTTCCACAAATTAAGGACATTAGCTCATTTTATAAAGAGATCACAAGAGCTAACTTTCAACCTACCTTTTATTTTTTTTTTTCAACCTAACTTTTAGTTGCAAAGGCTTATTTTACTCAGGTCCCTCCTTTGTAGACATTTTGTATTCTAAATATGGTTTAATTTTGGCAAATAAATTCAGATTGTACACCCCCCACATGTTTTTTCCTTTTTTCAATTAGGGATTCTTAATTTTACGTATGCCTCATGAAAAACTTTAAAAATTCAACTTTTAAAACAGCATATCAACCTGGTGATTCACAGACCTGTACCCCTGGGGATAAAAATATATGTTTATAAAAAATAAAAAATTATAAACAAAAACAAAAACAAAAACAAAAACAAAAACAAAACAGCATATCTACTTTTTAATTGAAATACAGTTGGCATATAACATTATATTCGTTTCAGGGGTACAATATCATGATTCAGTATTTGTATATATTGCAAAATGATCATAATAAGTCTAATTAACATAAGTTGATTTAAATAGCATATTTAGGAGCGCCTGGGTGGCTCAGTGGGTTAAAGCCTCTGCCTTCGGCTCAGGTCATGATTCCAGGGTCCTGGGATCAAGCCCCACATCGGGCTCTCTGCTCTGTGGGGAGCTTGCTTCCTCCTCTCTCTCTCTCTGCCTGCCTCTCTGCCTACTTGTAATCTCTGTCAAATAAATAAATAAAATCTTTTAAAAAAAGAAATAAATAAAATAGCATATTTACTTTTGCTCATTATGGTTAAAGATAATATGCTCAATATTAAAAAAACACCATTTTCGGGACGCCTGGGTGGCTCAGTTGGTTAAGCAGCTGCCTTCGGCTCAGGTCATGATCCCAGCGTCCTGGGATCTAGTCCCACATCAGGCTCCTTGCTCAGCAGGGAGCCTGCTTCTCCCTCTGCCTCTGCTTGCCATTCTGTCTGCCTGTGCTCGCTCTCTCCCCCTCCCTCTCTCTGATAAATAAATAAAATCTTAAAAAAAAAAAAAAACACCATTTTCCAGAATTTAAGAATGCTTATACAGAAATTAGCATATACTATGCAAATTTGTTATTTACAAATACATATGGTGTGCCCATTAATTACCATGACAGTACTGAACTAGATTCTGGGATCCAAAAATGAATAAATGGTATACCTTGATCTCTAAGATTTCACTACCTAATAAGAGAAGAAAGTGTAGACAAATAATTCTAAAGCAATGAATTAATCTGTGAAGTGCTATAGGAGGGCCCAGAAGACAGAAAACAGCTATGTCTTTGTGTGTGTGTGTGTGTTTAGAAAGTAATGTTTAGAGAAAGTCTCATAAACATGACATTGGATCAGCATATTGAAGGAAGAGTAGATATTTACATAAATGGACAGTGAAGAAAGGGAGGTGCATTCCAGAGAGAGAGTCTCAGTTACAAAAGCAAAGATAGAAGAAAGGAAATGATCAGTTTGGAAAAACCCAAGTCGTTCAACGTTGCTAGAGAGTGAAGGTTAAACTTTGAATATGGCAAATGAATAAGTAGGGAAGACAAAAGATAGGTCCTTTTGATTTTCACATACTTTTATTGATAGACGTACTTTTACTGACTACACTTATCAAAACTGAAACGAAATAATCCATTATTTTTCTGGAAATAAGATAGTTCATTTTATATAGAAATGACACATTCTTAGACATCGCTATGGCAAGGAACGCAGGTGAGAAGGTGCCCAGTGGACATTATTTTCTTTATGCCACAGAGAATGCACTTGGAATAAACACTTTGTAGCGTTGCACTATTTAGAACATGACAGATTATGTGACCTTGGAATTATTTCTCCATTTTTGGCATTTTTCATCTCAGGGGTAACTAACTCAAGATTGAAAGCTTCACTATGCTTGAAAGTGAGGACCAGGCCAATTCGAGAAGCAAATAATTTCTCATCAAATTGGTTCTCAAATATTTCATCCAGCCACTCTTGCCATGAAAAGTAAACATCTGTGATGAATATGGAAAGGGATATTTTCATTCTTGCTGTTGATGAAGTTTAATTGACATTCTCAAGAAAGAGGATCCAGCACGAAGATGTGGTCGTAGAGTACCCTTCAGAATTGGAAGAATTTAAGGGGAGAGAGGAGGTGACTTAGTGCCTAATTACAATCAGTAATGCAACAGAGTAAAAACAGGACTTTACTGGAAATGCAGAGAAACTGCTACATGAGGAAAAAAAGGACTGCCCAATATTGAATATGAACCCAATAATACCTAGGTTGGACTAGTGAGCCAGATAACAAGATATAAGATTTAATCCTTTTACTCAAAAATAGATTTTTGCTCTTCCAGTTTGCCTCTGTAAAGTGCAGCTCTGTCTAGGGATTTCAGAGTACCTTCCAGCTAACACAAAATCCCCATGAGGAAAAAATTATCAAAAGGAAGAACTAATAATGGAGATCCTGGTGGGGTTAAGTTTCTTTTCTTCTCAATGAAATGTGAAAGATGGATTGCCCACATTTTCTCACAAGGACGGCTAATAAATATCACCACTGTGATTTTAGACCCATGTTATGCATGGAAGCAAAACCAAGTTAAAAGAGAAAAGTTTCATATTTTCAAATGGCATTTGAAGTTGTATGCTCATTAAGTAGCTGAGCATTCTGAATTAAACACATGAGGCTCTTCAAATACTGACTAGAACCTAAAACATTTTGAAAGGTTTTTGGTATTGGTAAGAACATTATTTAAATTAATCAACTTAAAATATTCTTAGTATTTAGATATTAGAAAAACAACTCTGCAAGGTGCTTACTGAGCAAATAGAAGTTTGTGGGGGGGGTCTTCTTTTTAATCATAACACAAAGATAAATAATTAATATAATGTTAAAACAAATATGAATTTGCTTTCAAATATAGTAACAAATTATGTGTAATTTAAAAATTAAGCCAGTGTTTCTCAGGAGCCATTTATATTTTATGGGTTATTTTATTAAGAGCAAATATAAACATCTAGAAATCTGAAACTCTTTTCAGTCAGATTTATATTCTATTTCATCATAATTGCCTTTGTAAATTAAGCTTAAATGTCAGAAGCATAATTTGTTTTTAGAAAGGAATGAAGTTTCTAGAATATGTTCTCAGGAAATTATATCTATAAATATGTATACAGATATTCTATGTTTTACACCAGGTTCTGGGGGATTTAGCAGTGAATCAAACATGGCTGTTGTTCTTGAATTGTTAATAAGCTCCTGGGGAGCGTAGAGTAATCTCCTAGGAAGAGCACAAAATGTGGTGGAAGGAGAGAGAAGGCACTTTTAGTCCAACTTTAGGGTCCTAGGAAGTCTTTTTTTTTTTTTTTTTTTTTTTTTTTTTTTTTTTTTTTTTTGGTGCAAAATGGTGGTTTATTAAAGCACGGGGACAGGACCCGTGGGCAGGAAGAGCTGCTGCTGCCCAGGGCCTGTGAGGAGTCGCTGGTTATATACACAGGAGTTGGGTAGGTGAGGACAAAGGTTTGTTCAGAAGGGCTATTGGGGTTAAAGAAGACTGTCAGGATATTGAAGGCCTGGTTACTATCAAGCCAAGGTCTTCTTAAAGGAGAGTAATTCTACGATTAACCTTGAAAAGAAAAGCAAGTGATAAAATTCATTGCTTATTTAGAGTTAAAAGAAAACATTTAACAAACTAAGAATATGGAAGAAAATTCTTCATCTTATAAATATCTCAACAACAACAACAAGAACAAAAACCAAAAACCACACCTACCTCGAACACCAGACTTAGTGATACAATATTATAACCTTTCCCTTTAAAGGCAACTGTAAGCTAGCATCTAACCCTTCTATTCAGCATCCTACTGTTCTGGTCAGTGTAACAAACAAGATAAGCTAAAAAGATGTGATAAGAATTGGAAAATAGGGGTGCATGTGTGGCTTAGTGGGTTAAGCCGCTGCCTTCGGCTCAGGTCATGATCTCAGGGTCCTGGAATTGAGCCCCACATCAGGCTCTGCTCAGCAGGGAGCCTGCTTCCTCCTCTCTTTCTGCCTGCCTCTCTGCCTACTTGTGATCTCTCTCTCTCTCTCTGTGTCAAATAAATAAAATCTTTAAATAAAAAAAAAAAAGAATTGGAAAATAAGGAGCTAAATCATTATTATTTTTAAATGATATGATTGCCCGTACTCCTCAGACCATAAAAATGAATGAGAACTCACCAGGACTGCGGCATGCAAGATCATTGAACAAAACTCAGTGCATCCTATATATCAGCAACGTTCAGACAATGTAATATTTATATAGCACAAAAATCTCACTTACAACATCAAAAAAAGTAAGATACCTGGTAAGAAATACAGCAATAATATATGTGTGGCATTTATAGAGTAATACAAATATATAAAAATTTCAACAGATGAAAGAGACCCCTGAAGAAATTAAGAGATCTATCAAATTGTAGATGGGAATACAGTAAGGATGCCAATACTGGGATATGTCAGTTCTTCCTCAACTCTATGTAAACTCAGTGAAATTATAATTGAAACCCATTTTTTGGGTCGTTTTTTTGTTGACTTTGACAGTCTGAGCCAATGTTTATGTGGGACAGTAGGGGGGGAAAAAAGACAGATATGAGAAAGAACAAAGTGAGGAGACATGCCTTGGAGACATCAAGATTTATTATAAAGTTATAGAAAATAAATCATGTGATATTGGTTCACAGATAAACCAACAGAATATAGAACTTAGAAATTGACTCATGTATATATGGGAATTTGATAGATAGCAGATGGCATTACAAACCAGTGGAGGTGGATAGATTATTTAATAAACGGTGCATTAGCTATCCATATGGGTAAACATTAAACTCAATCACTTCATCACACCACACCCAAGGCCTATTCCTACTGGATTAATTAAACCCAAGAAGCAAACGTTCACAGTTTTTTAAAAAGGGAGAGAATGACATTATGGTATCAGGATAGGAAAGATTTCTAAAATAAAAGAGGAAACACAAGGGTGCCTGGGTGCTCAGTCGATTAAGCAGCTGCCTTTGGCTCAGGTCATGATCCCAGGATTCTTGGATCAAGCCCCACATCAGGCTCCTCCTCAGTGGGGAACCTGCTTCTCTCTGGCCTGCCATTCCTCCTACTTGTGCTTGCTCTTTGTTTCCAGATCACTCTCTGTCAATATATAAAATCTTTAAAAAACGAGAGAGAGAGAAAAGCACAAATAAAACTGCTAAAACTAAAAACCGATACGCTGTATACTTTTTAACAAACATTTTTATCTCCATGACTTATTTATTTTGTAAGTGGAAGTTCATATCTCTCAATCCCCTTTATCTGTCTCATCCATCTCCAACCCCATGAACCATATACTTTTAAGTGGTGAGTTTTATGTATATGAATTATATCTCCATTGAAAAAATTTAATATGCAAGACAACAGAATTCCATAGACAAAGCATAGGCAAATCTCTCACTTGGAGAAGATACTTGCGGTTCATATGACTCACAAAAAATTAATAACCAGAATGCTCAATAGGAAAATGGGCCATGAGTGTACACAAAAAAAGTAATAGAACAGAAAAGTGAAAGGGCAGTAAACATGGAATATGCTCCACCTGGCTCATTAAGCAGGGACCTGAAATACTATCTCGTACTTGTCGGGCTATCAGTGCTCTTAAATCAGAAGGTATTGAGCCATGTGAGCAAGGTGAAGGGACTCACACTGCCCGTGGAAGAACAGAAACTGTTGCCAATACTTGGGGAGCAATTTGACCACGTGCAGTCAAGAGGAAGACGGGCACATGTTGGGGTTTAGCAATTCCTCTTCCACATATATTCCCTACAAAACTCCCAGATCTGCAAAAGGTGATATTTATCATATTGGTGGACACGTTAAACTGGCAAAACATTGGAATTAACCAAAATTTCCATCAGAAGAAAATGGATAGAGTATGTTCATACAATGAAATGGGATACATCAATGATAATAAATCAGTGCATGGTAATGTATCCTTATAGTAAGTCTCAAAACTGGTAATGCTGTGTGGGAAAGAGTTCACAGGAACAGAATGTGCAAAACATGGTACTATTCGTGTAGAGTTAAACACGTAAAATAATTCTTTGTATTACTGGAAATAATGGGCATGCGGTAAGTGTGTAATTATCTGGGGGAGAGAAAGGTACACATGAATTTTAGGATTTCCCAGAACTGAAAGATTTCCTAGAATGCAGAATTTTCACCGCTACAATAGGGACAGTCCTTGGCAAACTGGGACAAGTTGCTCACTAGGGAGAAGAGGGAGGGGACCTTCAACTCGACTCTTTTATCACTGAAAATATTAAGCAACTGAAGCAAACATACATTATTAACATGGAATGAATCTGGGTGGGAAGAATGCAGGTGTTTTATATCCTTATCTGTAATTCTTATGTATTTGAAAACCTTTCAGTAAAATAGAAGGAAGCAATGGAAGTCTGATGATAGCAGGAATGGAGTCACCAAGACACCTATGATTCTGAGACCAGTTCCATTGTGTGGGTTTTCCAACGCCACCATGCAGTTAACTCAGTTCTGACCCTGTCGATGCGGAGGCAGCATTGGATCCCACAGGTGAAGGCCTCAGTCCTCCAAGACCCCCTTCCACTTCAGCTATCAATGGCCAGTACAGGTTGTCACCTTTGCTTCTGACCGACCAGGCATAGCTTGGAGGTTCCAATGACCCCCTCCTCGGGTTTGAATAATTTGCTCAAGTGGTTCACAGAACCCAGAGATACATTTTACTTACTTTATTGTAAAAAGATATAACTCAGGAAGAGCCAGATGGAAGAAATGCCCAGGGCAAGGCAGCAGGAAAGGGTTCAGCGCATCCATGTCCCCCTAATACTCCACTCTCCCCAATCTCTGCATGTCCACAACCTGGAAGCTCTCCAAACTCCTTTTGGGGTTTAATGGAAGCCTCATGACACAGACATGATTGAACACAATCTCCAGCCCCAGAAGCTGGTGGATAGGACTGAAAGTTCTAACCCTCTAATCATAGGATTGGTTCCTCGAGCAATCAGCTCCCATCCTCAGATGCTTTCTGAAAGTCACCTCATTAACATTAACAAAAGACACCTTTAGGAAAATTCAAGGATTTTAGGAGCTCTGTGTCAGAAATAGAATGAAGACCAAATGCATATTTCTTCTTGTAAGTATCAAAGCCTCTTGTTAACATACACCTTCTGGTTTGGTAGGTGTGGGGTGGGATCTGAAATTCTGCAGTTTGAACAAACTCCCAGGGATGCTGAGGCGGCCCATCCTCCAAGCACACTGGGTGGGCAAGGTTGATCCTACATGACAATGCCGTGTTCTGTGCCATGAAATGAGAGGAGAGATCAGGATTTGCGAACTGATGGAATGTGGAGCTAGCAATCGGGACTGAAAGAAAGGAACAAGCCCAAATTTAATTCTGGAGCTTTCCCTTTGAATGATTGGGTGGATGAGAAATATATACTGAGAAATACTCAAGAAGGTTCGGAAAGGGGAATTAATTCCACTTTTAATTATGTTGAGTGGCGGAGAAGCAAGGAAGCAGTGGTAATAGGCTTCATAGCCTATAGGCTAAGTTCAGTGGGCCGTCAACTGGTGAAATGTACTAATCTGAACTCAGTGGGAAGCCTGGAGCACTCACAGATGGATTTGAGAGTACAAAGCCTAGAGGGCCCTGTTGAAAAAGGTGTACAAGAGAGGTGTATAAAAGAGAACAGGCAGCCAACTGCGGAGCCCCAGGGGAATTCAGAAAGACACTGTGATTTCTTCCCTTTCTATATTTAATCAGCCTTTTGAAAAGTGTTCTACATTTATTTCAGCCGCCCATAAAGTATTTTCTATCCCTTCAAAATTTCTGCACCTCTATGGAAATGGATCTGTTCTTCACTCATCAGCCTGAGTATACCTCCTGTGGTGTGGACAGTAAATGCCTTTATTTTCTTCTATGTGCTTTTTGTGTTTTATATCATCTAAAACATAGGGTGCATGGCATTTCAGTTCATTCTGAGTGGATTATGTTGTCAGAACAAAGCAATTTATGTACCGATCCATCTTTATTTACTTGGATCATGCCCAAACTGGATCCACTCCATCTGGTCCTATATCCCAGATTTTAGGGACTACCTTCATTGGATAGCAATCCGAGTTTGACGTTGTTAAGAGTTGGGCATTGTTTCGTGGTGGCAAGTATTATCAGAATGAAAGGAATGACCCTTTATTTAATGGGTTCCCTGTTCCATGTGCTTAAAAATATATTAGTTTATTAATCTTCAGAATAGCTCTCATGGCCAAGGTATTATTATTCTTGTCTGTGCAGATGAGAAAGTTAAGGCCCAGAGCTAAGTAATTTGTCTAATTTTATACGGCTACCATGTAATGAGCTGGCACTTAAAACTGTGTGTTTGACTTCTTTCTCCCACTCTCCACTGGCTCCGGAAGATCTGAAGATTTCCAAAGGGATGAAAAGAAACTATTCATGGCTGTAAGACTTTATGAAGATCTAAGCACCATATTTTGGGGGAAGCCCTTTTTTGCTCTCAATATCTGGATTGAATTCCCTCCCTTACGCTGCCGTAACATGATGCTTTTTCTACTCTGTTATTATTTATCAGTTTATCCCAATTCCTAAATTATTTGTCCGCCCTTCCGTGCTCTAGACCCTGCGAGGACAGGAAGCCAGTGTGACAAGTGAGCATGGAAAGCACAGGGCGGAACCAACTGTGTGATCCAGAACAGACTGTTCAAATGCAGGTCAATCCTCCATTTACTCATGAAAAACCTGAGATTTTGTGGGTTCTCCCTAAATACGTTATCACCTGGGTAAATATTTGCTTACATAAATCAAATCATAATTGGAAATTGCTGTCGATTTCAGAGACTGTCTTTTCAGGGAGTATAAATCAGGGATCATTGATGTCATGGTTTCTGTGTAGCCAGTCATCACTTTCCAATCACACAGTTTAGGATAAATTATAATCAGATGAGAGGGATAAGACTTCAAAGACCGATTTGATTATAATGATTTAACCTCTTGTCGCATTTCTGGAGTGACCGTGCTCCTTCAGTGATGCCGTGTGATTCGCCAGCCTGTGATTATTAAGGGAATGGCCTCCTGTGTAGCTCTCACTTGCATAATTTTTGGCGATAAAATGTTTTGTTGACAAAATTGAGGAGGGAAGAATTATGCATGCACAGTGATTTTTATTGCATCCTATTGGGAGAACTCTGGGGGGCAGCTACCGACCAGAACACAATGTCTTTCAGCTGTCTCCCAACTACCAAACGTTAGGATGAGCACACCCATAACTAATGAGAATTTCAGAGGCCAATAATAACCTCATAAAGTGTAATAGGATTCCATCTGAATGTGCCATGGGTAAAAGCCTTGGCTATTTAACCCACAGTAACTCAGAGACCAATGGAATTTAGAGTTTCCACATTCATTTTTAAGGAAAAAGGAATAAGATCTATCTTACAGGTAACAGGAAAAATGCTTATTTTATGCTTCTGCACAAATCTGCCAAAAATAGAGAAAAACATGACAAATTACTTCAAACATACTTTGTATGAGTTCATGCTGTTAAAAAGGTGAGCAGAACTCTGTCTTTCTATGCTGCATTTTGCAAAAACTAAATGCTACCTGTGGTTGCAAATGACCACCTGCGCAGTGTTAATACATTTTTCCTCTCAGACACCAGGAATAATAGATCAACCTCCAAAGTGTTATACATAGAGATATATTTGAATTTAAATTTATCAAGTAAATGGCGATTGCAGTCTCAAACAATACCCATCTTTACATTAAGTAAATAGACCTCTTTGCCCTTGACCAGGTGGAATTAAACAAAAACAATTCTTTGTCATTCTTTTATTAATCAATAGTAGTCTTAGTGATAGAAGTCATAGAAGAAAAACCAAGAATGTTTGGATTCACTAAAAATGCATTTGATTTTTTTTCTTTTATGCTGTGTAAACTCTGTTCTGCTAATATCACTGAGCCCCAGTTTATTAATTTGTAAAAAGGGAACAGTAGTAACTTCTTGCTTACCTCTCGGAATTTGATTAAAGAATATATTTGCAGGGCGCCTTGGTGGATCTGTGGGTTAAAGCCTCTGCCTTCGGCTCAGGTCATGATCCGAGGGTCCTGTGATCGAACCCCACATTGGGCTCTCTGCTTATCAGGGAGCCTGCTTCCTCCTCTCTTTCTGCCTGCCTCTCTGCCTACTTGTGATCTCAGTCTGTCAAATAAATAAAATCTTTTTAAAAAAAAATTTTTTAAAGTCTTTAAAAAAGAATATATTTGCTCATAAAAGCATTTAGAAGGGCTCTGAACATTTTTCCTGTTGTTAATGAAAGCACTGGGCTTTGAAAATGTCTGGAGCTTTGGAAAAGAGGAAACAGGTGGGGGAGCAAAGTGACTTCTCCAAGGTCGTTCAGAAATCCATGACGGACCAGCAGAGTAAATGCTACTTTGGGTGCAGAGCGCCCACTGGTCCACCAGGCCAAAACATAGGCTTCTCTCCTCAGGAGAGCACCCTCAGCCTTGAGTGAAATAAACAACCTTTTTAATCAAATGTGATTGCAGTATAAAAACTGCAAAAGCAGCTAATTAAGTACTGTGTTCTGCTGTCCACCAAATGTTAAAAGCAAATTACAGCCCTGAAAGTCATGTGCATTAAATAGACAAATCTGCCATGTTGCCCTAGGTTGACCTATGAATTAGAGAAACAAAAGAAAAAATGGGCTAAACAAGTCTAAATAAAAGTATATAAACCTGATTCATTAAAAAAATCACACATGTAATAGCAAATATCACGGGGGCAATGATTTGCTTTACTAAATGATTCATTATAGAGCTCCAAGTAATTCACCTTTCAAAATTTATTTTATTTACAACTTTGTAGAAATATATATTTTACGTAAGGCTGGTGCATCTCCATTGATGATATGTCAGTAATTAAGGCACAAAGCAGTGTTCTAACTGCTGGCCATTTCAACAGAGTGATCACAGTACTCTATAGATTGGAGTGTGCCTTTGCATGTAAAAGTTTAGAAATGCTCTGATTAGGCTTTTTAAAAAAATATCTTAATCAGCAGTTCTTTCAATGTAAGTCAGTGCTTATAAGACAAGAATAAAAAAGGCAGTGACTTGACTCTGATGATATTATACATAACCTACATTTTGCAACAATCACCAGATTGAAAATATTTTCAGTGGTAATGAATAAATGCCAGATGGCATGCTAAACAAAAAGTCATTGATCATAGCAAGGATTCACTGAGGTCTATCGATTCTAAAATGAATTTCTTTATACTCAGTCTGTTGCTCTTAAACAGCCAGCCTATTGTACATGCTATATATTTTGCTTAGTATTTGTGGCAAAATAGTTTTTGTCTCATTACCTTTCATCACGAGGATTGGATTCAGTTCTGGGTAAGAAAAGAGAAAGTATGCTCCTCTCTCTGCCTCCCACTGAATGCAGCTATAGAACTTGGGTGGAATGCATAAGCAGTTATTTCGGGTATACGGAAAATAAACAGTAGCAAGCGGACTGGGGAACAAGACCAAAATTCAAAGTACTGCCTAACTAGCCAAGAGTTTGCCAGTGTTTTTTCCCTCTGTTTATCCACTCTGGACTAAACGTAGCCCAAAACACATAAGTAGGCTTCAGAATATGAACACAGAGAGATACAGGGGAATCCCTCCAGCTCTAGCTAAATAAGCACAGTCTTTTCATGATGAAAGACAGTGGGGAAAATACCCCGGTATTTTTTTCTCTTCTCTGTTCTCTTGTGTAGCTAGCTTTTTTGGTTGCCGCAGCAGTGGCATTGACAATGACAGAAGCTTAAAATTCTGAGACTAGGTAATCTTCCTTACTGATCAGAATGATGTAATGCCAGAAGGATGGGGTGAATCCCCACTGTGTTTTTTCTGCCTTTGTCCTCCTAGTATTCAACCCTGGATATGAGCCCATTTTTGAAGTATGCAAAGAACAGAGTGAATAAAGTAAATAAAGCCCATTTTTTTCTGACCAGAGAACCAGGAGTGTTGCTCCATGGAACCAGAAAGTACCAGTGAGATCTTTGTACTCACTTCAGCAGCACATATACTAAAATTGGAATGATATAGAGAAGATTAACATGGCCCCTGCACAAGGATGTCATGCAAATACATGAAGCATTACCAGAAAGAAAGAAAGAGAGAGAGAGAGAGAGAGAGAGAGAAAGAAAAAGAAAGAAAGAGAGAAAGAGCTAGTGAGATCTTCAAGATAGAAGAACTCAAAAAAGTGACCCTAAGGTTTGTTGTGAATTCCTGGGCTCATCTCAAGTTGCACGTGCATGGATCCAACCCTAAAGAGTATACATAGAATTTGAGAACTGAATATAGGTTAGGCAGCTATCCTTTTCCCGGTTTGGCAGTTTGGGTGGTATACAATGGCTCAGATCTAAACCTGACTGTAAAGGCTCTGAAAATGGAACTGACTGGAACTTGTGGTCTAAATTGAACCTGATTCATTGCCTGCTAAAACAAAAATCTCAAAATTTTTCATCCATTTAAACAAAAACTTCATAACTTAATACTCAAAGCCCAGGATACAATTCAAAATCATCCAGCATACAAACAAAAACAAAAACAAAAAGAATCTCAACTCAAAAGGCAAGTACAATCACCAAGCAATAGAGATGTTGGAATTATCTCATGGAGCTTCTAAAGCAGCTATTATGAAAAATGACCTCAGAAGTAAGGGCAGGTACTACTTGAACCAAAGAAAAGACCAAAATAGAAAAAAAGAAACAGACAACAAGAAGAACTAAACAAATTTCAGAATGATAAATACAGTAGCTAAGCTTTAAAACATTTGCTGGATGGACTCAATAGCAGAATGGAAAAAAAGAATGAGTGAACTTGGAATAGAGATTATATTCAATCTGAACAAGAGAAAGAAAAAATATTGAGAAGAGGAGAAGAGGAGGAGGAGGAGGAAGAAGGATGGACAGGGTCTTACGGAAAAGTCCAGCATTGATGTCACAGAGCTCCAGAAGAGAGGAGAAACTGATTGCTTAAAACTTTCCAAATTTGGCAAAAGAGAGAAACCAAATGCAAGAAGTTCAATAAACTCCCCGAAGGTATAACTTAAATCCATACTCAGACACATAATAATCAAACTATTGAGAACTAAAGAAAAAATCCTGAAAACAGCTAAAAATAAGCAACGGATTACCTATTGAGGAGCTATGATCTGAATGAGTCCACATTTGTCATCAGAAACCATGGAGGACAGAGAAGTGGCACATTGTTTATGTGATGAAAGAAAAAAATGGGAAATCCAGGCTGCTGTAACCAGCAAAAATATCTTTTAGGAGTAACAGTGAAATAAAGACATTCTCAAATTAAAACAAACAACAACAACAACAACAAACAACTAAGAAAATATTTAGCAAGCAGACTCGGTCTAAAAGGATTTTTAAAGGAAGTTCTTCACAGAGAAGGCAAATGATGCCAAAGGAAAATCTGAAATATCAGGAAGGAAAGAAGAGTACAAAACTGGCATGGACTTGGGTTAATTAGTAGCTCATTTTTCCCCTTTTGAGTTATTTAAAATAGGTTATAATGTTGGCTATAGGAACATATAAATTGTATGTTAGGGTATTCAGTGGGAGTAAACATGATACATAACACAACCATTCCATAAAGGGGAGAGAGTAAAGAGACCTCTAAGACAACGAAGTTCTGCTTTCTAACTAAAGTATGAAAGTGATTCTCCATAATGATGAAAAATATGTGTTCTGTAATCCTTAGGGCACTCACCAAAAGGAAAAGCAAAAACCAATATACAAGCACCCAAAAAAAACCCCCGCAAAACCTACAGTACAATATAGTTGTAGTAAGGCAGGTAAGGGGAATGAATTGAAGGAATGAAACACAAAGGAAACAAACAGAAAATAAATAATAAATGATAGACCAAACATAGCAGTAATTACATTCGTGGTCAAAATGCATCAACTATATGACAGAGAATTGATTGTTTTTAACTGACAGAAATTTTTCTTATCCACATGATACTCATGTCAACTACAATGACATTGGTAGGTTAAAGTATGAGAGGAAGAAAAAATGGGGAGATATTGGTACAAAGAAGTACAATTATATAAGATGCATAAGCTCTGGGGATTTAATGTGAAACCATGTGACTCTAGTTAGCAATACAATATTGTGTAATTGAAATTTGCTAAGAGTAGAGATCTTAAATTTTTCTCAACACACACAAAAGAAAGAGGTAACTGTGAGATGATGGGTATGTTGATTACCTTGATGGTCATGATTATTTTACAATGCATGTGTATATTGAATAATCAAGTCCTATACCTTAAATATACATAATTTCTAATTAATTATATCTTAATAAAGCTGGGGACAGAGGAAGAAAATGAGATATCAAGTCATGAAAAGAAAAAAAAGTAAAAGGATAGAAAAAAAAAATATATCATACAAACATTAACCAAAAGAAAGCTAGAGTGGCTACACTAATATAAGACAAAGTAAAGTCCAGAGCAGAAAATATTACCAGAGATGAAAAATGTTATTGACTAATACTAAAGGGTCAGTCAAGCAAGAACACAAAACAATCAAAAGGAGAAATTCCCAAAATTTTAATGTTTCCTTTCTATGAAGAGCAAATACAAAAGCTAATTTTGTTTGTTGAAACATCTTACAACAGAAGAACAGTATGTGTGCATATTGACTTACATAGAGAGTTAAATAAAATTATTTGCACTTTCCATTTTTTTTTCTTCATTTTTAATTATGAGTCATGTCAGTGAATTGCAGGTAATACCATGGAAGTTTAGGTTAATTCTACTTCTAAAACAATCTACAACTTGGCAATCCTTGGCATTTTTATGTATAAATACCTCAACTAGGAAATGAGATATTTAAGTGGATGGCCCACACATAGGCTTTTTTTTTTTTTTTAGTGCACCAAAAACCTGTTGTAGTGATGGTAGAAATATTAATTTAGCAGAATGGATGAGGAGTGCTTCTTTGAAGTGACACAGAACGAAGACAAAGATAAAAACAACAGAAAATTGTGTCGGTAATTACATTTTGTGATAAAACTGACTAAAATAATAAATTTCAACTTGTGTTTATTAAGGGAAATATATTATTTCATGAAATGTGGAAGAAAACTTTAGAAGGGAAAAGAATATAATATTAAAACCAAGACTTGAATCACTGGCAGGCTTTCCCAGCTAGGTTCATGCATTTAAAAAAAAAAAATTCATTAAACTATTTAAAAGAATCATCTTGGCTTTTTCCTTCTAATCTAAATATTTATGAGAAAGGAGAGCTCACAAAGAACTGCAAGACCCTAAAATTCGTTCCTTTCCTGATGCAGAAAGAATGTAGTTCATGAGGGAAAAGAGCTTGTCCTGGAACGATTTATCCAAAGCCAGCAAAATCTGTTCGCTTTTTAGATTATGCTATTAGGAAGACTAACCGCAGGTGTTTCAATTAATCGATAGCATGATTTAAAAATCTGCAAAACTTCATAGGTCCTTTTTTTTCCAGTACTGCATCATTTATTTCAAATAACACTTTTAAGACTATATTAGCATAAAAGAAACTGAAACATATTTTTTTGTTTCTTAAATCACATCCAAGCTTTTCAATGTCTTACAGTTGTAAACACCAGACATTAATTTTGTCTGTTCATAGGAAAGGAGAGGTTTTCCAGCATTTACAATAGTTTAAATTAGAGATTCCTAAACTTGAGTATGCATGAGAATCACCTGAGAGTGCTTGCTAAAAATACATTTCCCCAGGACCTATCAAGAAATTCAGGTTCAGTAGGTCCAAAATGGAAGCCAGAAACCTGTACTTTTAATAGCCTTTGGACTACAATGGTCTAAACTAACTATACCAAAATACATTCCATTTTGGGTTCCTGTTACCCTGTTTAGTTATCAAATTAAGGCATAGAATAAAACTGCCATGGAATGAACTGTAACTTCATTACCTTTCTATAAACTTACATAAAGACTTGTTTTAAATCACTATACAAGATACATTCAGGAGGAGTGAAAAAAAAGGCTATAAAAATTCGTTGGTGTTTGATCAAAGTAATTGAATAGAGGGATAATCAATGCCTTCTTAGACTTCTAGGTCCACAACAGTCATATTTATAAATCTTTTACCTCTACCAAAAATAGGGTTGTAAAATGGTGATTACATTAGAACCTGGCCCATGGGTGGCTACAAAGAATAAATTAGTATTAATTTATGAACCACTGAGAACAACAGCTAGGGCTCAGTAATTTCTAGCTACCGTCTATTCTCCGTAACTATCAGTTATCTCATAAACGATGGGCAAAACGGGGAATAGAAGCTGTGGTTCAAACATTTTTCCTTGTCAAAGGGAATCCAAAAAGTGGGAATATAAGTGCAGTCTTCCCCAGGAAAGGATAAAACCCTTAGCTTAATTGCTGTCCAGGCTAGACCCTTTCTTGCTCAATTTTAAGAAACATTAAAATAAGTAGCTGTGTTCGGGGCTCCCTAATCAGAAAAACGTACCCTCAGCCTTGCTCAGCTCTCCACTTCTGGCAGATTGCACTGCCATCTGCATTGTCTCAGTGCTGGGAAGCTGGCATTTCTTCCTGATTGTTTTTGTGCCTTTTTAATATCCTCTGAGGCAGCCTCCAGCCACAGTGAGCTTCCTCCTTGAGCTGGGCAACTTTTTTCCAGAGCATCCATTATCATGGCTGATGTACCCACCTCTCTCTAAGCTCCATAGAATCTATTGTGGCATTAGGGAAGTTTTATTTTTATTGCATGGGCACTTTCATTGCATCTAAGAGGGTACATTTTGTAACACTTGCAAAGTAAGATATTTTGACTGTTTTTTTTTTAAGATTATTTATTTATTTATTTATTTGACAGACAGAGATCACAAGTAGGCAGATAGGTAGACAGAGAGAGAGGAGGAAGCAGTCTCCCTGCCTCACAGACAGCCCGAAGCAGGGCTCGATCCCAGGACCCTGGGATCATGACCTGAGCCAAAGGCAGAGGCTTTAACCCACTGAGCCTCCTAGGCGCCCCAATATTTTGACTGTTTTAAAAATCTCTAATATCTGAAGGTAGCAAGGGCCATGTCCAACCTAAGAAAACACCTAATGTCTGCGCCTATTTAAGTACTTTCAATTATCTGTTTAAGAATTCATTATTGAAAAGTGGATAAGGTAAACCATCTTTAACTTCATTAAGAATATTGAGTTAACCAGACAGTGGAAACTACACCCTGCAACTCTTTGCATGTTATCACTCATTAACTTTGCTATCCTGCAATTACACTTTCAGTTGCTTCTTGGTATCTTTCAATGAATAAATGAATGAATAAATGAATGAGCATAATGGAGAGTGATTTGGGTGATACTTTACATTAGATAGTTGGGAATGAACAGATAAGGCGCCCTGGGAATGTGATATTTGGGTAAAGAAATAAAACCAAATGCAGAAATCATCTATGTGAATGCATTTTTAATTTTTTTAAAGATTTTATTTATTTATTCATTGGAGACAGAGCAAGAGAGAGGGCAAGCATGGGGAGGAGCAGCAGGAGAAGAACAAGCAGACTGCGCTAAGGGAGCCCAACACTGAGCTCAATCTCATGACCCTGGAGATCATGACCTGAGCTGAAATTAAGAGTTGGAAGCTTAACTGACTGAGCCACCCAGGTGCTCCAGCTATGTGAATATTTTAAAAGAATATCATTTTACCAGGTGGAAGGCAAATCTGGAAACCCTAAACATGATGTGATAAATGAGAAAACAGAACAGAAATAAGAAAATAGTAAAATATTTTGAAATAGTATAAATTTCTTTCCTGTAATAAAATCAACAATTTTAACATAGAATTATTTGCCAAATTCGGAATTAAACACAGACCAGGATTTATAGTACAGAACTGTTGTTTTAAATGTTTTCTGAAACATTTAATGTGTTCTGAATGGTTTTGCCATTTAGCTAAATTATTTTCATGTCATTTTTTAACTCAAATTATAATTTATTTTATTCTCTATGTAAACCATATCTCTATAATATTAATATTAAAAATATATAAATAGATGCTATGTTTGATTATAAGATTAACCTTCAAAGTGTATTTAAATGTTAAGCAATTTTAATAAAATGATCTTTCCGTTAGACACTGTCATTAATCAATGACTCCAGAGTATTGCCAGCATACATCACAATATATACCCATCAAAAGTGTCATTAAAGGACTCTGACTACAAAGAGCTTATAAAGTTAGTTCTCTAAGTCAAAAAAGATTTATAAACATTGCATTCTTATGGTAGACATTCAGCTAATAAATCCTAAATAAGTTTTGATTTATAAATCCTTTTATTGCCCTTGGGATTCAAGGGACTGATTTATGAGTCAGTATGCTAAAATCTATAATTTGATCAGGCATAAATCTTACTTGGTGATTTCTGTTTTAACCTGTAATTCATAAATCCTGGTCAGTGTAGGTTTTCAGTTTTCTAAGTGCTCTGCATTTACCAGTGGGTCTCATAAGTGCATTTTAGGATGTTGATGATTAAAAGTGATAATTTGCATGTAATTCAGTTAAATAAGCACAGCAGCTGAATAGAAACTTTTTTGTATTGTAAGGGTGAGTTACTAGAAGTGAGTTCTAAACTCATTTATGATTTCAGAATGTTTGAGCTGGAAGAACAATAAAATATCGTAATTAAATAGGACTGGTGTGCCAGAAACCACCAATTGTCTTCTAATATCCGATCTCTCTTTTTCTATAGTAATGTAATTTTCATATAGCACATTATCTGCCCAGGATAAACACTACATCTCCCAGCCTTCTTTGCACATGTGTGACCATGTGACTAACTTACAGCCAATGGTATATGAGTAGAGGTGATAACTACAACTTCAGTACACATACTTGCTCTGGAATGCAAAAGTAGTTCAGGTCCAAGTGGGGAAGGAAAGGAATATAGACCCTGACATAGGAGTGCCATCCTTTAAGATCTTGGTATACTTATTCCATAACAGATAGAAGAGAGAGAAAATAAGTTCTAATATTTTAAGACATTAGTTTAAATCTCTGTTATAGCAAACATTTATTAAATATTGAATTTTATTTTATTAAATATGTTATTTTTATATTGTAATTTTTTTAATGTTATTTGTCAGGAACTCTGCTAATCACTATGGAAGTAGAGGTAAACATGATTCAGGTCTTGCCTGTGTTACATATACTCCTAAGTAGTAAACTGTTTCTTAACATTCAAATATTCAGAATTCTTCTTAAATTTGTTTTCTGTTTGCTGAATATAAAAATATAATTAGTGTATGTATATAAATCCTGTATATGACCTTATTAATTTCACTTTGTACCTCTGGTAGTTACTTTATACAGTAGTTAGGATTTTCTTTTCTTTTCTTTTAAAAGATTTTATTTATTAAATACAGCAAGAGCAGGGGTGGGGGGAACAGAGAGGTAGAGAGAAGCAGAGTCCCCGCTGAGCGAGGAGCCCAAAGAAGGCTTGATCCCAGGACCCCTCCCCGCAGTTATGACCTGAGTCCAAGGCAAATGATTAATCCACTGAGCCACCGAGTCACCCCATATTTGCTATGTAAGAATTTATCATATGAAAACAGAGAAAGTTATACTTCTCCCTTTATGATCTGTATATGCCTTTTTTTTTTCTTACCTTATTGCCTGGGAAATATCAAATAGAAGTTACTACATCTTTGCCTTGCTCCAGAACTTAGAGGGAAGCATCCATTAAGTATTACAACTGAAACTTTTTTCATCAATCCTCTTTGTCAGATTGATTTTTTTATTCTTTGTATATGTTCCCAACTTTAATTTAGTAAAGATTTTGTTATGGATCTTTGCATCTACACTCATAAGGGAAATTGGTCCGTAATTTCATTTCTTTGTAAATGTCTAGTTTTGTGCTCAGCATTATACTAGTCTCTTATAACAGCTGAGGACACGTTCTTTCCATCTCTCTTTACCAAAAGAATTTGTGTGAGATTGACTTATTTCTTCTTTAAAGCCTGAATGGAATTCATCAGTGAAGTCATCTAAGGTTCTATTTTAGGGAATATTTTTAATAATGACTTTAATTTTAATTTTTAATAGTTATGGGACTATTTAAATTTTCTATTTCCACTTATGTATTTTAAAAAATTCATTTCACCTAAGTCTTCAAATTTAATTTTATTAAACTCATAATATTCCCTGATTATCCTTTAATATCTGTAGGATTTTTAGTGATAAACATTCTTTTATTCTAGATATCACTAATTTGTATTCTTCTCTTTCTTTCTTTTTAAAATCAGCCTATCTCATCTAGGAGTTTTTCAATTTTATTGGTATTTTCAAAGAAAAAAAAATTTTTAAAGACGGGTTTGCAAGGGTGATCTTTCAACATGTTTCTTGACAGCCACATCTCTTAGATCCTGAGATCCACACAGTCCCTGCCCTGGTGGGCTTAGATCAGATCCTGGCAGAGGCTCTGCAGAAAGGCTTTGAGATAGGGAACTGAGCCAGCAGGAAATGCAAGGGGCAGCTTCCTTTTTCTGGACAATGTGACTCGAGGATCTGAGGAACAATGGCCTGAATCTCATTAAGTCTCCTTGCCTAGTGTCCACACAAACCTTCAGTCCTTGTCCCCCCGCCCCCCTTTGGGCTTTGTTGATATTCTCTCTTGTGTTCTAACTCACTGATTTCTGATCTTAGTCATCTCCTGTTTAAGTTTGTGCTGTTCTTTTTTCCCTAGCTTCTTGAGTTGGAAGCTTAGATCATTGATGCTATAGCTTACTTCTTTCCTAATCTAGCCATTTTAAAAGTATCAGTTTTCCTCTAACCACTGTATAGTTATATCCCCCCATACATGTTATGGTGAACTTTTGTAATCATTGACATGAAAGTTTATTCTAATTTCATTTGTGATTATTTTTGACTCATCAATTACATAAAAGTGTGTTTCTTGAATTCCAGATACTTGGGAATTTTCTTAATACTGTTTTATTATTGATTTCTAACTTAGTTCTATTTTGGTTAAGAACATACTCTGGAATATTTCAAATTTTGAAGTTTAATAAGATTAGTGTTTGGCTCAGCATATGGCCTGTTTTGGTGGATGGTCCATGTGCACTTGAAAAGAAGGTGTCTTCTGCACTTGTTAGGTGTAGTGTTCTAGAAATGTCAATTATGCAATGTGATTGATAGTGCTGTTTAGGAGATCTGTATCCTTTCTGACTTTTTGTTGTTGTTCTATTAATTGCTGTTAAGTATTGTTAAAATTCTAACTGTAATTGTGGATTTGTCTGTTCCTCTCTTTGACTACCATCTTTTGCCTCATGGATCTTGAAATTTTTGTCTCTAAGTGCAAATGCATTTCTGAATATTAAGACTTCCTGATGAATTGAACTTTTAACATTATGAAAATATTTATATATTTTCTTCCCTGCCTTTAAGTGAGTTTTTGAATTTAGAGTACATCTAACTGAATTTTTCTATTTAAAGTACCTTCCAGGTAGACAGCATATGATTCATGCCTTTTAATCTATTCTGACAGTTCTTGCCTCTTCATTGAACTACTTAATTTCTAATTAATTTACCTGCTGATGTGGTTAGATTTAGATCTGTCTACTTATTATGTGTTTTCTGTTTATCTCATTTGTCTTATGTTCCTCTGTCCCTCCTCTCCTATTATTTTGAGTTCATTGAAATTGTTTTGGAATTCAATTTTAATTATCTATTTGGCTTTTTTTGCTTTCCACTTTGTACTATTACTTAGGGATGTTCTACAGATTACAATAAAAATTCTTAATTTTTTAGAAAGCTAATGTTGTCATAAAATGTAATACCTTTGCAATCTTTTTGTTTTGTTTTTTAGTTCAATCCTCTAGGTCTTTTTACTCCCTGTAATTTATGCTGTAGTTTTCATGTTTATTATATAAGCTATACATGTAATGATTTTTCACTGTGTACACTGTGTATGGTCATGATTTTCTTTTTCTTTTTTTTTCTTTTTTTTTTTTTTTTCTTTTTGAGAGAGAGAGAAAGAGAGTATGAGCAGGGCATGGAGGGACAGAGGGAGAGGAAGAGTCTGAAGGAGGTGTCACACCCAGCATAGCACCAGATGTAAGGCTTGATCTCATGACTCTGAGATCATGACCTGAGTTAAAATCACGAGTCAGACGCTTAACCAACTGAAACACTCAGGTACTCCTATAAATATCTTTTTAAATTAAGATCTGAATTTTTACTTAGAATCATTTCTCTTGGGCTTCAAGAACTTTCTTTAGCTTTTCTTGAAGGGAAATTCTGCTGGAGAAGTATCTTTGTTTTTGTTCATCTGAAAATGCCTTCATTTCACCTTTATTCCTGAAAGTTACTTTTGCTCCATGGAAAATGCTGGGTTAGCAGTTTGTATTTTCATTTGGCATGTTAAAGATGCCATTCTACTGTATTTTGGCCTCCAGTGTTTCTGCTGAGAAGTCACTGGAAACTTGTATTTTTTGCCCTATATATGTAATATTTTTCCCCCCTCTGGAAATGTTCAAGATTTTCTTTTTTATTTTTTGTTTTCATTAGTTTAATTGTCACCTTTCCAAGTTTTCTTTTTTTCTTCTATTTATATCATATAGGTTCTCAGAGTTTTTTCAATCTATAAAATTTTGGAAACTTTTGTCCATTCTTCCTTCAAGTTTTACCAGTTCTCCTACCTTCTTCTACAACTTCATATGTATTTGCTCTTTTGATATAGTTCCACTAATCATTGAGACTCCTTTTTTTCTACCATTTTTCCCTTCTCCACATTGCATAATTTTGATTGAGTGATCTTCAAGTCACTGACTCTTCTTTTATTTCCAACATAGTGTTAAGATTATCCAATGACATTTTTGTCTCAGACACTGTATTTTTCATTTCTAGAATTTCTAATTGGCTTTTTTATTATCACAAATATATTTTCCTTTTACCCTTGAGCATACTTGTAACAGCTAAATTAAAATTCTTGTTTTCTAATTCTGGCATCTGGGTCACCTCAGGATCGGTTTCTTCAATTGCTTTTCCTCTTGATTATGTATCTTATAATTTGAGATGTGTCATGGACATTGTAAAAAATACATGGTATGTATTGAAATCTGTTATTTCCTCAATTTGTTTGTTTTTGTATTTGTTGTTTTGTTTGTTTGTTTGTTTTATCAAGTCACTGTCTTTATCACCTCTGCAGTGGGTGGCTGCTAAAATCTCTATTCAATTCTTTTAGCCTCAAAGCGGCTCACAGTTTGTTACATGCATGCATACCTCAGAGGCCATAATGAGATTTTCCTAGAATCTATGTGCACAATTTGATGTTACCCTTCCCCCTTGCCCCAGAATTTCTCCTTTTCCTGATTTCTTCCTTCATTTTCCATCTACTTTGACAGTCCTAATCTCTGTCCTCTTATTCTTAAAACCAGTAGACTCAAAGGATTTCTATCCTAAGACTAGTGAATCTGCTTAATCTGATGGTGGGGGGAAGTCTGATCAACAGGAAACTCACCCAGTCCCATTTTCTTCTTCCAGGTCTTGGCTTTCTTCCAATTTATGCTTGTTTTTTGTTTCTCTCCAGTGACTTTGAGGAATTGTTTTTATGTTGACCAAGAATTCAGCTGTTACCTGTGGTAGGGTTATACTCATAGAAGCTGCTCCACTTTTACCATTGCACCAGAAGAAAACACTGCCCACATCCCTGGTTGTTGACTTTGAGAAACTCGGTCTAGTGTTTTAAGCAGAGATGCTAAAAGCAATTAGGGAGAGTTTAAGAAAATTTCTTTTAAGAAACGATTTCCTTAAAACACATAATAGATGTCTTTCTAAAGTGGCATTGCATATCAACCTTGTTGTCTCACTTACTTTTATGTTAAATCAGAGAGAAGGTGATACGCTATTATGAACACAAAAAAAAGATGTGAATCCCAGACATAATAAAGTGCTACTTATGAATTTATGAATGCATCAAAGTTCTGGTTAAACAGCATAGGCTGAATGCAAATGTCTATCTGAACTTCCTCCTGAAGCTTCACAAAGCAATGACAGTAAAGGAATTAAGAGAAAAAAAAAAATCACAAGGACAAAAAGAAGACAGCAGCCAACAAAAGTAACATTTTGAAATCTGGGAAATAGTTTAACCACTCTTAACTCCTTTAGACTGGAGAATGCAGTCATCTGAGTCTGTTGAGGCAGCAAGCCAGAAAGCCAGTCATTTTCACATAAAACTATGAAAATCCTCAGAGACTGTAGGAACTGGTGCTTGCCAGGCAGGTGTGCAAAAAAATGGGGTTGAAAAGCGGAGTGTGGACTGAACATCTTTAAAAGAGAAGTTAGACTTCCCATCTTTCCTCTCTACCCTGCTCCATCAAGAGAAAACCTGAGGTCTGTTTTTGGAGAAGTAGTCTCTGATATCAGGGAACCTTTGGATATGGAGACAGCAAGAAGAGTTGAGGCTGGAGTGTGAGTTATGATGCTGAAATCGGAGGGAGTATGCAAAAGTCTTCCCACTGAAGAGAGATTTATTCCCTGCATGGCTCTGGAAAGGCCAGAGTCAAGCATACACACTTGAGGTTAGAGATTGGTGAGCTGCCTTCTGGAGGAAAGTTGATCCACCCAAAAGTATAGACCTATGATAGGATTTTTAACAAGAGGGTCTATGAACTTAAATGAAAAAAATAATTCATTTTTTCCACTAAGCTTTTAAAATTAGCATCTCTCTCTTATTTTTGAATGTAGGTAACAAACTATTATTAGCAATACCTGTAACCTTGTCATCAACAGGAACCGTGATAATTTTTTATCATGTTACTCATTGCTTAAATCTTGAAACAGTATTTGCACTCATCATTACTTCAACAGTTATTAGATACTAAAGTTTACAATATGGTGCATTACTGTTATTGTATCACAATATTGCCATAAGCACATATTGTATCACAAATTTAATTTTTAAAACTTTCTAATAATTGGTTTCATGCATTTAAAAACTTTTTGAAATAGGGCCACAGGCTTCACCAGACTACTATGGCAGAAAGTAAGTTAAGAACCTCCAAACCATGGATACAGGCATTTGGAGATTCCCCCAGCCAGACGAACAATCCCATAGTAGCAACACTACAGCGAGACTCACAGATTGAGAAGCTATGTTCACGGTTCCCAATCTGGTTCATTTAATAGCTAAGGAATATCAGGCATTAGAGGACAGCCTCTGCTATGAGAGGTAGAGCCAGAACAAAACAAAATAAAATAGAGTCAAATAAGAAACAAAGAAGGGAGAGGAACACTGTGGTGAGAAAGTAAACACATGAAAACAGCATCATGTGTAAACACATGAGAACAGCATCAGAATCAACATCTTAAGAAAACTAAGAGACTGTACTGCATCTGTAAAACAAGACCAGATACAGCACATACAAGGGAACAAGGAATACAAAGGAGTTCTCGGAAACTCAATTAAGATAGCTTTGGAGTGCCTGAATGGCTCAGTCAGTTAAGCCTCCAACTTTGGCTCAAGTCATGACCTCAGGGTCCTGGCATCAGACAGCTTCAGGCTCCACACTCAGCAGGGATTCTGCTTGTCCCTCTCCCTCTGCCTCTGCCTCTCCCACTCCCACCCCCTACTCGTGCTTTCTTGTGCATGCTCTCTCTCTCTCTCTCTCTCTCTCTTTCTCTCCACCTCTCAAATAAATAAATAGTATCTTTTAAAAAGGGTAACTTCAATAAAAAGTTCAACAGATACATGGAAAATAATATTAAGGACATTACTCCTTTCCTTCTTCCAGGAAGTAGAAGAAAAAGTCAAAGAAATGAAAATGGTATTTTATCTGCTCTACCTAGTCTCCATTTACAAATCATTGTATGGCTTAGTGAACGCCTTCTGACTTCCACTTCAGCACAGTCACTAACTACAGTGCCCCCTTCCCCCACCCATTCTCCTATTGCGTGACAGCTGGCTGAACATGAGAGGGCAGAAAATGGGTTGTTTGGAGCACCAGTAACCAGTAACTTGCTCCTTCCGTAGACTGCAGTCTCTGATAAATGAAGGTTCGTCTCTATGGTGATCACTACTCTTGTTTACCAGATATTCCTAGTTTTCTACTTACCAGCCTTATGGTGGTAGACTGCTCTCCTATAGTTTGAGGTTAAGCACTGCCCTGTGGCTTATTTTGTCCAGTGAAATGTGCAGCAGTGTTGGGAAGCCTTCAAAGGGTTCACTACCTGGTACATGCTCTTCTCTCTGTTGCAATGAAACCTTTTCTAGCCTGGGTCACTGAGTGCTGATTCAGGACAAAAACCCCTTCTTGCCAACACAACCTGGATTTGAAGCCTGAGCACATAGATAGACCTTACTTGGGCTAAGCACTGACTGCTTGAGATCATGGCAATGTAAACTAGAATCTCTGCTGTCCGCATCCCTGCATCTGCCCTTTATGTGTTCTGAGTTGTGAACCAAAGGGGAATAGCACACAGAAGAACAGGATAGAGGAAGCCAACTTGCACCTTTTAATAGAGCCTCAATCTCATGCATAAGTTACCTGGAGCTCAGTGGTTTTAAGTAAAATACTGTGTATATTCATACATGAGTCCCTCCATATGCCATTCTATTTTTTTTTAAGATTTTATTTATTTAATTGACAGAGAGAGATCACAAGTAGGCAGAGAGGCAGGCAGAGAGAGAGAGAGAGGAGGAAGCAGGCTCCCTGCTGAGCAGAGAGCCCGATGCGGGACTCGATCCCAGGACCCTGAGATCATGACCTGAGCCGAAGGCAGCGGCTTAACCCACTGAGCCACCCAGGCACCCCATATGCCATTCTTTCTACCTGAGGAACTCTCCCTAGATCTTCTTGTGTACTCTCCAATGAACTGTTTAACGTGCTCATCCACAATGATCCCTTTCAGTCATTTCCCTAGGAAAATTTCTTGGAATCCACACATCAGGGAAGATTCGCTGGCTTTCTGCTTCTACACTGGTACTTTTCCTTCCTGGTATTTACAATCATCAATGTTTACAAATTCTTGGCTCTTTTGCTTGACTCTTTGAGGCAGAATCTTTGGCTGGGCCTGGTACGCAGTAGGTGCTCAATAAATATTCATCAAACAGAGAAACAAGGGAATGTAGCATCAAGAAAGCTGAGAGTAAGTCTGGAGAACATAGAAATAATGTAACAGGGGAATGCAGAAGTAAAAATGAAAGCTCAGTTGAAAACAAGAGCCGGTTAAAGGGCTCGAGTTTATTGGTGCTCAGGTAACATCAGGAAGCAGGTACATTTCCACTCCGGCGTCTCAGGGCTGCTGGTGTTATAAAAATAGTGACTCAAAAATCAAAGGGGAACAGTTATCGTTTTCTTTCTACCTAAGTATTGAATTTTAAAAGCAAAGCTTCAGGCCCTTTCTAATCACATTAGAGTGATTCCTGCTACGCTTTTCTAAAATGAAAACCTCTGAAGTGTGGAGGAAATGGTGTTTAAAATGTACTAGGTAAGGTGACTTATACCATCCAAAAAAAAAGTCTGAAGTTCCTACCATTCCTCATTTTGAAATGCTATAATTTGACGTTTCCTTCCTTTGGTAATGTACACTATTTCTTAATTCATATAGATCACACATAAACCTAATTGGTAAAAGCATTATGAAGCATCTCAAAGAAAAGCAGAGCTTAATACCTGTGTAGTTTTCAACAAGATATATTGTATCTCCCTTCTCTTTCATGCTTCTCTGGAGACTTAAGTTGCAAGTGGCCTTTTTTAATGAGACATACAAAGTCATTGGTGGTCATTAGATAGACAAGTTACAAATATTCCCCAGGGGCAGGACCTCAAGATTCACTTAACTCTTGAACCTAATGGAGAAACTGAGGCAGCCCTTGGAGGGTGAGATGTGAAAGTGGTCACTGAACGAACATGGCAGCACACATAAGAAGGAAAAGCTGAGAACGCCAACATTGCGTGTAACGGAAATGAAATGAGAGAGCGCTTTAAATTTTAGAGGGTGCTATAACAAAACCCGATTTAAAAGTCATTGACTTCCCTTTGTGGCCATAGTAAAAGTCTCATCAGCCTGCCTCTCCACCCAAATGAACAGAATAAACAAAACTTCAATGGTACAGTTCTTTATAACAGCAAAAGTATTCTGAGCGGAGCCTACATCATTCCTCCTTTTGTAACTTTCTGCCCACCCCCTTTTTGACCTCACTCAGCAAAAAGCTCTCTTAAACTAGTTTATTCTTTTAACTGAGATTCTCACTTTGAGTCAGGCTGTCCCTGCACCACTTTGCTTTCACAGGAATTACACCTAGCAGTTGCAATGTCAATACGCAAAAATTCCCAGTGACTTATGGGGAACAAGATGAACGAAGAATGAATGCATAAATGAAAATAATAAAAGTTCCAGGTAAGGTGGGTTTCTGTCTCAAACATTCTGGTTATGGGAATTGTCCTCTTTTCCTTGCAAGTGTGAAAAGTAAAATTAATTACTTGAGATTTACGCAAACAGCTATTATGGTACCAAAGGTCCCAGCTAGGAATGGCACACTCAGACCAGCAATTCAAGAGAGTTTAATAAAAGGAGCCTTCGTGAAGGTGCAGATAGGGACTGGAGAAACCAACGAAAGATGGTGCAGTGTTCCAGGTTGTCAACAGCTGAGAGCATCCCCAACACGAGGAGGGGAAACAGTTACCCAAATTCAGAGAGAGTAGCTCTGTGAACCAGGTCTCTCACTAGAGCTGTGGCTGCCTTTAGAAGGCAGCCGACTGGCAGCAAATGACTGGAGGCCAAGCTAGAGCATCATCGGGCTCACTCTCACTTTTCTTCCAACCTCCTGCAGTCAGCTGTCATAGTCCCCTGCAGTCAGCTGTCTTTGCCCAAACCCAGGCAGAAGCCAGAAGGCAAGTTGGTCTATTGTTAAAATTGTTATGGGTGAGCCTTCCTGACTACTGAGACAGAAGGCAGGTCAAGAGGGGTAAGAAAATATCCCCTGCATTAACACGTAGTAGAGATGTGGTGAGTGGCCACCAGCTCTGAAGCTGGGTGTAATGGAATGAGAAAGCAGTAACTTGTATCCCTTGATTTACTCATTTAACATTAGCCCTTTATGAAACCCCTACCATGTAAAAGAACTCTGTTAGTCCCTGAGCGTACAAGAAATATGATTGCTGCCTTCAAAGAGTTGTAATGGAGAAATCAGACAATAAATAAGCAAATGACAATGCATCATAGTGATATTAGTGAAATATTGACAGACTATTTTCCAAGGCCATTATTTTGAGATTCTGGTTAATGAATGCCTTAAACTGATTTGAGACTAATGCTGACATAGTGACAGAAATACTGGTGAATAGCATGAAAAGGTTACTTGAAGCTTCATGTATTTAGAATTTGATACTGAATTTTATATGATTTGAATCAGTCTTTTAAGATTTATTTATTTATTTGAGAGGCATAAAGCAAGCATGAGCAGAGAGGGGAGGAGCAGAAGGAGAGGGAGAAGCAGACTCCCCACTGATCAGGGAGCCCGGCTTGGGATTCAATTTCAGGACCCTGGGCTCTGACCTGACCTGAAGGTAGTTGCCCAACCAACTGAGTCACCCAGGAGCCCTATTTGAATCGCTCTTAAAGCAAACACATCTGATTCCTAAATTCTTAACAAAACCTTCTAGACCTTTTGCCTTGAAGAGCAAGTGGCTTTGGCTGGCTATATTATATAAACTAGTGTTTTCTAACTTTCACTTTTGTAATTGTTGCACTCTCAAAAACCATACCAAGCATTATACAGAAAACACACAATATAACAGGACATTCAACTTCTGGATACCAGTAAAATTTCTCCATTAATAAAACATAAATCTATTATGGCAAAAAACAATCATGCAGGCTGATTGTGAACAGCTTGAATTCTATAAGTATTCCTCAGTTCTGATGACTTATAACACACAAACATGAACAAATTGACTGACAAACCTAAGCTTCATAGTGTACCTCAAATGATATAGTATGGATTTGTTCATTAATTTACCATCATTGTGGAGCTGCTTGCAAGTACTTCCACGTCAGTATTCCTGTATTAGTGTTGTATTCCTGAGAATATGTATTAGTGTTGCTCCATAATTCATCAGTATCACTAGAAAATATGGGTTTAGTACAGTAACATAAAATTCTCAAGAAAGGAAGCTTTATGGATATTTGCCCAAAGAAAATAAAACACTAATTGAAAACATATATTCACCCATATGCTTTGCAACATTATTTAACATAGCCAAGATATGGAAGCAACCTAAGTGTTCATAGATAGAGGAATGGATAAAGATATGGTATATACATGCAATGGAATATTACTCAGCCATAAAAAGGAATGAAATCTTGTCATTTGCAACAATGTGGCTGGACCCAGAGTATTAAGCTAAGTAAAATAAGTCAGAGAAAGACAAACATCCATATGATTTCACTTACATGTGGACTTTAAAAAAACAAGTGAAAAAACAAACCAAAAGCAAAAATAGGCCCATACATAGCGAGAACAAACTGGTGGTTTGCCAGAGGGGAAATGGTGGGGAATTGGCAAAATGAGTGAAAGGGAGTAGGAGGTATCAGCTTCCAGTTTGGGAATGAGTAAGTCAAAAGGATGAATGGTACAGCATAGGGAATATAGTCAATGATTTGGTAATATCATTGCATGGTGACACATGGGAGCTATGCTAGTGGTGAGCCCAGCCCAACACACAGTGATGTTGACTCACTATGTTGTACACCTGAAACCAATCTAACATTCTGTAACAACTATACCTCAATAAAAAATTAATTTTAAAATGGAAAGGAAATTTCAAAGATCCTTGTTTCCTCAATTTTTTTTTTTAAAGATTTTATTTTTTAATGTAATCTCTACCTCCAATGTGGGGCTCAAACCCACGACTCTGGGGTCAAGAGTCACATGTTCTACCAATTAAGGCAGCCAGTCGTCCCTCCTCTATTTTGAAGATCCATTATTATCAAAGGCCTAAGAGCTAACTCCTTTTTTTTTTTTAATTTATTTATTTGGCAGACAGAGATCATGAGTAGGCAGAGAGGCAGGCAGAGAGAGAGGAGGAAGCAGGCTCCCTGCTGAGCAGAGAGCCCAATTTGGGGCTTGATCCCACGACCCTGGGATCATGACCTGAGCCAAAAGCAGAGGCTTTAACCCACTGAGCCACACAGGCACCCCTAGCTAACTCCTTCTTAAGGCCTCCAAATATACCTCTGTACCTTGGTTATTCTAGAAAGTAATTTAAGTGCTTAATAAGATAAAATCCAATAACATTGAGCGACAGTGACCTCTGTCAAAAACATTACCTGCAGCTGATAATTTTAAATTAAGTAAAATAGAGACTGATGATATTGGGTCTGTGCCTTCGGGCTGTGGGTATGTACATGCCATACTCTTGGTCCAGCCAGCCCCCAACTCTCAATAGTGTCACTTATTCCTAACCCACGCCGATGGCTGCTGCTGGCTTTAGCAAAGTCATGTTTTGTACAGGTCTAATCCATTTTTAGGCAAAGCCAAGAACGACCATTTGTATTTTAAGATTTAAATAAAAATTGCGGTTGCCTCTTTTCTTCATGAATTTTATACTTTGCAAATGTAATGCATGACACTCATTAATTCATTATATGAACTCTATATGTTTGTTATATGTTCATATATGACTCTATAAAAGGTCATTTATACCCAGTTTATCAGAAGCTCCTTTATTTCATAAATTCTTCTACCTTTCTAAAACTACCCAAAAGGAAATATACATAACAAATCTGATGTGATGGACACAGAATGGGCTTTGAACAGAATGGGCATTCTCCTATTCAAATCGCCACCTCTGCTTCCGAGATCAGACGAGATCGGGCGAATTCAGGGTGGTATGGCCGTAGACACACCTCTGCCACTTAATAACGCAGGGACCTTCAGCAAGTTAATAAACACCTCTAAGCCTTACCTTCTTTGTATGTTAAGGAGCAATGACAATGCATAACTATTGGATTGTTGAAGAAATAAGTAAAATATGTAAAGTATCTTTGTAAAGTATAGAGAGGAAAGACTCAATAATTGTTTTAATTTCACTATGCCCCTTTGTTTGGTCTTAATAATGGACTAGGTATCTGTGAAATAGACATCAAGCCAACAATACTTTATGGTGTTATCCTGCCTGTCCCAGAAAACTTTTGTTGAAAAGGATCATAAGAGATTTATTTGAATGTTCTTCCTTCTCTTGCACACTTTCTTATCTGATGGCCACAGATTATCAGCAACCAAGCCCCTCAAAAATAGGTCAAATTGATTTCTAATTAGGAAATTGCTTCTCTCTGATTATATAAATAATGGTATCATCCCAGTAGATTGAACTGAATCTTAGATTTTATTTTCACTTTTTCCCCCCATTTTAGGGTCTTTCCAAAGTTGCATCAACAGATTTCTTGTAGATATTATTTAACAGGAATTTCTAAAAAGAAACCAAAGGCTTTTAACTAGAAACCTTTTGAGCTAAAAGCAGAAATTCAGTTACTAACAAAATGATATTTGGGTATAAAATTAATATTCCTATTTCTATTCTGGCAACATAGTTTGCCTTTTTTCTGATTGATAGTTAACCAGATTTTGAACATTTCCAGATTTTTAAGCTTTTCCTTTACCTTTTTTTTATAGAATTGCTAGAATTTATTTCTTGAAGTTTCCATATGTTTTCATAAAACAGTTCTTTCCTTTGACTGAGCTTTTTTTTAAAGGGTAATAATAATGCCTTACTCTTCATTACCTCTCAGACTTTGTAGAATATCATATTTCTGGAGACACAACAGGTGAACAGAACCTCTGATCACTGAGCTGTTTTATTATTTGAACGAAATATTCTCCCAGGACCTATAAAAAGATTCTGATACCTAAAACCTGAATTTAGCTTTGAATTTGGCAGCAGAGCTCTTTGTAAAACCGCAGTGTTCTGGAGGAGCTGAGCTTTCTTTATGTATGATTCATCTGGCCATATTCATGCAAAATAAAAGAAATGTACAGAAACAGCAATGAAATGGAATATATTCATCCCAACATAGGCCAGTTCTACTTGATGAAAACAGAACTATTCAACAATCAAGTAACTGTCCCTAAAAGGAAAGATTTCTAGATTCGTGGCAGATATAAAGAGCTCCCTCTTAGATATTCTTTTTTGGTTGACTTTCTAACCTTCAAGGTTTATACAACATTCATTGAGAAAAATAAAAGTAGTTTGACTTTAATTGGTTATGTAAATTGGGTTATTTTACATAATTAAAATATACTGAGCGCACACAACTTCATGCTTGAAAAAACAAATTAAAACACCATAATATTTTAGAAATTGTACTTGCTCATTTCAAATTCCAAGCCCCACTTTATTGACAGGACTACTTATTTTTGTCACATTTTGGCCTGTGGACAAAGAGAAGTGGGAAACTGGCCGTGCTTCTGGCCTTTGCTCTGGCTCTAATTTGCTTCAAATGTCCAAATGACATTTTCTATGTTTCCTGGGCAGAATAAAGTTATGGGAGGGCAGCCTTTCCCTGACTTCTGATCATTCATGTCAAAAACACAATATTTGCAAGAAAAAAAAAAAAAAAATAGAGGAGTCCAGAGCTGCTTTGTTGAAGGGGTCAACTTACTTTATTACCTAATTCGTTATGACTGATTGACTTGACCTCTTGGCTTATTTTGTGAACAGAAAGGAAGGCCTTCGTTTGGGCAGATTTTAAGAATTAACAGGGACATAGTGTTTGGAGAACATGTGACTTGTCCCTAAGTGGGGTTCCTGAATCTTAAAATGCCTTCACCTTCTTCTGATGTCTAGAAACCTGAAGAAAGCTCAAGAGTTATTATACCACTTGAAAGATGAAAATGAAACAAACAAACAAAACCAAGAGTCAGAGAAGTGAAGGGCCTTCCACAGGGCTTACAGAGTCACTTAGCCAATAAAAAGCTGTAGCAGGGCTCAAAACTAAGACCGATAGCTCCACCTACAAAATAGGAATAGGAATACACAGACATTAGTCAGGGCTGAGGCCTCAGGAGAATGATTTGACTTGTAATTTTTTTTAAAGGTCACCCACTTTCATGCGGCCACCCGATTGTGGAGGGCAAGACAGAAAGCAGGGACCCCGCTTTGGAGCCATCATAGGCAGCAGGAGAAAGGATGGGGATTTCTCCTCAGGTAATGGCCTGGCAAGAAAGAGAGATCAGATTCAGAATATGTTTTGGAGGAAGAAACAATAGTAATTGTTGATAGATTAGATGGACAATGCTAGGGAAAGAAAACTTCTAGACTAGAGGTGTTCTAGACTTCCTCAACGAAAGTGAATGTACCTCAATCTTAAATAACCAAGGAAGGACTGCAATGAAGAGAATCTTGCCCATTCTGCTACTACTCAACCTTCCTTCTGGACCATGGAATTGTTTTGAAAGCTGGTTGGGACCCTTCCATAGGCTATCATAAAGAAGAAATGTGTATATATAAATAAACTAAATAGAGTTAAAAATAACTATAGTCTGTTATGAATTCAAGCACATCTTTTTTTCAGTAGCTTCTGGTATTATCCATCTGGCCTCATCTTATCCACCGGAATTTGATTTCTAAAATAATCGGATTATATCTCTCCTCTGTCTGACACCTTCAGTACATCATCACCTGACATATGCAAGTCCAGAGGCTTAGGATGGTCCCAAGGCTCTTTGTAGTTGGGCTTCATCTTATCAGGCTTCCTCTTGGCCAACAGCCCCCCTATACAACTCCCCAAGCCTCTGTTCTCACAAAACTGAATGTTCTCACTTTCATACCTATTTTTTCTTTGTGCCCAGAACACTCCAGGTTTCTTCCTGGGTCTGGAAAAACTTCTTCATCTTTCCAGTACCAATTCTTTCCCAGGAATTCAGTTATGCCAGGGGTAAACCACACTTGAATTCATTTCCCTGATCATATTTTTTACAATTTATGACCAGTCACTGTGCCTCCATCTCTCCTGATAAACTGTGAGCTTCTCAAGGGCAAGAACCTGGTCTTTTTATCTTTTTCATCATTGTATCTCCGAGTGTATGGTAGCTCCTCATCAGTGCTGATTGAACTAAATGAAGATCTATCTGCTTATAAAAATATATAGCAGCTAAAATAAAATATTTTCCCTAGAAAATCAAGGATGTGAAAGCAAAAAGTCCTCTTTGGTCAAAATAAAATTAAATTTTGTGAGCAATCAAACTGCTCATGAATTGGGAGAACACTCTTCTGATATATAAATAACCCTTAAAAAAATATTATCTGTGCACTTTCCTAAGTCAGTGTTTTTTTTTTTTTAAGTTCTTTGTTTGTTTGTTTGTTTGTTTGTTTTTTCCAAAGATGGGTGCTTTCACAGGTGCCTTTAAAATTGTTAGAAAAACTGTTGGATCATTTAACAGATTCATATAGATACACAGCTTTGCAAATAATTTTGGAGGCTTTCAAGTCCACTAAAATTCCTTCATGGAATAGATCAAGATGAGGTTAAAATATCTTCTGTAAGCTTTTAAAAATAATATATGGTAAATCCTCTCTATATTGTTACAGTATTGTCCACATTGTCACTTGTCACTATTCTCATAGTGTGGGTATCTAATACTGTGGTTGGTTTAGTTTTTTTTTTTGTTTGTTTGTTTTGTTTGTTTGTTTTTAAGATTCTATGTATTTATTTGTCAGAGAGAGAGAGAGAACACAAGCAGGGGAATGGCAGGCAGAGCTGGCAGAGGGAGAAGCAGACACTCCACTTAGTGAGGAGCCCAGTGTGGGACTTAATCTCAGGACCCTGAGATCATGACCTAAGCCGAAGGCAGACGCTTAGCTAACTGAGCCACCCAGGCATCCCCTGTGGTTAGTCATAATCTGTTAATAGATGTAAATATTTGTCATAGACAGCATAGTTTTGACAAAATACCACAGAAAACAATAAGACATTGATGTAAAACTATGTGAATTTTCATTCCAGACAGAATTCATTTGCAAATGATGACAGTGTCACCTTTTCAATCCATACCACCCCATATCCTTTCCTGAAGGACAAAACAGCTAAAAAAGAGCTCCAAAAAAGGCGGGGTGGGGGAGAGAGAAACATCTTAAATCTTACCTTAATCTGCTTTAGCAGATGAATTGAACTTCTTTCCAAAGATGAACAAATATTTTATTCTATCTCTTTCTGTTTTCTTCTTTGCCTTTAATTCAGAAGTTGTGTCCAAGATGAGCTATGACTAGGTTTATCGGGATGTATAACATGTATCCAGGACCCAATGAAACAATATTCTGTTGATCATTCTCTTTGGAATGCGCTATACTCAAGAGTTCAACAGAGATAGTAGTCCATCAGGGGTTCTTTTAAAAAAAAATAGAAGACAGTATTATTACTTGGTCAAAATTAGAACAGATTAAAGGAGGCAATTATTAGCTATTATCAATTGGTGTGATTTTGAATGTTCCTTTCAGATAAATTAGTCTTGATGATTCTTATTGGAATTTGTTTAAATTTAGTGTTCATTCACTTTACCACCTGCTTACAAAATTTAAGAATTAAGAAAATACCCGAGCATATCTCTAGGTAAAAATGTATTGGCAGAGTTCTGTCTATATAACTAGATTTATTTTGTATACATATAAAGTAATTTTATTTGGCTGGATAGCATCAATAGGTTAATTCATACAGAAGCAAGGTTGCGGACTTCATTTCTTGAAAATACCTCTCACATGGAATACTGCAGTCGTCTCCTGCTTTACTTTCTAAGTTTACCTTCCCTCCTGGCAGTCTCTTCTCAGCAACCAGAAGGATTCCTTCCAAAACCCAATGTTGGACCATGTCAGTTCTCTGCTCAGAACTCTTTAGCAGCTCTCTATGCGTAGTAAGAGTCAAAGTTCTGAAAAGGTCTACAAGTCCATCTAGACTTGACCTCTTAACCTCTGGCCTCGTCTCCCATCATTTTCTTCCTGAGGCACTCTCCTTGCTTAAATGAGACACAAGATATAGTCCCGCATTAGCTGTGCCACCTGCCTGAAATGTTCTTTTCTGGCTATCTTCTTGATAACTCTTTCACCACCTCCAAGTCTTTGTATGTCAACTCACTTGCATCCCTTCCTTTGATCCTCCTAATCCGGCTGACTTATTCTTTTATTCCTTGTACGATTTAATATCTTCTGACAATATTTATACTTTATTTTGTTTATTGCTTGTTCCCCTACTCCTTCCAAAATGTAATCTCTTCAAGGACAAGAATCATACTAATGTATTTCAAACATCTGAAATAGTACTTGGCCCATGGTAGGCTCTCAATAAATATTTGTTGAATCAAAAGAATGAATGGATTGACTATATAGCCTAAGATTTACATATTAATTTATTCTGAGGCTACAAAGATGAATAAGAAGACATGATGCTGTACAAAAACTGACGGTGCTTCTGATGTTAGTTTCTGTATTAAAATGTTTGCCACTGATCACAGACAGTCCTGAGTAAAGGAATAGGGATAGTTCTACCAAATCTATTCTGTCTAGGGAGAAAAGACATCTGTTGCAAGGATTTCAATGATACTTCAAGAGTATAAATTACTGCTTAATTTTTAAATTCAGACTGACACCTTCTCCAGAACGCTTTCCCTTTCTTAAGATAATCATTTGGTGAGGAACCAACTTGAACTATTTGTTGCTGTGTCAGAAAGCTGAACGTTAGGAAGGGAAATAGTTTGAGAGCATCATAAAGTTTGGAGCTACAAAAAATAAAATTATTTCTTCTTTTCACAAATGAGACTAAAACAATAGCTTCAAGAAGTCATTGTCCTGGACAACCACGTCAGGTGTCTACATTTGGATCTCAGATGGTTGCAGATACTTAGGACCTGATTCACAGACCATAAATGTAAACTAAAACTGTCTCAGCATTGCCCTCACAAATGCACAGAGATTGGCCCTACCCACAGAGTTAAAGATCCAATGTCTTCAGCAAGCTGTATGCAGATAGCACAGGTTCTGTGACACAAAGGTTCATTAATGTTGTTGGCCAAGAACTCAGGGCCACATGAGAGGAACACTGACATTCATTCAAGTTATGGTCTGTACATTCTGCTATAACAGAATACCATACAGGGTAGCTTAAACAATCAACATTTCTCATAGCTCCAGGAACTGGGAAGTCCAAGATCAGTCAGCATGGTTGGGTGCTGATTCATTCGCTGCTGTCTTCTTGATAGCAAGATGGGAGACAGGGTGGAGAGAGACCAAACTTTCTGGTCTCTTTTTATAAAGGGATTAATCCCATCATGGAGGTTCTACTTCCATGACCCATCTAAATCTAATTTATCTGCAAAGCCTCCCTTCAAATATATTGCATTGGGAATAGACCTTCAACATATAAATGTGGAGGGGACACAAATACTCAGTCCATAGCAGTTTCCAAGCAATATCTGTATGTGCCTGTGTGGGAATTTTCGGGGTCTCCTAGAAGTTCAATGAAGAATTGTCGAGACTATTTCAAATTTGAGGATTCCCTCCCCCTCCTCCATCCACTGTCACACGTACCTTTGCCAATCAGTCTGATTCCTCATTCACCTGAGTCCTCTCCTTCTAAAGAAAAAATAAAGAAGAAAAAATTTTAATGTAAACTAAATATATCTAAATGGGCGAATACGTTTTCTGCTGCATTTTTCTTTCAGGAGCAGGCCGCTTCTAGGAAATAATTAGGTTTATCTGACAGCAGTACTTGAAAGATTAGGAGTAATACCATATTAAAACTGCATATAATAACATGAAAAGTAAAAAATGGATTCTAGAAAGAATTGGCTCAGATAATCCCATACAGGGTGTTCTATTTCTTTCTTGTAATTCACTTTATTGTTAGGTACATTATTTTTAGCCTCAGTCGTAGTCAAATTTATAATTGGATAGATTATCCTAGTGAATTCTTAAACCCTGGCTAAATATTTCTTTTATTATTCCCTAGAATCCCTTCTTTACTTGCTAGCTTGTAGAATCGTCTTAATATTAAGTTAAGCAAAGAATTTTAAAGCAATATCTCTTAAAATATTTAACACATTCTAGAGGGCAATATAAGTGGCTTTAAATTGACCATTATCATACTTAATATACACAGCTACTATTGTCTATTTACACAGATCATTAAAAGTTGATTACATTTTGGGAAGCCTCTGTAAATATGTCAAAACTAGGTAACTTATCATCCAGCAGAAGCCATCCACTAGATATTCTGTCATTAATATTTTTAAGGGGAAATTTCCAGAAGACTATATTTCATATTTTTAGCTTTAGTAGTAGTTAATTTTCTTGTAATCACTGCAAACTCAAGATTATTTTTTCATAATTTAGGACCTTTAGATTATCCATTAACTAATGCATTAATATTTATCAAATGAGAAAAAAATCCCCTTTTTATATGCTTTTAAAATGTCTTATATTTTAAGACTTATATATAATATAAGTCTTACCCTATAATCCAAACTGGCTTTCAAGGGACCCCTATGAACTCTCAGACTGTCACAATGATATAAATTATATAACAAAAGAAATTATACAGTAATTTAAATAGTACTTCTAGAAAGAACATTTGATCATAGGATCAAATTATTATTTTTATTAAAAACTCTGAAAAACAGATTGTATGCCAACAAGCCCATATATCTGACTAGCAGTGAAAAGTACTTTTATTTTTTTTATCAATTAAATTTTATTTTTTTGAGTGTTCCAAAATTCATTATTTATGCACCACATCCAGTGCTCCATGCAGTACATGCCCTCCTTAATACCCACCACCAGAAAAGTACTTTTAGACTCAGATCCTTACATTGACTGTGCAGGTGGTATAAAACAAAGAGCCATAGTGTACCTTCAATATGTCATCTTCTTCCATTTCATATAACTGCTTCATTCTAACGAATTCCAGTGACCGGAAAGAACCAGTCAAAATAAGGTGAGTGTGGGAACAAACCTTTGAGGAAAAAAAATGCCCAGATAGAGGAGTCTAGGAAAATAAAATTTCATGTACACATTGTTCGTTAGTACTTTTTTTTTTCCTCAAGATTTTATTTATTTATTTGACAAAGATCATAAGGAGGCAGAGGGTGGGGGGTGGGGGGCAGCAGAGAGCCTGATGTGGGACCCAATCCCAGGACCCTGAAATCATGACCTGAGCCAAAGGCAGAGGCTTAACCCACTGAGACACACAGGCACTCCAGTATTTCTATTTTTAAACACTTTTTGTAGGAATGCTATTCTAAAGCTTGGGGGTGAGAAGTCCAGATGTACATAAGCACTAAAGTTCTTGGAGTTTATAGTGTGTGTGTGCAAGTATTATTTCAGGTCAAGTATAGAGCCACATAAATGGCATAGAAAGAAATTCTGTCAGAGTGAAAGAAAGAAAGAGATAGCATTTCTGATTTAAGAGATCAAGGAGGGTTTTATTGAGGAGGTAACATTTAACAGGCAGGGAGCAAGGTATACAGGGGTTCGCTGGAAGACAGTCAGTAGCTCAGGAGGATGGAGCAAACTAAAATAAGTCTAGAAATGAAGTTTGGGCAAGTCTGTGAACGGCTTGGAAAGCCAGAAATCAAAGCAACTGACCAGAGCAAGCCAGTGGGTTCTGCGGGAAACAAAGTATCCGTGAGTGACTTTTGAGTTCAATGGGCCCATGATGAAACAAACAAGAGCCATCCATCCGTGCTATCATGTCCACCATGCTGAATGGTAAAAAGACAGTCCATTTAGAATTCCTCTATCTTCATTATTCGCTGAAGAGATATTTCTTGAGGAAGTATGGCGGGTAAGTGGTAGGGAACAGGGGAATTGGTTTGGGTTCATTCATGTCTGCTTTCAGACCTCAGCTTCCCGAATTATGTATAATTTCTTTAAACCACAATTTCCTCTTTTGTAAAATGGGGATATGCTGCTTCCTTGCAGAGCTCCTGTGCATATCAAATGAGGTATTGTAAGTGAAAACCTTATCACAGGCCTGATGGGTGGTTAGTGCTCCTTTAGTTCCCTCTTACCCTGGCCTTTCCCAAGCTCTGTTCCCATCCCTCCCCTCGGGTCTCTTGTCTTTCTCCTCTGCTAGCACCACAGAAACCTCCTTCTTAGCTTCCTCGGTTCTCTAGATCCTAGAATTAGATCTAAGCCTCAGTAAGTATGATTTAAGGCATCCTCACCCAAGATTCGGGGCACAGCTCGAGTCATCGTGTTGGTAGCAGCTTAGCTCTGACCTTGAGTGTGATTTCTGTCTTCGAACTTTTGCCCAGTTACTTCTTTAGAACTCCGGTCTTTCTCAGACCTGGCTTCAGTTTTCTCCTGGCCAAACTCCACCGTCTCATATTATCCCCTTTTCTATTGGCTCTGTTGTCCTGGACCCTGGTCTGGTGAATGGAATCTTGCTACTTCTACTGAACTGTGACAATGTGTAGGGCCTGCCTGTTATTCAGAGTAGCTCCCGATTCTGGATTAGGTCCTAGGCTTGTGACCTTCCAAGATTTTGTGTGCTTCTACAGAACTGAACCACCCCTCCCCACGTCCTTTATTAGAGCACTAACTTGGGTCTTTTGCCATGCTACTGGAATTTCCTTGGACCCCTGCAACGAAGGAAGTGTGTGATTGTGTGTGTGCTGAGGCCTGGCGTGGTTCCTGGCACTAGTCTCTCAGTCTCCTGGGATCAGTACCAGGCCTGTCCACACCCACACCATTCTTAAAAGGTACAAAAGTAACTAAGGCAAGTCCTTGCACTTCAGGATTGCATGACAAAGCAGGGGAAATGACACAAGTGCATGACGAGGTATAGTGCGAGACAGGCTATGGGAAGTGTGTCAGACAACATCCAAACCCCGTGTGAATTCATAGAGGCAAGAAGGCAAATTAGGTAGGCATATTTCTGAGCTGCCATGTTCAAAGTGACTTCTGAGCTGGGCTTTCAACGTTGGATACCAACCAGCAGACAAAGGAGAGCACACAGCTAGAACACAGTAGCAACATAAACATACGCAGGGCACCAAGAAAAGAGTAAGTAGAGAATGGGAATGCTAGAGAGAATCTGGTCTGGGTCTGGCTTATGGAAAATCTCAAATGCCTGGCTGGGGAGAAAGCACTTCATCTGATGAATATTAGAGATCAGGGTTTATTATACAGCCACACGGGCTAGGTGCTATCCAACCCCAGGAGGTCCATCCTCACAGGCTGGGAGTTGGCAAACTTCTGTTTTACTTGGCCAGAGAGTCAATATTTTAGGCTTTGCAGGCCATGTGTTCTGTGCTGCAAGGACTCAGCTCTGCCTTTGTAGCTCAAAAGGCACAGACAGTATGTAAACAAATGAGTATGGATGTGTTCCAATAAAACCTTATTTGTGGACCCTGAAATTTGAATTTTACAACATATTATTCGTTCGATTTTTCGCAACCTCTTAAAAATGTTTAAAAAAAAAAAAAAGGCATACAAAATAGACAGCAGACCAGATTTGGCCCTCAGGTTATTGTTTGCTGGGCCCAATCTAGATTCAGTATGAATGATACAGAGGCCATGGCAGAAACCATTGATGGTGTTTATTAAAGACAAGCATGATACTGTCAAATCTGAATAAGAAATAGATTCGTTGGGAGACAGATTTGAGATAAGAGACTATAGTTCAAGCTGTGTGTATCTGTGTCTATGTCTGCATGTGCACACACATTTGAATTGCCATGTACAAAGGGACCTTTGACCTGGACCATTTATTTTCCTACACTCTCTATTTCAAAATGTCCACACAATGTATGATCATCAGTTTGACACTGTGACCAGCTCTCTGAATGTCTTTTATAAAAGAGGGTGGCAGAAGTGTCTAAAGAGAAGAAAAGAAGAAAAGTAGTCCTTCTCAAGGCTGTAATCTTTGTGGGGAGTGGGAAGTAACCCAGACCCTAAGGTCAAGGCAGTAGTACATAAAAGTTGTTGGCAAAAGGAAACAAAAGAGCATTCATTTTGCAATAACCTGGCCCTGTTTTATCATAACATTGCCTAAAACATCCTATAAATATGGATCTTTTACCATGAAATCCACTGTGCTTTCTCCTACTCTCCATTTTAAAAGCGAACACTTGGATAGGTGTCAGAAACCTTGGTTCAGTGCCCTTCTGCTTCAGAGAACGTTATCTCATTGTTGATATGCTGTCTGCATTCCAGCATGTGGCCGTGGGTATCTGTTTGCAGCTGGCTTTATTGGATCCATTTCTTTTGTTCGTCACAGTAGAGTTATGTGGGCCAATGACTAGGCAGAAAAATTCCATGACAAAGTTCAATTAGAAGCTTCTTCTATGGATTTTCATGTCTCGGTTACTGTAGTACTGACTAGTTTCTGGACTCTTCCTATTTTAAGCTGTCGATCTGTGATCTTTAAATGACAGTCAGGATGTCCCTAATGTTTAGTGTGTGTAGACTACTGTTACTAGAGGTAAGAAAAAAAAAATCTTGTGAACTAGAATAATGGGTGGAAGTTCCACAGAGGCAAATCTGCTTAAGGTAGGAAATACTTTTCTATCAGATACAGATACAAATAAGTAGAAGGAGCTTTCTCGGAAAACAAATGGCAGGCTGAGTCAAAAAGCAATTCTCTATAGGGACAGTTTGATCATTTGGAACAAGTGACTTGGACTCTTTCTATCCTAATGCTATAGATTCCACTGAGTTTTCCAGAGAACCCAAAGCATATTTTAATAGAATTCACACCTTTGAGTATTTCACATTACATGGATTTAAAAGATTAGACTTGCTTTTTTTTCTTAAAGATTTTATTTATTTATTTGACAGACAGAGATCATAAGTAGGCAGAGAGGCAGGCAGAGAGAGAGGAGGAAGCAGGCTCCCCGCTGAGCAGAGTGCCCCATTCGCAGCTCGATCCCAGGACCCTGGGATCATGACCTGAGCCGAAGGCAGAAGCTTTAACCCACTGAGCCACCCAGGCGCCCCTAAACTTGCTTTTGATGAGGTTTTTTTGTTTGTTTTATGGGTTTTTTTTTTTTTTTTTTTTTTTGCATCTAGAAAACTGATAAAGAGCATACCACTATTATGATCATTACCATTACCATTTTGCCACCATCGACAATCTGGAGGTGACCTGCAAAATAATTACATATGAATTCAGTATTTTTTTTTTGAAGTCTGACAACAAATATATTCATTAATTACCCAAATCTACAAAAAGTAACATTTTTAAAAGACTTTGATATATCCCTAAATACATTATAATGGAATTTTTCAAACAGCTGATAGCTGGTCAGTCTGATACCTTGCGCTAACTACACATCAACCCTTGGGACTTAGGGTTGGCCTGGTTTCGTAGTAGCTGATCCAGGAGGACACCCTCCAGCAACAGAGCATAAGGTACCATGCAAGCTGCCAATATTGGATTCATTCATTTTTGAAGGCAGTGATAACACAAAAGTGTCTTCAGAGACTACAGACTTGTGCTTTGGGTAATCTTTAATATTTATCATATATAATGTTTATCATATATCACAGTTTCCTTTGCATTTTCTTCCTGCTCCATACATAGAAAATATACCAATGCTGATATATAAACAGCTCCTTCACTGCTTAGGTGTCACAGCTGTTAAGCAGCAAGACTGAAAGTGGTACACTTCTCTACAACTCTAATAAAGTCGATGTAAAATAGTATAATTCATGGTATCTCATCCAGGCAGGCTTTCTAGGTTTCATACTGCATTATTTAAGTACTTGCATTTGAATTATAGCCTAAATTTGGTAATTCTGCCTGCAAACTTTTATACTTGAAAATAAAAAATCCCTTTGATACAAGCAGGCTATGTATTTTTATTTTCCCCATCTTGTGGATTTGAAAACAGAGACACAGAGTTAAAAACGGACTCACTCAAGGTAACGTAGGTAGAAATTGGTTCAGCCAGATCTGAGCTCAGCTCTGCTGGATCCTTCTGCTATGCTCTCTCCATTGCTTCAAGCTGCATCTTAAGAAAATCATTCCAAAGCTGTCGGCTGCGTGAAACTTGAGGAGTGTTCACCAGGGTCCAGGTTTTCTGTCTTTGAAGGGCACTTAGAAGACTGCACTTCCCAACAAGACCTCTCATATTTAAGTGAGTCGATGGGACTAGCTGACCATTGAACTACGAGCAGATGTGATGTACGTCACTTCTGACTTAACTTAGGTAGCTCCATGGGTCCTATCAACACAGTCCCTTTGGGAGCAAGCGTGGAGGCCATATGTTGAGAGAGCAGGGCCAAAAGATGCAAAGAGCCTAGATCGCTGAGCCACTGCCTGGAGGAGAGTCATCACGGTGAGTGACCTGACTTAAGCAGACTTTGAGGAAGAACTAAGTTTTCTCAGTTAAGCCACTGAAATCTGGGGCTTGTTAGTCATGGCAACATAAGCTCAGCCTATTCTATATACAACCATCTCGATACTATCTTCAGCTGCTAACAACATGCTAACATTCTCTCCTACTATCATGTCCAGAGGAAGGATACAAACTGCTCTTTAGTGCTATTGGGACAATAAAGCAGAAGAGGATAATTGGGATTGGTTAAAATTTAGTTGCCATAATTTCAAATCAAGAGGCAAGGAAGAACTCTCGTAAAAGATACCATTTGACCAATAACTCAAAACCATGCAGATAAATCTGCAGGAAATGCATTTTCAGCAAAAGGGAATTGTCAAGGGTCTGATATTTGCAGAGCAGCAAAGACTCCGGTGTAGCTGGAATACAGTGATTGGGGGAGGACAGTAATGAGACATGGGGAGAGATGAGGAGAAAGAGGTGCATCATAGAAGGCTTTGTGGGCTATTATAAGGACTTTGGTGCTTACCCTGAGGGAAAGCGGGAGCCACTGGGAAATGTGTAGTGGCATGGTTTAATTCATATTTTTGAAGGATTGTTTTCTAAAAGCCTGTCAATGACACTAAAGAGTTATTTGTGATGGATGATGTTGTTGCGATGTGATCCTGACTTCAGGATGTGTGGTTTTGATCCATGACTAATTCTTACCAAACCAATGCTGGTGGTGTTAACTCACACTGCAAGTTACATTGATGGCAATCAGACTTCTATCAAGGTTCCCAGTGATAGCCTAGGCTGCAGTACCCTTATTTGAAATACTTGCTATAAAGCTATCAAGGAAATCCTTGCAGGAGTCCTTATTCTCCTGAACCTCCCCCTGTAAATCATCAAAAGTAGTTGCATATAATTTCATAACAAATGAAACTAGCACTTGGAGTATCCTAGGTAATGACAGAATGAATACATTAATCTTACAAATTCTTTGCTGTGTCATTTCCTTTTGGACACTCAAAAGTCACTTTTGCCTCAGTATCTCCAAACATAGAACCATTCCCCATCGGCATCAGCCGATTCCAGAATTTATGCCCATTGTATTCCTGTTCTCAGCTCAGAAAACTCTCATTACCCCAGTAGCTCAAGTCAGAAATCCCAGAGGTTGGTAACCATTTATAAAGATTTCTTGGTCCTACACGAATCCACTTTTCTCCTCTCTCCCTGTCCTCAAATCCAGCCCGCATTCCCTGGTAGATGAATTGCCAGAAAGCCCCTAAAAGATCTCTCAGGCCCCATTCTGTCAATGCACACAGCTCCAGGAAGCATCTTTCTGACACACAAATCTGGTTGTGTCACTCTTCTGTCTTCAAGGGGTGAGCTGACCTCTTTGGACTTAAAGATCCCTTACCATCAAGTTTCTGCCACCATTTGTAGCTACATCTCTTGTTACTGCTAGCCTGCAATTTCTGCAGCAAACCCACAACACTGGTTATTCTCCAAACATCCAAAGCTACTTCATAAATCTGTGACTCTGCACATCACATGCCCTCTGCTGGAATATTTTTCACCTTGTCTAACTGGCAAATTCCTACTGCTTTCAGCCCTTGCTTATATGTCATGCCATCTGTGAAGGCCTCCCTGAACCCATCTTCAGGGTCCCAGAGATGTAACTCTATTTCAGTGATGACTTGGAACTTACACCTCTCACCCCCACCACACAATGCTTTGTACACCAAGCCTCTCAGACAGAGGAATAGAAGGTGCATGATAGGTGCTCAGTCCACACTGAATGAATTAATAACTCTCCCATTCTGGCTCTATTACCTAGTATTTAACATAATTAAGAGGATGTCATATCTGTATGTTGGCACCCATCCCGTGATGTTCAATGGGTAGAAGATGGCATTGTATCACCATTCCCTTCTTTCAGCAATTTTTTGGGTGAGTTGAAAATAAACAGTATTTTAATCTTGAACTTGTTCTTACTCGGGGTTTTTTTGGGGTGATGGGGCTTTTTATTGCACCAGATTGGCTTATTTTTGTAATTCTTCTTTGGCTTCTAGACTGTGTCATTGAATGATTGCCATACTTCTTAGGTCTGACCTCATTTTCTTTTGCAGTGGATGCTTTGGCTATGAAGGGGAAACCTATTGAGAAAAGTCAGCCTCTGGTTTCTTGGTTCATGTGGGGATTTGAATTCTGAAATTTGTGTAAAAATAGATTTGATGTAAGAGAGCAGCTATTCTAAAATTAACAACCAAACAATGGGAAAAGTAAAGCTGTCTGACTTTTTTTTTTAATTTTTTATTTTTTTAAAGGGATTACATTTCAATGATATTGTGTTATTTAGTAGTTGTATTTGGTTCTCTCCTCCCCACCCCCATTACAGGACAGCATATGTTCTATTGGGACATTGCTGTTTTTGCCTCATTAACTTGAAAGCCCTCTCTAGTCAGCATAAGGCATGTTTGGATGAATACTGCAATAATCTGCTGTTATAACTGGTGGCTGAGTCATCTGTTTTTACAGAATTGGTACTGTAAAGAACTGAGTCATACGTCTCGTGTCACAACTGAGTGTGAGTTTTAAAGTCAAAAGTAAAATGAACCCTTGAGCATACTCAAGTGAAAATCACAGCAACCTGTGGGCTGAGGGGTTTTGTAGCCACTATTCGATTTTTTTCCCCCAGTCGTATTATTATAGTGCTCGTATTTTCATGCAGCAAGTGGAAAAATCCAAGCTCAGGGCTCACTAGTGCTATTATGAAAAGGATAATATTAGAAATGATTCTAGTTTCTCTGTGATTAGCTATAAATCTCGATCCTTTGCTTATTATGGGCTTCATTTGCTGTAGAGTTATTAGTGGGCAAGGGTTTAAATGAGGCGCAAGAGGCACTGTAGCAAGTGGGCATCCACCTAGATGGGGTAGAGAGTCTACAAAGGTCCATGTACCTTTTACACCTGTTTCTCTTCTCTAGAATGGAAGGATTCCCAGCATAGGCACCTGGTCAGGTATCCAAGGTAAGATTCAGAGCACAGAACAAGCTGATGAGAGAAATGTGGAGAGCTTCAGACCAAGGGCACCAAATTCATTCTGCTGTTGCATCGTGATTGAACTCGGAAACTCAGACCAGAAAATCTTCTTTGGGGAGGTTGAGTTTGAAAATGTAGCTGCTCCTACAGTTCACCTTCAGGTCTTTTTAAAACTGGTTTTCTTTGTCTCCCTACTTAACATTGGCCTGGGATGCTTTGGAAAACACAATTATTTGCAATCATAGCTGAGAATAATATTTATGGAGTTTGTGAATCCAAAAATGCAGTGGAACATCATTAACACAACAGTGGAGGGAAAGCCCCCTGAATGTCAGAAGAATGTCACAGTTCATAAGCTGTTCGTGTCTGGAGAACAGGTAACTTGGGCAGATTGATTAGATTAAGGGCATGTTGATGATATGGTGATTCTCAGGTAGAAGCAAGGTGACATGGAAGGGGAATGAAGGAAAGACAATGAATTAGGAGTCACATCTAGTCAGGGTAGAGAATGAGGGCTTTGAAGTTCTCATGAGCCCTTTTTCTAGATTAGGAAGAGAATCGTCAGCTGCAGAAGAGTGATTGCCAGTGGGGAGTGGTTGGTGTATTGACTGTGAACAGGCACAGAGGGGCTTACTGAGAAGGAGAATAAATTCTGTATGTTCATGGGTGGTAGTTTACTTGACATATGTACAAAATCATTAAATCCATCAATCAGCATTTTTAATAGCTATGTACTGATTTGACTTGTATCTCCACGAAAACCAAACAAAACAGAGATGGGCTAAAACTGTGCAGGACCTTGATTTCATATATTTTCCAGGAATAACTAGCTGCTAATGCAGTCTTACCTCCATTTCTTCTCTCCCATCTACAAAGAGCATTAAAAACATTTTTGTGTATTTTTTATTCATCTTAACCTAGCTTCTTCAGAATGTACTTTGTATGGTGCTAAGGAGACAGTAACTTCCTTTTATTTTCTTAAACAGCAGTTCACAATTAGCTACATGGCTCTGTGATTGCCCTCAGATGCAGTCTCAGAAATTTATGATCTTCTTGGCTTTAACAGAAGAACTTCATTGGAATGATGATGATAACAGCTCCTGCTTATTAAGCACTTATAGTGTTCCAGGTCTGGTTATGGACCTACTTATTTCATCCTCATAACAACCTTAGGAGTTAAGACAATAAATACATGCATTTTTCCTGCAAAAAAAATTAAGTTTAGTGAAGTTGAAAAGCCAATGCACGGTCACATCATGAAATGTAGCAGAGATTTAGTTCTGTCTGTTATCATAGCACCACCTAAAGCTCTCTACAACGTACCACCTCCCAGCAGCTTCCAAATGCTCATGGAGAGGCACTTCTTAATTACAACTCATGCTTGTATTGCTTTTTACATGATTGGGGATAAAGATTTTTGGAGGAAATATTAATTCTAAATAATTTACCATACCTTGGTGACCACGAGGCTCCAAATGAAAAACAAAGTGTAATTAATAACATCAAAACTATAAATGTTGGTTAAGCATCTGTCTTTGGCTCAGGTCATGATCTCAGAGTCCTGGGATACAGCCCTGTGTGAGGCTCCATGCTCAGCAGGAAGCCTTCTTCTCCCTCTCCCTCTGCCCACTCCGCTCCCCCGCTCATGCTCTATCTATCTCAAATAAATAAGTAATCTTTAAAAAAAACCATAAACGTTTAGCAAAGAAGGATCATTTTTTTCTTTTTAATTTCATCCCTGAGCTGTGTTTTAATTCAGAGTCTACAGAAGTTTTTTTATTCCTTTAAGCACAAACATCTTAAAAATATTTTCTTTCAAAAATGCAAAATAGGACTCAAATACATCATTTTTAAACAGGGCACACCTTTTACCATTTTTAATTAGATTGTTAGCTTTTTTTTGCTGTTAAGCTGTATGAATTCTTTAGTATTTTTGGAAATTAACCTCTTATCAAATATATGATTCACAAATATTTTCTCCCATTCTGTAGGCTGCCATTTCATTTTGCTGATTTTGTAACGAGGAGTTCTCATAGCCGTGTTTTGTCTCCTTCACCATTGATTTTTTTTTTCAGAGTTGACCTTATGTCATTTTATTGAATTGGCTGCTTCAAAATTCCTTTGGGCTCAAGAGAATGTTAACAGACAAATAACAGAACTAAAAATACAGCTAAAAATAGAGCCTTTTAGAATAGTTTAAAAATTAGAATAAATAAGCAATGCGGGGGGAACTGAAAAGTTCCTCCATTTTTAAAAAAGTGCACATTTAGGGTTTTTTGTTTTGTGCCCCACCTTCTTTTTGCATAGATTTGTAAAATTTAGATTTTTCCAGAGGTACTTCTTTTTTCTCCTTTGTACCTTGTACTTTAATTATAAAGATTACTCAAAATAAGTAATATCCAAACAAGTGCTTTATTGTGACTTTTAGACGATGCTAGTTTCTCAGGGGCAAGCTGATGATTTCTATCAGCTCCTTTTTAGATGTCTTAAATCTCCACGAGGCCATGGCAGTGGATGTTCTTCAACAGTGGTCTCCAGGCAACAGGATTCCCGGCATTACTGCAGAGGACACAAAAGTGAACAGAAATGAGATGAGATGGTTAGTCTGAAGGAAGGAAGAATTCAGAAAGAAATGTAGATGTATTTGAGATGGACATATCAGAATGTTCTAGTGTCTTAGAGAAGTTAAAAGGAAAAATTTTAATCAAGACTTTCTTAAATTAGACTATGAAGTTTTTAGCTATTTATTTGGGGCTTGTCTAATAACATTCAGATTTTTATCAATAAAATGTAATGCAAATATGAAAATACATTTTTTATTCAGTTTGACTTTTTTTTCTTTTTAAAGACTAAAATAAGCATTTTTGGAAGACAGGACTTAAATATTTGAATGTATGTCCCACCACACAGGAGCAGACACCAAATTATCTGACCAAAATCCTAAATAAATGAGGTCCCTGAATGTTCTCTCCATTATTATAGTATTTCCAAGTGTTTTGAATGGTGGTAAAATTACCTTACTGAAATTAGAATCTACCTACTCTTACTTTTATTTTCCTTATCCACTTACCTCCAGAATCAAGTATAAAATAGACACTTTTAACTACATCAAATACACTCAGATCATTTTCATAAGGAAAAATGTAAACATTTGAGGAAAAAACTAGCACATATGAGCAAAAAATAAGAGGGAAAAATTATCATAAAATATATTAATCCACAAGAGCACAGCATGACTGGTTCCACATGGTATTAAAGATTAGAGAATTTAATGTCTTAGTTTTAATGTTAGCTACAACTCACTGGTGTATTACAACATAGAGACAAACAAAATGGAAAAGAAAATAAACTTGGAGTTAAAGACATTATGAATGGACCTAGGACATTTATACAGGAATCTCTTTAATGTATACAGGAATCTGAGCCCTCTCAAAAAAAAGACAGCATGGCAGCAGACATTAATCCTTAGAGGTACAAAGACCAAGAGAAAATTGAAGGGTCAAAATAATTTAATCATTTGCTATTTGCTGGAGGGTTTACAGTGTGGAATAATTTGTGTACAGGAAAGAAACCATGACTTTAACTTTCTTTAAAATACTCAAATTCAATACATTATATGTTTATAAAAAATAAAAAACTACACAGTGCAAAAAATAAAATAAAATACTTAAATTCATAAATAACATAATCCTCTCTCATTGCTCTATAAATGTAACTTACTCCTGTCAAACTTGCTATGTATTTTCATCTGCTCCCTGACTACCCTCCAGAGCAAGTAATATTCATATCTCCATTTCATCTCTTTTTGCAAGACCAATAACAAAAAAAGCAGTTATCAAATTTATACATAGCAAATGAATTCTGCCCATGCTGCATTTTGAATACAGGAGGAAAGTATCTTTGATCTCTTTGCCTTGGTTTTATTTCTGAACATCTCTGTCTTTGGTCCCTTGCCTCCCTGTATAGACTATTCTAAAATTTCAAGGCATACATTATACCCTGGGTGTTAAGACTAGTGCTTTATTTTAAAAATTTAGCTGGATTTTTTAATATGTGAAGAATATTTTACTATTAATATGTTTATGGCCTTGGATTGTCAGGTTTTGTTATTGCTTTTATTTTTCTCCCTAGATATTATGCATATTCCTTTCTACCTTAATGCACTGAGGTACGAGGGCAAGCAAGCCAATATCCTTTGCTGTAACATTTTTCCACGTTTGTTACGATACACTTGCCCGTTGAGGGATGCCTGGGTGGCTCAGTGGGTTAAGCCATTGCCTTCGGCTCAGATCATGATCTCAGGGTCCTGGGATCGAGTCCAGGGAGTCCCTCAGCAGGGAGCCTGCTTCCTCCTCTCTCTCTCTGCCTGCCTCTCTGCCTACTTGTGATCTCTCTCTGTCAAATAAATAAATAAAATCTTTAAAAAAAAAAAAAGATACACTTACCCGTTGATACTTATCAAAAATACTCATCAAATCTCAGTGTTCTCTTCTTTTCAGTACATTTTACAGTCCATCATTAATTCTTCCAGTACTTCAGAGAGGTAGATAAATGGGCATTACTGGTCAGATTTTCATTTGGTCTGTCCATCAAGAGAACAAAATGAAATTGAGACCCATTACTGCCACTGTACAGATGAAGGAAATGAGACCAAAAGAGTAAGTGGAACCAAAAGGAAAAAGAGTGTCTGTGTGAATGGAGTGGAAAAGCTTTTTAAATTCCATCTCTCAGTCCTGGGCCTTTTGTATTTACCTGGTTACAGGCCGTTAGCTCTTGGCCAGGGAAAACAAATGGAATCTGTATGTAATACATTCTGTACAGAAATTTCTCTAAGAATTATAAGATGTGACAAAATGAAAGAAAAATGTTGTTTAATAACCCCGTGATTTGTGGAACCTAAATTTAGCATGAGGGAGCAGGGGAAACAGCTATGCAGAATGGTCCTTTGCCACCTTGTTGATTGTATTCTGAGGAAATACATTGATTATCAGGATTTCTCGGAGGAAATGTCTGCCCTTTTCTTTGTCTAAACAGTACATTGAACAAGCCTGATGTTTCATAGATAAGCAGAATTCAACTCTATCCCACTACCATTTTACAGGAAGCTTTTCCCCTGCAAAGGCTGGAAATTTGGCAGATCTGTGACTTACCTATTCACGCTTAGTCCTCAAGTCTTCTAAGTCCAAAGCACTCTCCTTTGGAAACTGTAAATGTCTAACCTAAGACGTGAACATTTCAGACTCGGGCCAGGCTTCTCCCCGTCTTCTAGCTGAGGAAAGTATTTGGCAGGTTGACTGTGTTCAGGGAAAGAAACATGGCCAACTGATCTTTTCCACTCATTTCCTACCCAGCGGGTCCCCTCCTCCCAGTACATTCCCCACCTGTGAAAGCTCAGGAGGAATGAGTGAAGAGAAGGGCACAGGGAAGTTCTGTCACTTCCTGATGCTTAGCTTGCTTCTAACCCTGCATTGGACCTCTCTGACAGCAGTCTCCAGGAGTTAGAGCTTCTCCCCTGCTGGTTTGGTGGGCTTGCGGGCATCTCATGCAGGTGACCGCTGTCCCTTCCTTTCTGCACCACCTCCTGGCTTTTCATCATCCATTCCACACACAGACTTAGCAACCTCCCCTCTTACAACTCTGTTGCCCCCATGTGGACTTCTCAGGACCTAGAACAGCTCCCAACTGACTCTATCCCCCATGGCCCACATTCAGTCTGCAGATAGTCAATTCCTTAACTATTATGGGCTGAATGTTGTGCCCTGACCCCAACACACACAAGATTCATATGATGACATCCTAACCCCCAATGTAAGGATATTAGGAGGTGGGGCTTTGGGGAGGTGATTAGGTTAGAAGAAGTCATGAAGGTGAAGCTGCCATGATGAAATTAGTGTCGTGCTAAGAAGAAGACACACTAAAACTTTCTTTACCTGCCATGCGAGGGTACAGTGAGAAGAAAGACAGGAGCAAGACAGAAGGAGAGCCTTCACCAAAAACTGAATCTGCCAGCACCTTGATCTTTGACTTCCCAGTATCCAGAATGGTCTGATGAAAAAATAAATGTCTGGGGTTTAAGTCACCCAGTCTGTAGTATTTGTTATAGTCGCCTGAGCTGAGCTAAGACAGGGTTCTGTATTTGCCTAAGCCCTTCCCCCCTCCCTCCCCGCACTACCATAGACCCCTCCTCTGCCGAGAAAATATTGCATTCATTCCATTTCTTCCCTTCCCAATATCTCTTCCCATTCTTCGAGACCATGATTCTTCTTCCACCAGTCTGATCCATTCACTGATATTTTAGCATTCCATGTGCATTCAGACCCAGCAGTTTTCACTAATATAACCCCTAGCTTGGCTGTCCAACCTCATTTCTGGTCTCTCACTCATGAATGCCCTTGGATCCTGCTCTCCTGACCTTTTGCAGTGTCTCGGAGGCACTGTGTTCTTTCCCACCTCGTGCCTTGTTATATTAGTTATTTGTGAATGCTATAACAAATGATATAAATTGTTGCTTAACACAACAGAAATTTATTTCCGTATTTCTGGGAGCAGAAATCCAAAATCAAGGTGCCAGCAGGGCCATGCTTCCTCTAAAGGCTGTTAAAAAGGAAATCTTTCTTTACCTCTTCCAGTTTCTTGTGGCTGTTGACATTCTTTGGGCTCATGCTCAAACCTGTGTCTCCGTGGTCACATAGCTGCCTCTTCTTCTGTCTCCCAAATCTCCCCTATGTGTCTCCTGTAAGGATACCTGTCATTGGATTTAGAATTCATCCAGAAAAATCCAAGGTGATCTCTTGATCTCAAAATCCTTAATTTAATTACATCTATAAAGACTCCTTCCCAATAAGATAATGCTCACAGATTCTGGGAGCTGGGACGTGGACATATCTTTTTGAGACCACCATTCCATACACTATACTTTCCAGTGACTTCCTTCATTTCTTTTGTAATTTCCCAGTCCCGATCTCCATTTTGGCCTTTTGTGATTGATTTGTTATACTCGGACGTTTTCCTGAAACACTATTCCTGCCACCAACCCTTCTGCTTTCCAGCCTCCTCTTTATTCAAGCTTTCAAACCCCTTCATGATCTCATCCAAGTTCAGTTTAACAAACTCACCTGCACTAGTCAGATCTTTCCTGCCATCAAAACCATATTCAGTGCTTGCGCTACTGAACTTTTCTTTCTTAAAATATGCCCTTTCTCTCTCCTGCTTTCCCATGGGTCGTTTCTTCTTTCTGAGTACTTTCTTTTCTTCCTTGGCTAACTCATCTTTGAAATATCATTTTAATTACCACTTCCTTAATATTTCTTACTATCTTGTTGTTTATCTATCTCTCTTCCCTGGTAGAGAAGCCAGTCAGGCACCTTCCAAGTCACCGTTGTGTCCATAGCTCCTAGACACACACCTGAATATGTACTTCATCCACAGGTGATGAATATATGACGAGATGTGTCCCTCACTCTTGTTCAAGAACTTATCAGAGTAAAAGATGGAAACCTTATAAAGCTGATGACAAATTTAGCTGCTTGAAATATCAAAGCCATTGAAAATATATGACACAAGTGAAATAAGGGAAGTCAGTGTGAGATTCAATTCAGACTTCTAATTCAGTGGAGAGCATAAAATCAATATTTACACCTGAGTCTCCTGAAAGACCCATGTTTTGCTTGTCTTCCAGTGTAGAAAAGAATGTGTGTTTCTTCTACTTAGAAACCTAATATTTAGGCACCTTGATCTTAAATTGACTCATCTCCCAAAAAGCAATTATTAGTTTCCCACTGTCATATTATTATTTTGGAGGGGTCATATGATATGAGCTTGGTCATATGACATGAGCCACACTTCCCTGAGTCCAAAGCATTTTAATAACTTGAACTTAAAATAGTGAAAAACCAAATTATATTTGTTAGCCTCATGTGGTGCTAGAACTTCCCTTAGGGAATGATATGAGAAGCAAACTTTCCTCTAGTAGCAGAAGGGAAAAAAGAGGTCAAGATTTATGGAATGGAGCCAAAAGGTTCTATGACTATTTTTCTCTGTTGGCATGTTTCTCATAGCACTCCCACTAGCTTATTTGCTTTAAAAAATGACCTTGTCTGTCTTATAGAATAAAACCCAAATTCTTGTTAAAGGCTTTATTTAATGTCCTATGACTCGAGTGATAGAAGATTGATGAAACAATCTTTGAAATCATGAAATGGTGAATTGATTGACATAATCTCAAATTGTTTAGATAGAATCAGTTATTGTTCTTATTCCCTAAAAATATTTACGATTTAGATTTCCTCATGAGGGTACACTGATGGGAAAGGGATCACTTTTAAATTAAATATGAACATACATGTGAATATTTTAAAGATCACTCAAAATCATTAAGACTGTTGAATTAATTTCAGGTAAAGAGGAAAAAAATAGAAAGGTTTGACACAATGCAACTTAGTTAGTGTACCTAAACTGAGTATTCTTTAGTAACCTTTGCACAGTATCAAAAGCAGGTGATTAATATGTTACTGTCCAATCAATACCTGTCATTACCCGCAGATATTTTCAAGTTTGTGATCTCACTGAAACTTAGCAGTCCAAAAACAGAAGAAATTTGAGTAACAGTTATAAATGACTAAAGGAAATTAAGGGACCCCTTCTTTAAGATTCATTTACATCTGGTAGGAAACTGATCTTCCTTGCTAAATGTGGGTTAGATCATAAATAGAATCGGGCATTGGATAAACAGTGGGTCAGAATCGACCTGGCAGTTTTTAGGTTGCTGGGCTAAACTTTCTCCCCATTTGGGAAGCATTGATCTGCCTCTTTTCATGGTCAAACATAACTTTTAATGGTTATACATGAGGAGAAAAGGTTACAAGTATTGTTTAGTTTCTGGTTTTTGTTTGTTTGTTTGTTTGTTTGACAAAGAGAGCAAAAGAGCACAAACAGAACAGTAGAAGGAAAGGGAGGGGGCAGGGAGCCTGATGTGGGGCTGAATCCCAGGACCCTGAGACCATGACCTGAGCAAAGGCAGACACTTAACCATCTGAGCCGCTCAGGCGCCCCTAGTTTCTATGTTTCCGTAGCCTTTTGTTACTAACTTTGTATATTACCAATCAGAAATACTTCTTTTTTTTTATTTGTGTATTTTTTTTAATTTTTAATTTTTTATAAACATATATTTTTATCCCCAGGGGTACAGGTCTGTGAATCGTGAATCGCCAGGTTTACACACTTCACAGCACTCACCAAAGCACATACCCTCCCCTATGTCCATAACCCCACCCCCCTTCTCCCAACCCCCCTCAGAAATACTTCTTTATGTTAAATATCAATTTTGTGATTTCTTCTCACACTTGAAGTGCATTGGTCGATTTGAGAATATGAAATAGAATGAGGCCTGGAAGGAAAATAATAAAATAGTATTCATAACAATATCCATTCCGTGTAATCTCTGTAAGTGGAAATGTTTTGACTTCAACTGCTATCTCCTTTTTGTTAGGAAACTGTTGCTAAAATCACCTTTCCTCCCCGTTCCACATAACTGAGTCCACCTGACTTTTTCCCCCTGGGCTCCGACCTTTACCTTCTGCACCAATCCCAATGGAGACAGAAAGCCCTTAAGCAGCTTTAGACGCTCTTTGTTACTCTAAGTCGTTGATTCTCCACTTGGACTCATATTAACACCACTATGGTAACTTTGAAAATATAACACTATCTGGATCTCATCCCCAGAGATTCTGATTTAATTGATTTGGGTTAGGGCTCAGGCCTCAGTATTTTTGTGATTTGATTTAAATCTAATGTGAATCCAGAGTTGAGGACTACAGCCTTTATTCCAAGACAAAATGAGTTTGGCTTTCATAGTCTATACCAAATCAGGTGTCCTGTGGGACCTATTCAGCTGTGTAATTCTGGGATCCAGATAAGCACACCTGGGTCCTTGGAAGTTTCATCTCTCTTGGCATGTAATATTCCCAGAGTCCACCAGCAGACTTCATTTTGTTTCCTGAGTTGAAACTTCTTACAGTGTGTCGTTCTAAGAACAAGATTCTTGCTCCCAAAACTCAATCTCAGAGAGGTCAAGTCACAGAGCTCGTTAATAACGAAAACTGGATTTAAACACTGGTGTTCTGAATTCACAGCCTGTGCTCTGATGCATGCCAACGCATTAATCAGGATAGTTAGGCTATGCAGAAATTGAAAAAACGTGAAATCTCAGTGGCTTGGCCCAACACCATTCTATTTCTTTTTTTTTTTTAATTTTTTTTTTTTTTATTTATTTGCCAGAGAGACAGTGAGAGAGAGCATGAGAAGGGAGAAGGTCAGAAGTAGAAGCAGACTCCCCATGGAGCTGGGAGCCAGATGCAGGACTCGATCCCAGGACTCCGGGATCATGACATGAGCTGAAGGCAGTTGTTTAACCAACTGAGCCACCCAGGCGCCCTCACCATTCTCTTTCTTAATCACATCAGCAGCTCACCTATGAGCCTCTCTCAAGCATGACTCGTGATTCAGGCTCCTTCCATGTTGTGAGCTCACCATCCCAGAATCCTTTGCTTCCAGTCACACAGACAGGTTGGGGTAGTAGAAGCGGGGGAAGAAACACCAAATCTTAACCAGCCATGAGAGGAAGTGACACATTGCTTCCCACAGCCCTTCCCCTCCAAGATGCAGGAAAAGCTGAGAAATGCAGAGGAGCACATGGCTATTACTGTTTCTACAGCAACCCTGCTGTCCACAGATGCTGCCTTAAGTGGATCTGCAGAACTAAAGATTATTACTCCCTTAATTCCCTATGACTGTGTAGCTCCCTATTAAATCGGCTTCCTTCTGCACAATCAGCATTAATTTGTCAGAGGAATCTTTAGTCCATAGTAATCACTTACACTGTAATTTGCTATTCTTCCTGTCCACAGAGGCAATATAAGCTACTTGAATAAGTACAGTTTGCCTTATTCTGCCACGCTACATAGTTTATATTGGCTAACTTTCTTCTTTCTCAGTAGGAGAATTGTTATTTCTCAGGCCATTCCTTCTCCCTTCAGTCTGTCCTAATAGATGGGACAGGATGAAGGTTACCCGAGACATGCAAAAGAGACAAAACCATGGTGAGGACATTCTGATGGTTCAAGCCCAGTATCATTCCCTCCCTGCAGGTTGCATTGCTGTAAGAGTGAGTAGACCCCTGACCTACTGGAATTTCAAAGAATGCAGTGAAACATTCAAGCACATTATAACAGCTACTCCTACAAATAGACTCTACCTGATTTTTGAATCTTTTATTCTCTTTATTTTTTATATGTTTTATATTTTTTATTTTTTTAATATTTTTTTATATTTTTTTATATTTTTAAGTGATAAAAAAATATCACTTAAGATATCATCCATACTAACTATTGCATCGTGGCATAGGCATTTTAGTCAAGATGCTTAAGACAATACTATATCTATTCAAATAGAAATAATTTAAAGCAGACTAGATAATATTAATGAGTACATGCAGTTATAATTACTTATGTATGGGACACCTGGATGGCTCAGTAGGTTAAGCCTCTTCTGCCTTTAGCTCAGGTTGTGATCTCAGGGTCCTGGGATCGAGCCCCACATCAGGCTCTCTGTTCAGCAGGGAGCCTACTTCCCCCTCTTTGCCTGCCTCTATCCCTACTTGTGATCTCTCTCTGTGTGTCAAATAAAGAAATAAAAACTTTAAAAAAATTACTTATGTAATGTATGTAATAGTACCTTGATGATTTATTATCTCTCCAGACTTGAGATTGAAGCTTATATTGGCAGTAAGTGAGATAAGAAATACTGTAAAAAAAATTATTCTCTTTCCACCTCAGAACTGGAAGTGATGTTGGAAGAAAGATTTGTTTGAATAAATACAGTTTAAATGGCAATTAGCCAGTACTCATAAAATTCTCTTCTTGTTGGACTGTAATTAATTATCACACTGAAATTTAACTCTTCTAATCTTTTCTCAATGTTCATTAGGCTGAGATTTCCACTCTGGTTTGCATTCCTTTGCTGGACCTGCAGCAGCTGTATTATTTAAGTGGAATTTCTGCTAATTGGCTGTGGTAGTAGGGAGCTGGAGAGGACCTCTGGCCTCATCTGATCCAATTAGATTCTAACTGCACAGAGACCTGAATCAGATCAGACCTCATGAAGCAAACTAAAAATAACTCAAAGATTATTATTTTTACTATACATTTTAGAGGTTTCAGGACAGTTGTGTCAGAGGACAGTTAAGAGTTCATCGATTATATAAATAAAACAAACCTCCTATCCATGCATGTTCATTCTGCTAAAAATGTATGTAATACAATATTAAAGAGTAGATATGCCTTTATAAACATATTCATCTTTGGAAAACACACTTGGTTAAAGTCAGACCAATAGTCAACAAGGTTAAGCACAGTTTATCCCCCTGTCCTCTATATGGCATCTTCTGGGCTGGACACTTCCTTTCTTCCCTATGATGGATCTCTTCTTTGGGAGAGAGAAGTTCTGGTGAACTAAATCCCACTGAAGTGTCACACACTTACAGGATATTGTTCCACCATGGAATAAGCTGTTTCCAGATTCAATGATTTATAAGTCCTGGGAGTATCCAAGAGCTTTGGGTGACTGGTTGAGGAGGGACCCAGAATCATGATAATCCTTTTGGAGTTTGAACTTGATGACTTTAAGGTACTAATTCTACCTTCTTTGTTGTTCTTGAACTCCTTCCTCTCCACCTTCCTCCTTACCCCACTACCATGGTCAGGTTCAGTCTCTCACCATCTTTTGCCCAGATAATTACAATGATCTCATAATAGGACTGCCTGGTCACAGCATGGTACCCAAAAACCCCACCCCACGTTACTCTTAGACTGACTTGTGCTTACAGCTTTTCACTTGTTTTCCATTAATCCCAAGAAAAAGGCCAAGTTCTTGAGAGTGTCATTGAAAATCCTCCCGATCTGCCCCCTAAACCCTGGCACACTCACCAGCTTCACCTCTTTACTATTCCAGCAGCCCTTGATTATTCATGGTCCCTTAAATACATCATGATATATGACATTCCTGTAGTCTTTTTTTTTTTTTTTTTTTTTTGAGAGAGAGACAGTGAGAGAGAACATGAGCGAGGAGAAGGTCAGAGAGAGAAGCAGACTCCCCATGGAGCTGGGAGCCCGATGCGGGACTCGATCCCGGGACTCCAGGATCATGACCTGAGCCGAAGGCAGTCGTCCAACCAACTGAGCCACCCAGGCGCCCCATTCCTGTAGTCTTTATGTCTTGTTCTTTTGATCTTAAATAAGCTTCTGCCCTAATCCTCTCAATTCCCTTTAAGTCCTAATCTTCCTTTTTTTTTTTCTTAGATTTTATTTATTTCTGTGACAGACAGAGATCACACGTAGGCAGAGAGGAAGGCAGAGAGAGAGAGAGGAGGAAGCAGGCTCCCCGCTGAGCAGAGAGCCCAATATGGGGCTCGATCCCAGGACCCTGAGATCATGACCTGAACTGAAGGCAGAGGTTTTAACCCACTAAGCGACCCAGGCACCCTCCTTTATTTATTTATTTATTTTTTTTAGAGATTTCTTTATTTATCTGCGGGGGGAGGAGAAGCAGAGGGAGAGGGAGAGAGAGTCCGAGCTAAGCAGATTCCCAGCTTAGCACAGAGCCTGTTGTAGGGCTTGATCTCACAACCTGAGAGAAACCAAGAGTCAGATGCCCAGCTGCTGTGAGAGCACAACCTGAGCTGAAACCAAGAGTCAGATGCCCAGCTGCTGTGCTACCAAGGTGCCCAATATTGATCTTCTTTTAAAATTCAGAAGAGGTTTACCTCCTTCAGGAATCCACCTCCAAACACACTTATATATTTACACCCTTCTTATTCACACTCTGTTATACACCCAATCTCTACTCACACAACACAGCACACATGCTGTCGCATTTGGATTAGACACTGTCCTCTGCTCTTGTAGAACCTGGTCTGTGCTTCCCCATTTGCATTTAATGTCATGCATTATAATTACATGCATCTGCGTCTTCCTCGGATTTTGTCTTTCTTGAATCTCCAACATCATATCTAAGCTAGAAGAAATACTGAAAGGAGTTTGATATTGCATAGTTTATGATTCTCTCCAACCTTGAGTTAAGTGATTTTTTTTTTTTTTGAAATAAGGTCTGCTAGGATAGAAGGCCACTAGAAATTTTCATAGTTCTATGCCTGCAAACCTGCCTGAAGTTTACCTCTTTGTGGCACCAATTATATATTTAGGTGGAAGACAGACAAAACTGAGATTTGGGAGCATTTGTCTCTTTCTTTATAATTGTAGCTGATATCCATAAATCCAGACTTGGACCTGGAATCCTAATAATGTCAGCTACACAAAGTTATGTGAATACACAAAGTGTATGTGAATATCTGTGTCATCATATGCCAAACCGCATGCCTCTGCTCCTGAATTTACCTGACCATTTCCCCCCATGTCTTTCCCCATTGGTTACAGATCGAAGGTCTGGAAGCAAACATGTGACCTAAGGTGGGTCAGTTGAGGTATTCCTGGCTGTGGCACCCCTCCACGTGGGTCCCCAGCTGCAGCTCGGCCAATCACTTTCCTTCACTGGAGTTGTATATACTGGAATGAGACATGGTTGAAATCAGTTTTTCTCTCATGGGTAATTGCAAGGCATAAAAATCCTCAGAAACTGTTGACGTTATATAGAGGTGCCCACCTACAGTGGGGAAGAGTACTATTAATGAAATGATAAGGATGTATTGCTTGTGAAAGGCTTTAAGAATCATTGAAATAGGTATGAGGTTAGATCCTATGAGGAAGCCAAAGTTCTCACTTCTGATCAACCACATCAGGCTAGCACAGGTGAGGTTGTGAGCAAGGCCTGCCGAGAGCTGTGATCTAACAGCAGCTCTTGGGTCTGGGCAGTTCCAGGCTCCTGAGAGCTGTTGCAGGTAATAAATATCAGAACAGAGCGAATCATTGGAAAATCATTGGCAGGCCTAAAACCAGAGATGGCCCCAGCAGACAGTGACCAATCGAAGGCTTGCCTCAGGTGAGGATGGCGTCTTTCTAAGGTCCAGAAAGAGGATCACAGTTGTTTGGGTGGGAAGGCCAGCTGGCAATGTAGAGTTTAGCAGTTGGTAGAATCACATGAAGAAACACGAGGTTGGGCAGCACGTGGGCTCACTGCCAAGGACCCATTACATTATCAAGGTCTGTTACCTGCTTCAGCATTTAATCTGGAAGGGTTTACAACCACCAACACACACCCAAGCCCTATGGGAGCATTAAACGTTAAACGTCTAGGCTTGGAGGGTAGCTGTTAATCTGCCAGGTCAATAACTATGTGAGCTTCCATATTTATTTGAAACTCTCCAAGCTGGAGTCAATGGAAAGGAAAACAGATTACTCTAAGGACTCTGAATCTTGGTGATCAGATTCAATCTCTTACATCTTATACAAATCTCAGCAAATAGATTTTCAGTAGAAACCCTTACAGTCACTGTTAAAAAACTGACTTATGATTTTTTTCCTACTCAAAATACAACTAAAAAAAGGTACAGAAAGAAAAAGATAGTCCTGCCTAAAGTAATTATCATAAGCAAGTTAAGGTAATTAGCTCAGTATGAAGTTTCAGCAAAGGTTACTTCAAAAGGGTGAACTGTGCCAAAGCAATATAAATGAGTGTTATATCTAGAAGCAGTTGGAAATTTTTTTAGATTTGAAAAGCAAAAGGCAATAGAACCTGTGTGCAGTGGCAGTATCTATTTAAATGTAGCTTATGATTGCATATCTGCTATAGTCTTGATTTCAGCACATTTTTATGAACGGCATATTGTGCAGCAAGCAGCCATTGCCCACAGGGAAGACATTCTGCACTCTGGCCTCTGGCTTACTCCCCTATTCATTCAGTCTTCAGAGCTTCAATTTCCGGCATATTCCAGCAATCCTCTCTTTCCCCTTCCTCTCCGCTTTCTGTTGAGACTTTGTTCGTCTTTCTATGCCTAGTGCTTAACAGAGTGAAGAGACTTCATAAACAGTTGTTGAATGGATGAGAGAATGAGAGAGGGCAGTCTGCTGGAATATAACCAGCTCTGTGGTGGGAATTAGGACCCCTGAGCTCTATTTTTTACCATGAAATTGGCTAATAGACCTTTATTTTCACCTCTCACAAATCTGGTTTTCTCACCTGCAAAACAAGTGGGTCCGTTTCTATTTCACAACAGTACCCTGCAGATCAAAAACCTTTTATATGCAGCTAAGAGGTATTAAGAAATCATTACTGAGGGGCACCTGGGTGGCTTAGTGGGTTAAGCCTTTGCCTTCGGCTCAGGTCATGATCTCAGGGTTCTGGGATCGAGCCCTGCATCAGGCTCTCTGTTCAGCAAGGAGTCTGCTTCTCCCTCTCTGTCTACCTGCCTCTCTGCCTACTTGTGATCTCTCTCTCTCTCTCTCTCTGTGAAATAATAAATAAAATCTTAAAAAAAAAAGAAACCATTACTGTTCTCTTTAGTGTATGACATATTGTCTAAAAAAAAAAAAAAAAAAAGCTCTCTTTTGCTGAGTACAATCAAATTCTATAATTATTTTCTTGTCTTAGTCTTATATACTTAGACATTGGCTCTAAAATTCCTGAAGGCAGGTGCCATGTACCATTCAACTTTTATCTCAGCACCCAGAATAGTGGTTAGCACACGGTAGAGGCTCATTACCTATTTTGTGAGTAAAATGTGGATGTTGCTCCTTAGCGACAACCATTTAGAATTGCAGACGATAATGACAGAACTAAATCAAACACTTCAAGGGCATGACTGGAAAATAAACTGATCTATGTGTGGGTCAATACTACTTTTCTAAATATTGGTGTCTAATAAATATAAAATGAAATGAAACATGTTCATGTATTTGCATGAAAAAAAAAAAGGTCTGGAAACTTTTGTAACTATGAGTTACTGCATTTAGACTTTGACCCACGGTACATTATGCTGTGCTGTCCCAAGGCTCTGTTGGCAGCTAATCAGATAATGACTCTTGGAATCCATGCAGTATCCAGAACATATCAAGTAATATAGTTCAGTAAATCTTCTATTAGATTGCTGTTTTCCTAAAAAATATAAAATATACTCATCTTAAATTATTATCAATATTACTTTTATTTTATTATATGAATTTGATCTTCATTGAACTCACTATAAATCTACTATAGGAATTGGGTACTTGTTCAGAAAATTTGGTCAGTGGAGATAACTGGGACCCAACCACTTCTCAAAGGGTACCTTCTGGTTTGAATTATTCTTGCTTTCTTCATCAATCAAATCATCTAACATTGAACTCCCGTGACAAAATGTTAGTGTGAAGATCACCTACCAGTCACAACACATCCAAGACCATTTGTTATTCTCATTTTGCATCCTCTTTGACATCTAGGCGATGTAGAGATTTCTTGAAGGTCTCTCACTGCCTCATACAAATTTAGTCCTACATAAGATGTAAGATGAATGATCCCAATTTAATCAAAGTTGGATGCAGTCTCATGCTTCCTTAGTTCTGTTATTTTTGGGGAGGGGGGCTTTTCATAGGGATCTCAGAATACCTATATGCTCCTTAAAACTGCTATTCCATATTAAAGATTTCTTTTTGTTTACACTGTATGCTAATCTTGGCAAAGGAGCTATATCAGATAAGCTTAGGTCAAGCATTATATCACACACACACACAAACATACAGTGAGATACAGAGAGAGAGAGAGAGAAACTGAAATAACAAAGGTTTTAATGAAATGTTTTAGAAGCTTGTTTCTCTCTAATGTAAAGGAAATCCAGAGATAGGCAATTCAAGGATCACACAACATGTCCATTAAACTCACACCTACTCTTCCCTCCCTAGGAGGGAAACTAGGATGGATGGAAGGTGGAATGGAGAGACAAAAAGCCCATTCAAGCCATCTTTTAAGGAGGTTTCCTGAGAGAAGTCACAAAATATTTTACTTACAACTTACCTTCCAGCATCTTATCACATAAAAAAAAAAAAAAAAAAGACTAGCTTTAAGAGTACCTGGAAGATAATAGTCTTTATTTCAGGTAGGCATGTACCAAGTTAACCATCAGGAATTCTTTTATTAAGAGAGGGGAGCCTGGGTGCTGCAGTCAGTTGAGCATCTGATTCTTGGTTTTAGCTCAGGTCATGATCTCAGGGTCAGGAATCGAGCCCCACGATGGGCTCCCTGCTCAGTGCAGTCAGCCTAAGATTCTCTCTCCCTCTCCCTCTCCCTCTGCCCAACCCCTGCAGCTTGTACTTGCTCTCACTCTCAAAAAATAAATCTTTTTTAAAAAAGAGTTATTTTATCAAGGGAAACATAGGAAACAGATACTGAGGTAGACATCTATCTACCACAGGAATTGAGTCAGTAAATTAGGTATATTTATTCATTTAAGGAAACAAAGGGCTCATTTTGGTATCACATATTACTAGAGAAACATTAACTTTTAATTTTATTATTGTGAGGATAACAGAGAAATTCCTTATAAAGCCCTCCCCTGCCAAGGATCTGTTGAATGAAGTTAGTAAAGTGGGCTAGCATGAAAAAAGGAAAAATGACTACCTTGGACATATTTGAATTTTGCAGGATTATTTTATTTTTTGCAAGTCATATAGATTTATTGGGAGAATCTTATGGATTGATATTTCTATCCTTCTAAAATAAGCATTTTAGGGATTATAACAATATTTGGTTATAATTTAACCACTTGAAATTATAGTAGGCTTATTTGATTTATGTATAGATATAAAGTAGCTAGCTGAAGAGAGATACAGACCTAGACACAGTTAGTTCTGAGATCCTGTTGTTATTAATGGAAGGTATAGAAGTAAATACTCATATTAAGAACCATACTCCATTGAGTTTGTTTTTCTATTCTTACCATTCTGTAATAATTTATTAAAGCAACAGAGAGGAAAATGCATCATTTTTAAATTAAGCAATTCAGAGTGTTACAAAATTATATACCTTACCAATTGCCAGTAGGTTTAAAATAAAATACTGGTTTTAAAGACTTCTGAACATGAAAATATTGTACTACAATATTTTAATGCATTGGCTAAAAGAACAATTACTGTGCAAATAGAATGGATTGAAGAAAAAAATTTGCCAAGTTTTATTCTGCTCATATATGCATTTTACTTTCAGTACTATAGTTGGAATATTTTTTCATTGCTTTAATTCATCACATATGGATTATCATAAATAAATAGGATTATTTAGTGTTCCTTCTTTAATAAAAACATAAAAATGCTTCAGCTTCATACATATTTTCATTAAAATAGATGAACCCATTTTAAGTTTATTCTTTGGAAATTGTGGTCTTTTTTTTCTAGAAAACTCCAAAAATTTTACCTCTCACTTATTTTTTATGTACTTCTTAAAAACTCTTTTGTCCGTATGAAAAGTTTCTTCTAATGGAAATACTTTGTAATTCTGCTTGCATCTTATATAGGCGTCAAATATCTCTGTGGTCCTTTTTTATTTTCCTATTTTATTAGGACTGGTGTTAATTAAATTATTGCATAGATTATTTATAAGTCCTTTGTATTATGCTGTTCTATAAAATACATTTGTAAGTTGGTCGTGTCAGTGAAGAAGGGAAATGATACAGTAGTATCCTTGTCATATCTCTTATTTACCTGAAACATTATTTAATTGGAAAACCCGGTCAAGGTAGCTGTATTAAGTTGCTGTATAGCAATGCTGAGCCTAAAACTGTGTTGCAAATATTACTGTACCAATTGCAACATTATCAGAATCTCTTTTTTCTTATGAAAAGCTATTCACGGAATGAAGTATATTATCTTAGAGCCTTGTTATAAATCACAGATTCACAGTATCATTAGAGCCACTACAAATACATTTATTATCTTAATTACAGAGTCTCATTCTGGTACAAATTTTCAGTCTATAATTTCATTCAAAATTTTTTCATTATCAGCGAGTGATCAGTATCTACCTATGGAGCTAACAAAAGACACTAACAGACACAAAGATTTTGGGAGAACAGAGAAGGAAGCATATGGCTTGTTTTCCCTCCTGACAAGAACCAATTCTCTTTCTAAAGGAGTCCCTTACAATTCAATTCAATCCTGACACTAAGTCCCTGGAGTCAGCGTCAGACTTCACAGGTTTAAGGACTTAGTCTCACAAGACTGCCCACGTTTCAGATGCCAGTCACAAGTTTCAGGTCCCTGAATTACCCACACTTCCATCTAACTTGGTTGCAAAATCAGGGACTCCCACAACCCCTTCCTTCAGGTTTCAATCAATGACAGAGGTCGCAGGACTCAGGAAAGCACTTTATTTACTATTACCAGTGAATTATAAAGGATGCAATTCAGAAAGAACAAAACGAAAGAAATGCATAGGGCAAGGTTTAAGGGGAGGGGCCTGGAGCTTCCAGAACTTCTAAGCCCTTTTCAGGAGCTCCCCGCATCAAAGCACTGTCAGTGTGTTCACCAACCCAGAAGATCTCTGAAACTCATCATGCAGTGGTTTTTAATGGAGGTTTCCTTGTGTGTGTGTATGTTTGAATCACTAGTTACTGGTGATTAATCTCCAGCCCCAGCCCCCTTTCCCAGAGGTTATAAATGGGACTGAAAATTCCAACCCATTAATATGCTTAGGTCTTTCCAGGGACCAGACCCCTTCTTAAACCTGTCTAAGTGGCCTTCAGACACCAGTTATCTCGTTAGCATACAAAAGACACTTTTATCACTCCAGAGATTCTGAGGGTTTTAACAACTGTGTGCCAGGAACGGGGGAATAAGACCAAATATTTATTTTTTACTAAATCACAAAGCATGAGATTTTTTATTGAAGTAGCATCAGAAATGTACTACAATAAGTATCAGTGGGGGTAATCAAAAAGAATATTTAAGACTTGCAATTCTTGTGAGTTTCTAATTAATAGAATTAAAAGATCTTCCAAATACCATAGACTGTTAGATTTTCAGTACAAATTGCCCTGTCTATGCCACCACTTGCTCTGTCATAATATCATTAGTAATGCTACTAATTTTTTAGAAAAAGTCATTTAGGGAAAGGGAACATTAAGTTATTAGCAAGTGAATCAAATCAGAGATCAGTACACTTTTTCTACAACAGACGAGAGAGTAAATATTTTATTTAGACTTTAAAGCCATGTGGTCTCATAACTATTCAACTTTGACACAGCACCAAACCAGTCAGACAACATGGAAACAAATGGGTTGAGCTTTATTCCAAAAAAAAAAACTTTATTTGCTAAAACAACCTGGGGCCAGGAAGGGGGGGAGGGAGGGTGTCTGCCCTATGTGGCCCATGGTCTTAGTTTGCTTACTCCTGGACTAAACTGAGTACAAAAGTATTTACCATAATATATGATTATAATGGATAATTAAAAAGATAATTTGCTTTAACAACCTTGGATTTTTGCATATTGATCACTGTATATAACAAAAAAACCTATGTTTTTGTTTAGTACTAAGTTTATAGTTTTTAAATACCATAAGAAGATAATTATTTCTGAAATTTTTTAGAATTCATGAAAAATTGTGTAGTAGCTTCCTGAAGACAGAAAATTCTCTTTGCATACATACTTAACCAAATTGTGCTTTATAATCCAGAAATCATCAACTAAAGTTAAAATAATTAACAGCATTAAAAATAAGTTAGATTTCTTTCTTTTGTCAAGAAAAATGCCCTTTTGGGTTTAATTTAATAATAAAGAGGTATAAGAAATACTTCCACTGATCTCTATCTGTCAAATAAATAAATAAAATTAAAAAAAAAAAGAAATACTTCCACTATATTACAGATGACCAACAGACACATGTAAACATGCTCAACATCACTAATCAGCCACTAACCAGCCACTCTGAGATATAACCTTACACCTGTCAGAATTGCCAGTATCAAAAGGACAAGAAATAGGGGTGCCTGGCTGACTCAGCTGGAGGAGCATGTAAACTCTTGATCTTGAGGTTGTGAGTTTGAGTCCCATGTTGGGTGCAGAGATTACTTAAATAAAGAAATATTTTTTAAAAAAGAAAGAAAGAAAAAAAAAAAAAAAAGAGGACGCCAAGGTGGCTCAATATATTGAGTGGCTGCCTCTAGCTCAGGTCATGATCCCGGGGTCCTGGGATTGAGCCTCACATGGCAGGGCTCCCTGCTCAGCAGGGAGTCTACTTCTCCCTCTTCCCTTCCCTCTGCCCCAACCCTGCTTGTGCTCTCTCTCTCTCTCAAAGAAATAAATAATATCTTTAAAAACAAAAAAAGACAAGAAATAAAAGAGTTGGTGAGAATGTAGACCCAAAGGAACAATTGTGCACTGTGAGTACAGCCATTATGAAAAATAGTATGAAGGCTCCTTAAAATATATATTATTTTTTGCATTTATAGATATTATATATAATATGTACCTTACATATTTATGTATATTATGTGTTTATGTATCTAAATACATATACATATGGTGGAATATTACTCAGCCACAAAAAGAAAGGATAAGATTTTTGTCATTTGCCATAATTCTTTATATGGAAAACCCAAAAGACTCCACCCCCAAACTACTAGAACTCATACAACAATTCAGCAATGTGGCAGGATGCAAAGTCAATGTACAGAAATCAGTGGCTTTCTTATACACTAATAATGAAAATAAAGAAAGGGAAATTAGAGAATTGATTCCATTTACTATAGCACCAAGAACCATAAGATACCTGGAAATAAACCTAACCAAAGAGGTAAAGGATCTGTACTCAAGGAACTACAGAACACTCATGAAAGAAATTGAAGAAGACACAAAAAGATGGAAGACCACTCCATGCTCTTGGATCGGAAGAATAAACATTGTTAAAATGTCTATTCTGCCTAGAGCAATCTATACTTTTAATTTTTTATTTTTTATAAACATATATTTTTATCCCCAGGGGTACAGGTCTGTGAATCACCAGGTTTACACACTTCACAGCACTCACCAAAGCACATACCCTCCCCAATGTCCATAATCCCACCCCCTTCTCCCAAACCCCCTCCCCCCAGCAACCCTCAGTTTGTTTTGTGAGATTAAGAGTCACTTATGGTTTGTCTCCCTCCCAATCCCATCTTGTTTCATTTATTCTTCTCCTACCCACTTAAGCCCCCATGTTGCATCACCACTTCCTCATATCAGGGAGATCATATGATAGTTGTCTTTCTCTGCTTGACTTTTAATGCTATTCCGATCTAAATTCCACCTGTATTCTTCAAAGAGCTGGAGCAAATAATCCAAAAATTTGTATGGAATCAGAAGAGACCCCGAATTGCTAAGGGAATGTTGAAAAACAAAAATAAAACGGGGGGCATCACGTTATCTGATTTCAAGCTTTACTACAAAGCTGTGATCACCAAGACAGCATGGTACTGGCATAAAAACAGACACATAGACGAGTGGAACAGAGTAGAGAGCCCAGATATGGACCCTCAACTCTATGGTCAAATAATCTTCGACAAGGCAGGAAAAAATATACAGTGGAAAAAAGACAGTCTCTTCAAGAAATGGTGCTGGGAAAACTGGGCAGCTATATGTAGAAGTATGAAACTTGACCATTCTCTTACACCATACACAAAGATAAACTCAAAATGGATAAAAGACCTCAATGTGAGACAGGAATCCATCAGAATCCTAGAGGAGAACATAGGCAGTAATCTCTTCGATATCAGCCACAGCAATTTCTTTCAAGATATGTCTCCAAAGGCAAAGGAAACAAAAGCGAAGATGAACTTTCGGGACTTCATCAAAATCAAAAGCTTCTGCATAGCAAAGGAAACAGTCAACAAAACAAAGAGGCAACCCACAGAATGGGAGAAGATATTTGTAAATGACAGTACAGACAAAAGGTTGATATTCAGGATTTATAATGAACTCCTCAAACTCAACACACACAAAACAGACAATCATATCAAAAAATGGGCAGAAGATATGGACAGACACTTCTCCAATGAAGACATACAAATGGCTATCAGACACATGAAAAACTGTTCATCATCACTAGCCATCAGGGAGATTCAAATTAAAACCACATTGAGATATCACCCTACACCAGCTAGAATGGCCAAAATTAGCAAGACAGGAAACAACATGTGTTGGAGAGGATGTGGAGAAAGGGGAACCCTCTTACACTGTTGGTTCGAATGCAAGTTGGTGCAGCCTCTTTGGAGAACAGTGTGGAGATTCCTCAAGAAATTAAAAATAGAGCTTCCCTATGACCCTGCAATTGCACTACTGGGTATTTACCCCAAAAGTACAGATGTAGTGAAAAGAAGGGCCATCTGTACCCCAATGTTTATAGCAGCAATGGCCATGGTCACCAAACTATGGAAAGAACCAAGATGCCCTTCAACGGACGAATAGATAAGGAAGATGTGGTCCATATACACTGTGGAGTATTGTGCCTCCATCAGAAAGGACAAATACCCAACTTTTGTACCAACATGGACGGGACTGGAAGAGATTATGCTGAGTGAAATAAGTCAAGCAGAGAGTCAATTATCATATGGTTTCACTTATTTGTGGAGCATAACAAATAGCATGGAGGACATGGGGAGATAGAGAGGAGAAGGGAGTTGGGGTAAATTGGAAGGGGAGGTGAACCATGAGAGACTATGGACTCTGAAAAACAATCTGAGGGTTTTGAAGAGGCAGGGGTTGGGAGGTCGGGGTACCAGGTGTTGGGTATTACAGAGGGCACGGATTGCATGGAGCACTGGGTGTGGTGCAAAAACAATGAATGCTGTTATGCTGAAAAATAAAAAATAAATTTAAAAAAAGATTTTTGTCATTTGCAATAACATGGATGGAGCTAGAGGATATTATGCTAGGCAGAATAAGTCAATCAGAGAAAGATAATTATTATATGATCTCAATGATACCTGGAATTTGATACCTGGAATTTGAGAAACAAGACAGAGGATCATAGGGAAAGGGAGGGAAAAATGAAACAAGATGGAACCAGAGAGGGAGACAAACCATAAGAGATTCTTAATCTCAGGAAACAAACTGAGGGTTCCTGGAGGGGGTTTGTGGGAGGAGTGGGGTAACTGGGTGATGGACATTGGGGAGGGTATGTGCTATGGTGAGTGCTGTGAATTGTGTAAGACTGATGAATCACAGACCTGTACCTCTAAAACAAATAATACATTATATGTTAATAGAAAAAAAAAATAATAATGACAACAAATGCTAGCAAGGATGGAGAGAAACTGGATGTCTCCTACTGTACTGGTGGAAATATAAAATAGTACAACCATTCTGAAAAATATTTTGGCAGTATTTTTCAAAATATTCAATGTATACTTATCAAATAACCCAGCAATCCCCCTTTTGGGCATTTATTCCAGAGAAATGAATATATACATTAACACAAACCTGTATACGATTATACATAGCAAGCTTAACTGCAAAAGCCAAAACTGGAAATAACCAAAATGTCCTGCAAATAGGTCATGGGTAAACGAACTATGCTATTTCCATATCAGGAAATATTAATTAATAATAAAAAAGGAATGTATTAGTACACAGAAAAGCTAGGATAGATTGCAAGGGCATTAAGCTGAGTAAAAAAAAAAAAGTCCACCTCAAGAAGTAACATACTATATGATTCCATTTCTATGACACTCTTGACATGAAAAAATTACAAAAATGGAGAACAGAGTAGTGATTCAAGCAGTTATTAATGGTGAGGGGAAGGCTGTTGGTGTGACCATAAAGGAATAGCACAACAAATCTTTCTGATAATGGGTTAGTTTTGTACCTTGCTTGCCATAGTGATCCCATGATCTCTGCATGTGTTCAAATGACACACAACGACCCTCACACTTTATTCTAATGTCAATTTCCTGATTTGGGTGTTATACTCTAGTCTCCTGAGATGTAACGACTGGAGGTTACCGGGTGGAAGATACACAGGACCTCTCTCTATTCCTTTTATAACTGTCTGTGAACCTGTAAATATTTCCAAATAAAAGCTTAAAAAGAAAAATATGTATATTCTGCAATCCATTCTTTCAAAGAAAGTACGTTCCCTACATTTTTTCAAGATGTTTATGACGTTAAATTTCTTAAGTTAATAGCTTCTCTCTTTCCAACAGTTGATGAAACCAAACTACTTATATGCCAGAAGGTTACTATTTGTTTATTGTTTATCTTAATTAATAATGGAGTAAATAATTCTATAAATGTTATACTTGCCATGTCTTTAATAACTAATTTACAGTTACTAATGGGTATCAAAAGATCAAGGACACCAAAATCATGATTTAATCAGAAACCTCATTTAACACATTAGTTGAAACCTCATTACTGACCTCACAAGCAGGCACTTTGCTGGAGCTGCCAACAGGAAAACAAAATGTGACTAATTTTCTACTTTCCTCTATTTAAAAAATGAATTAATGAATATAAATATGTCCCAATTTAATATCTTAACAGCTTCCATAACACTTACTTTGGAAACTCTTTGCCTGAATAATTGGGCCATTGATTATTTCTGGAACATAAATTAAGCCCTCCAAATCAATCTTATTTGGACTTCAAAACTACAATAAAAAGGTTTCCAGATTACTTTGGGTTTATGTATTTCAAATTATCTTCTTTGATAAATCTCTCTTTTTTGAAAAGGCTTATTTCTTAAGCTGCTGGACTCAGCCATTCTTTAATCATTAATAGCAGCACACCCAAATATGTCTCACATTCTGCTTTCATAATTTACTAACATAGTTAAAATGTGTGTACGAATATTTTTAAAGAGTCTATTGGAATTCTTAGTGGTATCGTTTTCTTAAGAGTGCGAAAAGCCATAAAAAGAAAATCTCTTGTGAAAAGTACAAATACAGGTTCACAATTCCTTATCTACAATTTTGAAATCCTCAAAAACAAACAAACAGCTATGGAAACCGAAACGTTTTATGTAACTGACTTGGTGGCCAGACTTGACCCAAAGGAATCGGGCTTTTTGCCCTTTACTACAGGAATGTAAATGTATGTATGTGTGCTCAGGATGCTGGCCTTGGAAGTATCCCTCAATATATGGCATATGTACTATATTCCCTTGCCAAAATCTTAACATTTATGACTTATGAGATAGACCTGGCCCCAAGGGTTTGGGATGAGAATTACAGACCTGTCATAGAAAAGTATAGATTAGGGGCACCTGGGTGGCTCAGTCATTAAGGATCTGCCTTCTGCTCAGGTCATGATCCCAGGGTCCTGGGATCGAGTCCCCCATTGGCCTTCCCCTTACTTGTGTTCCCTCTCTCTGTCTCTCTGTCAAATGAATTAAATCTTTTTTTAAAAAAGAAATAAAAGTATTGGATAGATATTTATATAGCACAAAAGTAAGAAACTATTTATCTGACAAAGGAGTCCAGGAATACAGATATTTCATGATATGAAATTTGAGAGGAGAATCAGATAAGTACCAAGGTGACCTTCATTTAATTAGTAAGAAAATTAGGGGGCTGGGAGGCATTCAGCAACTTGTGCAAAGAACAGTTGGAACCTAGGCATTCTGATTTTAGAATTCGTGCTTTTAAACCACAAAAATGTTATTGCTGAAAACTTCTGAATGGCTCCACTGTCACAGCAGAGTGAGACTGAGTCTCTGATCTAAAAGTAACAGGATTTTATGGAAGTTCATACTCTTATAGGCAAAACCCTAGGCTCCAGCAGAGTGTCAGGCTGGCTCAAACTGGAGGATCCTTTTAAGGAAAAAAATGAACAGCCCCAACAAAAATACTATGAGAACTCTCAGACTGTGGATTTCACCTGTGCAATGGCCACGGGCCACCGTGAACTTCCAAGCAGCTCCTCTGTGCCTCTTTTTTAAAGAGCAGAAGATTCAGGATCACCAGACATGTAAGGAAAATACCAAACATGAGACAGATCAAAATAAAAAGGAAACTAAACAGGACAGGAGGTAATACAGAAAGTAGAGAAAGTTTAAAATATGTGTGTGTGTGTGTGTACATATATATATGTGTGTGTGTGTGTGTACATATGTGTATATATATGTACACACACATTATATATGTGTGTGTATACACACATATATATACATGTATGTGTATATATATGTGTATATATATACACACACACACACATACATATATATATATTTCATTAGTACCTTCAGGGATTAGGAAGAGAAACCATATCAATGAAAGCAAAACAGGACTCAATAAAATAGGGAGGTGGGTACTTTCGAGGATAAGATAGAGCACCCAGAAATTAAACATATAATAGCTGAACATGAGAAGTTCAACAAAATTTTGGAATGTGAAGTCAATGAAATTCCCCCGAAAATAATTCAAGAAAACAGAAATCAGAAAAATTAGAGAAGTTATCCCAGAAGTGCTTTCAGAATAGGCTTCCAGAAAGAGAAACAGATAAAATGATGGAAAGGAAATTATCCATTTATGGCACAGTTTCAAGAACTGAAGAATGAGTGTCTAGACATGAAAAATCCTAAGGGCCTGGAAAAAGAATTTTTTTTAAAAATCCAAGTGCATTATGCAATTTCATAGTACCAGTAGTAAAAAGAAAATGCTAAGAACTTCTGATAATTGTTGAAAAATTTTCTAAAACTTTGTGGAGGAGGGTATCAACAGACATAGGGAAAGATGGGATCTCAGGGAAATTGCTTAAACAAAGTAAGTGTAACAGAAATGAGAGGTAACCATGGTGCCTTGCTTGGCTCAGCAGTAAGCAATGACGTGGTAATATAAATCCTGATGACGTGGTAATATAAATCCTGATGACATGGTAATATAAATCCTAAAAGGATAAAGTTTGTGGGATCTAAACTCCCAAATACTATGAAAGTAACCAATAGATACTTCTGGGGAGGGGTTACCCAAATTAGAAAGTGAAAATTTTCTTCATTGTCCCCTATCTATAAAATAATCACATATACATTCAAAAATTTGAAATGTAAGAATATAACTTTCTCCTTGCAATCATTCTATTAATAGATAATATAAAATTTTAAAAAACTAAAAGAATGTAATTGTATTACAAAGAAATAGGAGGAAAGTTACTAAAACAGGGGTGCCTAGGTGGCTCAGAAGGTTAAGTGTCTGACTTCATTGCAGGTCAGGATCTCAGGGTCCTGAGACTGAGCCCCTCATCCAGCTCCAAGGTCAGCAGGGAGTCTGTTTGCCTCTCCTTCTGCCTTTCCCCCTTCCCCTGCTCGTGCTCCCAATCTCTCTGTCTCTCTCTCTAATAAATGAAACATTTAAAAACTTTTTTTTAAAAATGGGGAGAGCACTAAAACAATGTTTGAAAGAGTCAAAATGGTTACTTCTGGGGAGGGGTTACCCAAATTAGAAAGTGAAAATTTTCTTCATTGTCCCCTATCTATAAAATAATCACATATACATTCAAAAATTTGAAATGTAAGAATATAACTTTCTCCTTGCAATCATTCTATTAATA